>NW_022589776.1:2955446-3174221 GCF_004348235.1 Phoca vitulina
TTCTTCTTTCTTTCTTTCAGATTTTATTTGTTTATTTGAGAGAGAGAGAGCACACAAGCAGGGAAAGTGGCAGAGGGAGAGGGAGAAAGGGAGAGGGAGAAGCAGGCTCCCCTCTGAGCAGGAAGCCTGATGCAGGGCTTGATCCCAGGACCCTGGGATCATGACCCGAGCCGCCAGGCTCCTCAATTCACTTTATTTTCAAGTCACAGGTCTCAGAACAGACAGCCAGGTGGCAAAACCCTTAAGAAACATGTATGTCTTTGAAATAGTAGAAGCATCCCCTTGGAGATTCTGAGGTACTGGGTATAAGCATTTCAACATCTAAGTTTGGAGTGTACACTATTCAGCCTATAACGTTCCCTAAATTAATCTATAAATTGAGGACTACCCCCATCAAATCCCAGGAAAGTTGTTCATGGGATTTAATATTCTGAATCTAAGTTTATGTGAAAAAGAAAGGTCAAATATAAACTAAACATTTTTGAGAAAAGAATGAGATGGTAGGGTAGGCCTATTTGCATAAGGCCAAATGTATTGGTATAGGAATAAGCAAATAGATCAAGGCAACAGAATAGAGACTCTAGAAGCAAACTTGATATGAATACAGGTATATTAAAAACCTAAATGTGTTAAAGCAACACTTTAAAACCTCTATAGGAAAATATAGGTGACTATCTTTTGGGCCTCAGGATAGAAAAATATCTCTTAAATAAGTCATAAAAGAAATAAATCATAAAGGGAAAGACTGATAAATTTGACCAAATTAAAATTTAAAAGTTCTGCATATAAAAATGTCAGAAAGAAGGTTAATAGGCAAACACAAGAAGAAAATATCTGTCGTGCAATAATACAAAGAATTAGGAACCAGGACACATAATCAACTATAAATAGATAAGAAAGATACAGACAAACAAACAAACAAAAATAAAACTACAAACAGTCCAGGGCAGTTTCCAGAAAGAGAAACAAAAATAACATATGAAAAGGTACTCATTACCTTTTACCAACCTCATTAGTAATTCCAGAAATAAAAATTAGAACCAGGAGATACCATTTCACAGCTCTCCGATTGCCCATAATATAAAAATATTAAAATAATGCTGCCAATTTCAAGAGTAGGAAACTATGTAGAATTGTGAGGAAGTCACACACTTGCTGGTGGAGTGGAAGTAGGTCATAACTGCTCTGGAGAGTAATTTAACCACATCTAGTAAAGCTGAAGACTTTTGGTGTGCTTTAGGGCCTAGAAACTTCCTGGCATGTATAGAAAAGATCTGTAAAGACTATTAAACATGACATTGTTTATAATAGGAGAAATTGGAATCACACTAACATAATCATTAACAGCAAAATGGGTAGACTTTGTGACATATTATGCAATGTAATAGTACATAACAACAGAAATAAATGAATGAGAGTAACATGTATCAACATTGTGGCAGATAGGCCTGAGATAGGCCAACAGATCCCAATAATTCCCATCTACTGGTGTCTGTACATTTGTAAAATTCTCTCCCTTGAGTGTAGAGACACTCAAAATCGATGAGATAAATCTTATAACCTCATTTTACCAGATTAGAATGAGAGATTCTGCTGGTCTTACAGAAGCAAGCTGCTATGATTTGAACTTAGGGAGAGGGCCACAGGGCAGGGAAGTGGGTGTCCTTTAGGAGTTAGGACTCTCAGCCATACAAACTCAAGGAAATGAATTATGCCAATACCCTGAATGGGCTTAGAAGCAGATTCTTCCCCAGTCAGGCCTCCAAATGAGAATGCAGTCTGACCAACACTTTCATTGCAGCCTGTGACACCCTGAGCAGAGGATCCAGTTAAGTCACACCTGGACTCCTGATCCACAGAAATGATGAGATAATAAATGTGTGTCATTTTAAACCACTGCACTGGTGGTTGTTAAGTGGTGACAGAACACTAATACAAGCATTAATAAAAACATAATATTGATTGAAATAAAGCAAGGTGGAGTAAGAGACATACTATATATACCATTTACATAAAGCTCAAAAGCCTTCAAACCAATTTTATATACTGCAGAGGCTTATATATAGACATATGTAGTAAAAGTGTAAAGACATGCACTGGAATGATAGTCCCAATTTCAGGAAAATATTTCTCTCTTGAAGAAAGGGGACTAGGATCAGAGAGGCATATGCAGGGACGTTAATAGTATTAATAATGATTTATTTCCTAAGCTGGGTAGAGATTCAAGAGTGTTTATAATGCTCTTTTCTATGCCTTTTGGTATATCTGAACTATTCCATAATTTTTCCCAGACCTGCAATTGGCAAGAGGGAGTGGAAAAAAGAACCTGTAAAGCCTGGCTGGCTATGGAATATGGGATAGGGGATATAGGGTAATAGAGGTGGAAGGAGATGGGAGGACAGAGGAACAGAAGTCTGCAGAGGTACATCGTGCCCCTCAGTCACTCAGGGAGCCACCCATAGACTAATCTCCCAGATACCACAGATGGCCTCAAATGGGCGACCTCAGCAGTTCCACAGTAAGAACTTGTCATTACTGTGGCTTTGCCCTTTCATGCAATGGAAGAGTTACCACATAGCAGCCTTGTTGTAACCTTACACTCTGAAAAAACAACAATTAAAAAAAAAAACCAAAAAACAACCAATGATCAAAACCCATAATGTTGGCGGTTAGGCTATTAGGGAGAATCAAAGTTGTGTGTGTGTGTGTGTGTGTGTGTGTGTGTATGTGTGTGTGTGTTTTTAAACAAAAAATAAAAGCCTGAACAGGCTGGCCTTAGGAGGAAAATTTGAGATGGGAGGCTGTGACTCAGTTTGTAAAGAAAAGGATTATATTTTCCTACCAGTTTTTAGCAGTTAGTCATCTTCAGGGAAGGACAGTGGGTCTTTTTTCTCTTTGATTTACAGCCATGAAGTTTGGGAGATGTCATGATACCTCTATTGTTTAAGACTGACCAAAAGAGGAACCCCCAGTAACATTTAATAGCTGGCTCTCCAGAGAGAAAAAAGCTCTTTCCTGATTTCCTGACTTCTACTCTCACAATGACTGATTTTTAAGCTACCCATGTGACATCACTGAGTGTGGGGCTGGGAATTTAGGGAGAGAGGCACATACTTGGCTCTCTGAAACCCATACATGCTGGCTTCAACATACAACTGAAATTTCCCTCCTACCAGGGTTGGTGAGCAGTGCCGGCTGGAGGTCTCAGCCATAGGGAGGGTGACTAGTGTCAGGGAGGAGGTTCCCACATTTGTGGCTTCTCTGTCTCCCTCTCAATCCAAAGATGTTGAGATTACATCATTCTACTTAGAATGTAAAAGCACTTTCTTCATAGCCAAGTATTTCTAGAGGATAAGAATATATGAAACACATTAATACCAAAACTTGATACCTTTTTTGTGTGTGTGTTTGATTTATTTATTCATGAAAGTCAGAGAGAGAGAGAGAGAGAGAGGCAGAGGCAGAGGGAGAAGCAGTCTCCCCGCCTAGCAGGGAGCCCGATGCGGGACTCGATCCCAGAACCCTGGGATCATGACCTGAGCCAAAGGCAGACGCTTAACCATCTGAGCCACCCAGGCACCCCTCTATTCCTTTTTTAGAAAAGCAATAGAGATGAGCCGTCCTCTCTGAAGAAGCAGGGACTTAGTGTTGGTGATGGAGGTCAACTTATGTACCATACCTTTTCCATCATTATCAGCCTCGAGGGCAGGTCTCCTTATAGATCTCAGGGAAGCTTCATCTGGGGCTAAGTTTGGAAAATCCCCTTGGAGAATTTCAAATCTCTGGGTTACTGTGCTCAGTCTTACAGTCTCCTTAACGTTTTTCAGTCTGAAGGGCATTTTCTGAGAAAAGTCGGAGGCCTATATTGTTTAGGATAATATGAGAACAAGTAACAAAGCACTCTAACCCAATTGGATTAAGTAATGAAGAAATGTATTATCTCAGATAATGAGAAGTCCCAAGGTAGGAAGGCAACAGGTTAGTTAATTCAGGGGTTCAAGAATGTCACTAGGGACCCAGAATCCTCCCATATTTCTGCTCTGTCATTTTTTGTCCTGTTTAGCTCCCCTCATGGTTGTAAATATGGCTGTCATATTCCAGGCAGGCATGGCAATAGCCATTGGAAGGAGAAGGACCAACTCTTCTGATATAAAAAAAAAAACTTTTCCAGAAGCCACATTTGACAAAAGTGGGTCAGATATCCTTTCCTAAATCAAACCATATTGAAGAGACTGGAATTACCATGATTAGTTTAGAATAAATCAGGATTAAACTATGAGTCACATACAGGAGAGGTAAACACCCAGATAGAATTGTGGTCTTGGTTAGTAGGCAACTGTCACCCCAAGGATTCTTCCACTATTCTGACTGTTGAGTTTTACAGGCCAGTTTGGTCCTTTTGGCCGATCAGAGAGATCTTGAATCAGACCAATCAATTTGATCAGAAACCAATTATGCTATGTTTACTAAATTGATTAACCTTGAGATTAACTTATCAAAAAGTATCTTTTAAGAACCTAGTAGTAGGTCCTTAAAGTCACAACTATTAAAGTCACACTTAAAAGTCAGAACTATTAGGCATTGGACCTACTGATATGTAGAGATGGCCAATTGGACTTAGAGCTCCTAATCAGCTGGGTAAAGATTTCTTCCATCTGAGCATAGATAAATATTTTTAAAAAATACCTATGATTTTCAGCAAGGATGCCAAGACTGCTCAGTGAGAGAAAGAAGAGTATTTCTAATAAATGGTGCTAGGACAACCGGATATCCACTTGCAAAAGAATGGAGTTGGACCCTTACCTCACACCATTTACCAAGATAAATTCAAAATGGATTATTGACCTAAATGTAAGTGCTAAAACTATAAAAAACTTAGAAAGAAACTTGTAAATCTTGTGACCTTGGATTAGTTAATGGTTTCTTATATATGACACCTAAAGCATAAGCAGCAAAAGAAAAAAAATAAATTTGATTTCATCAAAATTAAAAATTTTTATGCTTCAAAGGATACTTTCAAGAAAGTGAAAAGAAAATCCAGAGAATGGGAAAAATATTTGCAAATCATATGTTTATTAAGAGTTTAATATCCAGAATATATAAAGAACACTTACAACTCAACAATAAAAATCCAAATAATCCAATTAAAAAGTGCAAAGGATTTGAATAGACATTTCTCCAAAGAAGATATACAAATGGCCAGTAAGCACATGAAAAGATGCTCAACATCATTAATCATTAATGGAGTACAAATCAAAATCTCAAGATTACTACTTCACACTCACTAGGATGACTATGACAAAAAAAGTCAGATGATAATGGTGTTGGAGAAGACGTGCAGAAATTGGATCACTTATACATTGCTGACAGGAAAATAGTTAAACATAAAGTTACCACATGGCCCAGCAATCAATTCCACTCCTAGGTGAATACCAAGAGAAATGAAAACATATATCCACAGAAAAACTTTGTACACAAATGCTCATAGCAGGAACATTTATAGTAGACAAAAGGTGGAAACAACAAGTTTCCAACAATGGATGAATGGATAAACAAAATATAGTATATCCATATGATAAAATATTATTTGGCCATGAAAAGGAACGAATACATAGCACTGATACATGCTACAACATGGAAGAATCTTAAAAACACCATGTTAAGTGAAAGAAGCCAGTCACTAAAGGTCATATAGTGTATGACTCCATGTAATGAATATGAATTATATGAAATGTCCAGAATAGGCAAATTCATACAGACAGCAAGTAGATCCATGGTTTTCACAGGCTGGGGGAGGGGGAAATCGGAAGTGACTATTAACAGGTGTGGGGTTTGTCCTTAGGTTGAAAAAACATGTTCTCAAAGTAAATAATAGTGATGGCTGTACAAGCTTGTGAATACATTAAGAGCTACTGAATTGTAGACTTTAAAAGGATGAGTTCTATGTTATGTGAATTATGTTGCAATAAAAATATTTATATGACTATCTCATATAAATATCTCAAGGGGGGAATATAGGACAAAAAATCAGTGGGATAATAAATGTTTAGTTTGCAAAATTTATAAAACCCTTTTATGATTCTGAAATGTACACATCCCATTTTATCACCTCTTATCTCCTTGGTCCAAATGACTTATTGTGCAAATCAGTGGTTCTCAACACTGGCTGCACATTTTAGAATCACCATGGGAGCTTTCAGGAAATATGATGCCTTGGCTTGATCCCATGGCCAATTAAATCAGAGTCTCTGGGTCCCCTCCCCTCAACACTGGCATCTTATTTTATTAAATACACCCAGGTGATTTCCATGTGCTGTCAAGCCTGAGAAATTAAATAGTAGATCAAGATCTGGGCAGCACCAGGTCATATTATGAGGTGATTATTTAGCTAAGTATTTCCCCCCCTCTAGTCAGGTTTATTGAGATATAATTTGTATACATTAAAATTTACCCCATTAAAGCACACAGTTCAATCAATTTTGACAAATGTATAAGGTCCTATGACGACTATCACAATCCAGAAAAAGAACATTTCCATTACTCCGGCAATGTCTTCATGTCCTTTTGTAATGAATCCCTTCCCCCGCGTATTAAATGCACATATTAGAATACTATACAACATTAAAAAGCATATCCTTTAAAGAATTTATAAGAAAATGGAGAAAAAAATTCTATGTAAAGTTAAGAGCAAAGAGCAGAAGAAGAATCTCTGTGTAATATGATCCTAATTGTTTAATCTTTTTTTAAATACATGTGCACAGATACATACATCTCTCCATATATGTATACACTTGTAGAAAAAAATCAGTGGTTATCTCTGGTTGTGAGAATTCCAGGAAATGTTAATTTTCTTCTTTATATTTTTCTGCATGTTGCAGTTAGTCTACAATAATAAGTGGCTTTTAAAATAGGAATATTAATGATTATCTATAAAACCATGATCTATGGGTAGGTGATAAATGAAGAGCCTCCTAAAAACCAAACTGATGCTTCCTACTAGGTTCTAGGTCCCTTGCAGAAAAATCCAGACTTCTGATTACACATACACTTCAGGTTACTGGCTCATACCAACTCTTACCACCCAAAGAGATTAATAAGAAGATATTGGCTTCTGCTGAGATGGATATCAAAAAATATTGACCCAAGAGAAGAAAATATTGATGGAAGAAGAATCAAGTCTTTCAATGCCTTGAAGGAAATAATAATTTTTCCTTTGGTGAAAGCCTTTTGCTGAATGCCGTGTTCTGTTGTCTATTTTTGCAGGCACTTGCACATTTAAAGTCAAATATGGCACATCCTTGCAAGTGCTAACAAAGAATCTACCACAGAATCTACCATAAGGGAAAGATGACCCTATGGGTACAAACTGTATATAGTTTATAGCAGAGTGAGTGAGTGAGCTGAAACAAGATGGTGGCAGTGGAGGTCTGCTCAGGTTTGGTTTCAGTTCCTTTAGATTCAGCAGAATCCTAATTAAAAATACTAAGACATATCCTCCAGCCAGCTCAAACAGACCCAAACCAGCTGAGGCCAGCTCCAGATCTTCAAACTAGACACAACTGATTCAGGCTCCCTCAGAGCCAGTGCACTGGGTTTTGGGTGACTTCTTAGGATGAATAAAATTGGAGATGACGGGAGTTGGAATGCTTTTTCCTACATTTTTCTCAAATAAAAGATGATATAATAACATGTTGGTTGAACCATCATTTGAACCAGCAACTTAGTTTTTTTCCAGGTTGTTCTGGAATGGGTTACAGTATTTGGACAAAATAATGAGTTGAAATGATCTTCAAGTTAAATTGTTCCCCTAGTTTGGAAATAGGTTCTGTATCATTTTTCCATTGTTGCATAGCAAACCTCTCCAAAATATGGTGACTTAAAAAAATTAGTTATTTGCTCATAATTTTTGTGGGTTGGTAGTTTGGATTAGACTGTGCTGGGATATCTCACATAATATTGGCTACACTTATTCATATGTCTGGGACCTCAGCTAGGATGGCCAGGTCTCTTTCTCCGTGTGCTCTTTTACCTCCAGAAACTACTTGTATTCCAAGAGGGTGATAGCAAAAACTGTAAGGCCACTTGAGACCCAAGCTCAGAATCATAATGTCACTTAGCCACATTCTATTGGGCAAAGGAAATCACAAAGGGAGGCCAGGTTCAAGTAGTGGAGAAATAGACTCAACCTCTTGTGAGGAAGAACTGCAAAGAATCTGTGGTTATTTTAAGTCTACCATGAACTCCCAACCTAAAGGCAACAAACACAGAGGAGTCAATAGAACTGAAAGCTTCGTAAACTGATTTCCCAATCTCCAAGCCATGGCCTGTGTGAGCTGTGACTATTTCCTGGTAGGAGTTCCCTACATATCCCTTTCTATGTTCTAACAGAATGTCAATAAATTACTTGGCTACTAAGACATTAACCGAGCAATGTTGACTTCCTTAGATTTTTTTTAGCTCTTAGAAATAAAACCCTGACTCAAAAAAGTTCTGAAGTAAAACTCAGGGGGTAGTCAATTCATCAGCTTAGCAGTGTCATAAAAAACTCCAGATTCCTTCCATCTTTCCATCCTGCCATCCTTGATAGGTTTCATCTTTGGCTAGTACCCTTATGTTTGGTTCCAAAGTGTCTGACACAGTTTTAGCCCTTATATAAAGATGTGACAATGTCTGTCTCTTCTTTGGGTCATTTATTTATCTTTTGAGTGAAGGAAACTTTCTTTGAAGCCTTGCCAGCAGGCTTTCCCTACATCTTACTGACACCAAATGTATTGCATGATCTTGTCTGGATCAGTCAGTGGCAATGGAATTACCTGGGTTGGCTTAGATCAGTCAGAACCCACCTCATGGAGCAGGGAATGGGCCCAGACTTCCCTGAAGCCTAAGATCATATCTAAATAAAAGTAGGGTTCTCTTGGGAAAGAGGAAGGATGAGGCTGTTGGGAGGCAGATAAAACAGTACCTGATAGCACAGTGTAAGCCTGATATGTTTGGGGAATTTGCTTTGTTCTTGGGCATTTTGAGGAATAAATCTGTCATGATAGAATTTCCGGTAATGTATTATGTACTTGCAATACTATAGGTGGTGAGGGGAAAAAAAGAAAACAAAGTCCTCATTCTCCAGAAGTTCATACTGAACTCTGCGTGGGGATGCCTGGGTGGCACAGTTGGTTGAGCAACCGACTCTTGGTTTTGGCTTGGGTCGTGATCCCAGGATCATGAGATCGAGCCCGGTGTTGGGCTCTGCACTCAGTGGGGAATCTGCTGCAGATTCTCTCTCCTCTCCCTCTGCCCCTCCCACTTGTGCTCACTCTCTCTCAAATAAATAAATAAATCTTAAAAAATAATGGAGCCTCTGTGTGGATACATAGGAAAGCCAACCAGCACTACTGGTCTTGAAATGAGGGGTACAGGGAAGACATTCTGTAACTCAGGTGCCAAGTGAAGTCACCTTTCTTAGGGAGTTAAACACAGTTAGGTCCAGCCTCCAACTTGTGGAAAATCCAAAGCACCTCTATTCCCATCATCAATTTCTGTGAATTCTGTCCTGGACAGGGTACAGGGGTTTATGGCCTATGGACATGTCTGGCTCTGGATTCTTGCTTCCTCTGAACTCCGTTGCATGGTGTCTTAATCTTCTGGCTGTTTCCTTTTGTGCAGCACTGACCCAGATGTGTGACCCAGTCCTTTCCTTTGGTTTTCCTTCTCACCTTTCAAACTAGTCAAAAAAACATCTCTGTGTGTGGAAGACTCAACCTTAGATTGAGTCTTGGGGGACCATGCAGGGGGGTTGATATAAGGCAAAGCAAACACTTTAATATTGAATAGACATTCTTGTTCTTAAAAGTAATTCATCTTCTAAGGATTATCTCACTGGTTCCAGTCCTCCCTAAGCCCCAGCCTCTGCCCTCATGCCTCACCATTTCCATAATCTTTTCTGTTTCCCCTTGCCAACACCTATTCATCCCATGAAGAGCAGTTTGGCCTTTATTGGTTTGTTTCTTAGTTTCATTGTAAGCCTGACCTTAGGATCCCAAGTATTTTCCTACATGAAGAGGGTTACCTCCCTAAGAGAAACTCTGGGGCCAGCTGTTAGAAAAGTAAAGATTTCACCTTGGTTCAGGCGATTATAGTAGGGAAATCAGAGAAGACTCATGGAGTGGAGATGATCTTGGCCTCAAAAAGAGGGGGCACAGGTGAGAGGAGCATCATGTGTACCAGGACCAGGGAAGGCTGAGTGGTTGAAGCTGACCATTTGTATTTGCAAACAGTGGGAGATGAATTTGGAATTGAGGATGTGATG
Source organism: Phoca vitulina (assembly GCF_004348235.1). Classification (NCBI taxonomy): domain Eukaryota; kingdom Metazoa; phylum Chordata; class Mammalia; order Carnivora; family Phocidae; genus Phoca; species Phoca vitulina. The sequence continues at coordinate 2,965,750 of NW_022589776.1, forward strand.
GGGCCATTACAGAGAGCTTCAGAAGCTTGGCTCTGTAGGTAATAAGAGCTTCTGAAAGATTCGGGCAGATGAGTGACATGAGAGCTTATGGTTCAGAGAGAGCATTTACCAGTGGTGTTTGGATGGGCTCTGTGGCAGAAGTCAAGCTGTCCATCAATGTCCATTCTCCCTTTTTAAACTAACACTGCTTCTGAGCTTTCATTGGACACATGACCACTTACCTGAAGATATGCCAGGCTCTCTGGCAGCTGTGTGTGATCATGTGACCAAATTATGCCCAAAGGGATGCTACGGAAAAAATGTGTGCCCCTCCAGGCTGTGCCCTTATCCAAAAATGTACATCATTCTCCATTAGAAGGAAACAGGGCTTTTTGGAAAAATAACTGATTCTAAGTTTGGGGCAGGAGAAGTGCAAGGCGAGCCTGACCATTTTGCTATCCAGAAAGTAAGGAAATGCTCTAAGAGTGGCAGGGGTATGTTAAAAGGACACAGGAATCAGCTGAAAGGGCTCTCCCTGGTCAAATCTGGAATAATTTGAGCAATAAAATAAATAATGAGAGTATAGGAAATATAACACATAGAATAAAAAGAATACATGAATCAGTTTGAATATAGATAAATAAAATAATAAAGTGGGAGGAGGGGAAGGAAAATCCCTATAGTAGTATTCCATCTATCAACATGGAAGGAGTGATGGAATTAGAAAAATCACCGTTTGACAGCCACCATTGTAGTAAGTGTTTTAGGCAAGATTCAACAATGGGTGCTCAACTAGTGGGTGAAAGTAGAAAACCAAGCAGGATATATACATGGTCTCAAAACATCTTCCCACAAGACACCTATCAATTACAAAGGGGACACCTATTTCAGTGGAGAAACCTGGCAGACCCCACCTTAACCAAATGATCCAAGGTCACATCACCGACATTGGGGCAGTTGGATATCAAGTGCCTCCTGATAAGATATGATGAGGACACACCACTTCTGCTGTATTCCTGCCCAGAATGCATAACCTAAGTCTAGTTGTGTAGAAGCATCAGACAAACTCAAACTGAGGATGTTCTACAAAATAACTGACCTTTATTCTTCAAAAATGTCAGGGTCATGAAAGACAAAGACTGAAGAAGTGTCCCAGGTTTAAAGAGACTCAAAAGGCAGGACAATTAGATGCAATGAGTTATACTGGATTGGATCCTGGATCAAGAAAACAATTTTTATTTTGCTATAAATGACATTAGAGAGATAAATGATGGACTTTGAATACAGTCCACAAATTAGACAGTAGTATTATACCATGTTAATTTCCTTATTTTGATCATTGTATTGAGCTTATATAAGAATATATCCCAGTTTGGGGGAAATGTGGAAGTTAGGGGAGACAAAGTGGTAAGGGGGTAAAGAGGTAAATCGTGTCTTTGACTCTCAAATGTTTTAGAAAAAAAAATATATAGGAAGAATGAGTGATTAAACCAAAATGGTTAAACGTTAACATTTGGAAAATGTGGGTGAAAGTTTATTGTAGATTCTTTGTAATACTTTTGCAATTTTTCAGCAAGTCTGAAACAATTATAGAATAAAAAGGTTTTGTTTTTGTTTTTAAGGAATGGGCATGCACTTCTTCTGTCTTCATTTCTTTACTCTTCCCTCTGGCTGGGAGATAGTCCTGGAGAGAGGTGGCCTGCACTGTGGATGGTGGTGCTGCCCTACCAGCCCCAGGTGGCCTCTGTTATGTGAGAGGGAAATCATCTTGCATCTTGTTGAGCTATTTGCATTGGGTGGGAGAGCTCTTTGTTATAGCTACTCATCCTGCATCTAACTCATATAAGCTAGAGGAGGGAAAGGCTGGAGGAAGGTGGCCTCTTAGGAGCCTGTTGCATTGGTTTAGTTATTCCTATTTAAGGCATGGAAGATGGGGTAATGGAGAGAGTTGGTGAAGATCACTCATTTGAGGAGAATTAACAAAAGGAAATTAAGAGGCTAGGAGAGCAATGTGAGCAGACTGCAGGGTCTTAGGAGCCTCTAGGGGATACTTCGCTATTTAAGAAGCAGAGAAAAAATATCCAGGGGAGAAGAGAAGTGTTTGGGGGCAAGGGGATTTACTGGTGACCCCTAAATCACACCACAATGAATATACCACCTCTGTGTATTGCTGGTCTCGATTCCAGGGGCAGAGAGTAGGGCTACTTATGGTTTTGAGTAAGGAAGTTCAGAGAACTCTGAACCCATCTAGACTGAGGTGGGGATTATCAAAGACTACTTAGTGAGGTATGCAAGAAGAATCTTTAAAATGATAATAACGACAACAATAATAACAACTAACATTTATTGAGTCCTCATTTTGTCCCTGGGACTTAGTCAAAATTCTCTACACATATTCATTCCTTTAATCCTCACCATGACCATATTCTTCTTCTTTTAGAGATGAGTAAACCCAGGCAGGAAGAGGTTAAGTCAAAGGTCACTTGCAGGTAGCAGACACAAACTTCAGATACAGGCAACCTGATTCTGGACACACCCTCACACTTCTGAGGCAACTCCTCCATCCCCTGTCTCTCCTGTTCTCCTTCTTTCCTTCCAGCAACATTCAATGCCAACACAGGTAAGCTGAAACATATCAGCTCCTTCCACTGTGTTGTAGATCTGCATTCTAGAACCTTCTTCAGGCAGGGCAGAAGTGGGGTAGAGGGTAGAAAGGACAGTGAGTGTCAGCCATGACCCATTGGAATAGCTCTGGTTCACAGAAAGAATTAAGATCTGTCCATCTGATGGCAGAAGAGGAAGGGGCGGCAGGAAAGGACCACCACTTTGCCTTCCTGGTGATGGAGCTCTTCTGTGGCTCGTGTGGGGGAGGCTTCTGGAAAGGGGTGGGCCAGAGCCGGCAGTGGAGTTGAATGCCCTGGACCTACTGTTCTTGCTCCTGGAGTCCTCAGAGCCCTGCCATTCAGAGCTGTGAATTGATGAAAGGAGGAGATAGGAGGTTGCAAGAGGTTCTGCCGCTGAGGGTCTCTGCTCATTTCTTTCGGTGCCAAAGGTCTTCTCCTATTTAAAAAATGGTAGGCAATTAAGCCCCAGGGTGCTTGAGACAGAAAAAAGAGAAAGAGACTTTATAAAATCTCTTTCAAACCCAAAGACCCAGCTCCTGGCCAGGAGACATGCAAACTCTTTTAATAACCTTATTCTGGATCCACTTAAATGGAAACAGTCTCCAGTATTTTTAGCTGCTACATAATGGATGTAAAAAAGAAGGGGGAAATGTGTACGGTTTTTCTTCCCTAGTTAGAATAAGAAGGAATCGCTCATTATCTCTTAACTGAGTCTCTGCCGGGAAGAGGGAAACACCCAAGAGTCCCCATTGGCTCCTCCTCTGGCCTGGACTGGATTTAAACCCAGGGAGGGAAGCTGAGGAGAGGAGAGAAGGCTGGACAGAGCAGCACCGTGTTCTGCAGCCCAAGGGGCCCAGTTCCTGGGTGACAGAAGTGTTGGAAGTGCTGCCCAGCAGCCTCTGAGGTAAGAGCACCAGTCTCTGAAGGCTTTACCTGCGACAGGGAGGAAGGTGGCCAGGTGGGAATAAGCTCCTGAGCCTGAAAATCCAGGCAGTGTAACCGGTGTCCTATCACCTCCAGCAGGAGGGAAAACCTAATTAGGAAATATTTCCCAGGACCCAAGTAACATGTCCTTAGCTAGCAATATCCTCGACACTCCGACGGGACTGAGTGCAATCATCTTCTTACTTGGCCACACTCAGTCTGTGTTGTAGGAAATTTCTGCCTGGAGTAAAATAGATTTTTACATATGATGTTTCCTTTAAGTTTGGCATGTCCTTCAGGGCTATTTCTTTGTTGGCTTTTAAAAATTATTATTACAATGTCAAAGTCCTCCTTTTTTTTTTTTGGTAATTTTTCTTACATCTCACTTTAAAAAAAATCCTAAAATGAAACTTTGATTTTAGATGTGATCAGGAAACTGTTCTAACTTTCCCCTTTTCTGGATTTTGCATATGCCAAGTCAGATGATGTTTGCAAATGCGCTTAAAGAGCTTTGAAGTTTTTTCAAACATTTAATTTCATAGGTTCTGTCTTTTACTTGTAAGAGAACAACTTCTTTCCCCAAAAGTCCCAGCCACGACCCTTGTAATGCCTCAAGAACACCCACTGGGAAACATTTCAAGAAACGATGTTGTGGACTAGTTCTTGGGCGTCTTTTTATTTACTTATCTATTTATTTTTGTGGTCGGGAGAGAGCTGAGGGAATGGAGAGAGAAAGAATGAGTGAGAACAGTCACCTAAAAACACGAAACAGGAGTTGCTGATATAAGCATTAAAAAAAGAACAAATCCTAGTGTGAAAATAACAAACTAGGCTAGCTGCAGTGCCTAATGTCCATGGGCTCTTTGAGGAGCCAGAGTATCACCGAGGTAGCAGGCAACACCGCTCAGCAAGGACTACAGACTGATGACCAGCTGAGCACAGGATCTGCATGGGAAGAATCGGTGTTTTTGGCATTTAGGTGTGTGTTGGAGACTCAGAGTCAAGGTGATGATGCTGGGCAGACTCTGGAGGGAATAGAAAGTATTAACAGCAGTTACCATTTTTCCCAGGGGAGGAGGGAACTCCCCTTCTCCCCCAAACCAGACATTCTTTCATGCAACTTGGAGTCCTGCTATGTCCCCAAGTTTGTGGCGATAGCTGAGTCTTTAAGGAGGGAAAATTGGGCAGGATGACTTCAAATCATCTTGTGGCTTCTGGTTTCTATTCCAGCACTGTTCTGTGGTTTGAAATGTAGGGTAGACTGAGAAGATGCCTGTAGAAATCATGCCAGTGGAAACTCTTGTCCATCCACTGCTCATTCCAGAGCCTTGGCTCCTGTAGGGTCTGGATACAGACATGAGATCGTGGTTTAGGTTCTGGAGCAGCATCTGGAGCCCCCAGTCTCTGAACTGATGACTCTAAGATGTCAAGCCTGGCCCCTGAATGGGTAGGGGCTTTGTAGGGTGTCACCACAGTTAGACTCACTGCTAATGTCAACCAGCCACCATCTGAATATGTACTGTTGGTCTCAAGAAGAGACCCAGAGAGTGCGGATGGGACCCAGCCTCTTTGGAAGAAGGCTGGAACTTTAAAATTATTTCAATATGTGGAAAACCACACATTAAACTAAGGAAAGGAAATGCAACATTTTCATCATATGCCTCTCTTCATTATCATTCAGCTGAAACAGAGGTTGTCATCAGAAGCCCCCCACACCTGTGTGTCTAAAGTGATGCTTTGAAGTCATTCTGGAGATTGGGTATGTGGTTGGATGTGGGGGAGGCAGGTCCCGAATTTATGCCCTGTGCCTGTTTTATCTTCTTACGGTGCATGAGCCCATGTATTCCCATGAAAGCAAAAGGAAGGGCTTTTTGTGAGAAGGGGTTTCATTCCCATGGTGTAAACGGACATCTTTGCCTGATGCTCAGGAAAATCTTTAAAAGAGCTTAGCACAGAGCCTGGCACATCATAAGAGCTGAGAAAATGGGAACTACCATCGTCATCGCCCATTTGAGCCCCCATAATGTAGATCAATATTTGGTTGATGGGACAAAACAGCCACACCAGCTTGTTACCACCCATGAAAAGGTGATTGAGTGCTGAGGCTGGACAAGAGACACCATGTGTTAGCTTTTCTAGCTTGTGGTGCGTGGGCGGATGTGGTAGAAAGAGCTCTTCAGGAAAAGGGGTCTTGCATGGCAGTGTGAGTCATCTATAAGGTCTTCTTGGGTACTCACTGGGTGTGGTCCGCTAGACCTAGAAGAGGAGGGGACTGAATGATGCCTGGGATGCCCCTGTATTAAGTCTTATCACATGAAGCCAATTTTTCATTCTCACCCACCCTTGGTATCGCATATCCTGTATGGTATACCTGTGCGGAGGGTTCAGTGTCACAGGGACCAGAAATAAGAGTCTTCCTATGTATTTGTTTTGTCTGGAGTGTGACCTAGCTGAAAGACGACTGGTTTGTGCATCTCCCATGCTTGCATTACTACAAGAGAAAGAGATCCAGAGGCAAAATCGGCAGGCTGAGGTGTCCAACCCAGGAAGAGTTGAGCCAGGCACCCAAGAACTTGCTCTCCTGGACCAAGTACTTGGGTCAGAAAACCTTAGGGTCACCCAGGGCCTAGGTTGTAGATCACTGACAGAATATGCCCAAGAGAGTTTGGGGAAGGAGTGACAAGTTTGCCAGGTGATATTTGTGACATCATTGCATCCCTAGCCACCATCTGCCCCACTTTCCTTCATAGCTCAGTGACGTCCACCCTGTCATTTGGGGGCAGAATATTAAAAAATATCTTTTTAACTGTACTGGAAATGGATGATACATTTTTTCTAAAACCCAAAGCAGTGTTCTCATTTGCTTGTGGTTAATTGTAAAGGCAGGATGAGGTAATGAGGGAACCAAAGAAAGCCCTGAATTTAAGTAGAAAGATCTGTAATGGTGGCTAGAAATTGGCTGCCACTCTCTTTGTTGTAAGTGGTGTTTTTTATTTCTGACCAGGGTGTGTGTCCTTCTTTGGGGAAAATGAGGTGACGTGGAGACCATCTGCCCTAGGATAGGAGAGGACTATCTGGGACTCAGGGTCCACCCTTCTCCTCTGGCCCAGCCTTGGTTGATATCTGCCCCTCCAGACAGAAGTCTTGGTCTGCTTTGTGTCTCTTGGGAAGGCACTTCTCCACATCTCATGAGAAGCGAGCAGGATTTAACCTCCTTGTTGGGGGAAAACTAATTATCTTTCTAGGAGATCATACTTGGCACTGCTCAGAGGAAGTATAGGCATAGGATTTAGTTATAGAGCAATTCAGATTGAATTGAGCACCCAGTAAGCCTTGAGTTTCTTTTATTTTCAGGAGAACCCCTCTCTTAAATATGATAGGCAAGAAGACGTTGGTTTCTTCTTCACATGTTGTAATCTCACTGGCTTTTTTTTTATCTGGGGCAGTACATATAGCAGAGAGATGAAGAACACAGATAAGGAGAGTGGACAGACCTGGTGTTTGGTCTCAGCTCTGCTGCTTATTAACTGTGTGCCCTTGGGCAAGCTCCTTAACCTCTCTGAACACCTGTAACAACTAATGATATCAATGGACTCTCAGGATTGTGAGAACTAATGGAGAATAACATTTATAAAGTGCCTGGCACAGTCCCCATCATCTGATAAACACACGTGAAAAACCTAGGTGCTATTATTAATGTCCCAAATATTACCTTGGCCAGGATTGTGCTATGAGACTGAAGACACAGAGAGGATCCACATATTCACGGCCGCTGCCATGCCTGAGATGACAGGGATGTCTGGGTGAGGAACCCACATAGATTCTGGGGCTATCATTGTGTGGCTGGAAATTGAAGCCACAAGGGTGGATGTGGCCATCAAGAGAGAATGAATGGAGCACTGATGTAGAGCCCTCTGACATCAGTGTGTCTCTCAGGGCAGAACTAGGGGGACCAGCCGTCCAGCTGATGATCAGGAGCACACACCTCAAAGAGCCTTTCTTGAAAAGGCCATGCCAGGCAGCCTTTGTCCTGAGTCTTAATATGCCTCTGCCCCCCACCTCCCCACATCCCCTTCCTGCAGTCAGAATTAAAGACAAGATCGGAGTTAATGAGACTGCTTCTGGGGGACACCTGGTTTCCTGTGGCTTCCCAAAGGCACATTCCACACCAGTAAATACCCTTCATCTCAAACATTCCTACAGCATTTACTAAGTGATTCCTCAACAGAAAAATCATGCCCACTTGGGAAGTTCTCCTGCATTTTCCTGGGTGACATTTATTGCCCTGTCCGCCCCCTCTGTGACGGACTCTGTCTGTGGTCAGACGGCTGTGCGTCCCAGTGGCGTTGCTGAGGTCATCCCTTCCCTATGCTCTTCCACCAGGCAAGTCTCTCCTGCCAGGTGTTGGAAGGAAAGCCAGCAGGCTTCTCCTCTCGCTCATTACACTTGACAGAAGTGCTAGGTGGAGGATGCCTCCCTCCCATCTTCTTTCGAACAATCACCCTGCCCAGGGAAATCTGAGCTCAACTCGGGTAATCCAAGAGGCTGCAATTAGCTAGGACATCTTGTTACGAGCGACAGGCGGCAGAAGGACGGGCGACCCTGAGGGCTCCTACGAGGGCTTCTGGGGTTTCTCATATTCTAGGCTTCCAAAAACAAACACAGTGAGACTGGGCTTCGTGCAGCCTTGCTGCAGTTTATGGCAGGAGTCTGCGGCTGTTTTGCATTCGTGCAGAACTTCTTCAAAAAGCCATCTGTACTCCATTTGCGTCTCAGAAGAGAGGGAGCCATAGGGTGGGGGCGGGGTTTGGATGGCAGGAATGGGCAGAGAAGTCCGAGCCCATTTTCCTAGCTCCGCTGTTGCCTGGGAAGGGGATTTGGGACAGTGAAAACTCCATACAAAGAGGTTGCCTTTGAGATCCGTGTGTGTGGCTATTGGGGGTGACAGAAGTGCTGGAGTGGGGGAGGTTAAGGGCTCAGTTAGTGGACACTGTGCAGACTGAGTTTGCAGCTTTGTACTTTTGCTGCATAACCAAGGACATATTGCTTGATGCCCCTGAGTCTCAGTTCCCGCTTTGGGGAAGGAACAGAGCTATGTGTGACTGTGTTATCATGGGGTTGAACTTCTGAGGACAGCAACTGTGAACTATCATTATTTTTACCCTACACCTGTCTTCCAACTCGCTCTACTGGCCCTCCTCAATCTCCCCCCCCCAGATGCCCCCCACTCCTTTGACAAAAATCCCAAGCAGATTCTAGAGCTTCCTGGTCACTTTTAGTATTGGAAGAGAACCCTTCTGTGAAGGGCATTTCTATCCCAATAGGAGAGCCTCAGTCTTCTATCCCGGCCCCATGTTTTCTTCCCACCCAGCTCAGACCTGATCTGGGATCAGGGATCTGCAGGTGAGCGGGAGGGCAGGGGCCCTAGTGGGCCTGGTGCCTTCCTTCCCCCCACTGCCTCCCTCAACTTGCCTGGCTGCTTCTGGCTTCCCCAGGTTGTTGACTGAGGCAGGGAGGGGAGTCAGAAGGGAAGGGAAAAGGGATTTTTATCTAGTTAGTGCTATTACAGTTCCTTCTAGTTATCGGATGCCCTTGTTTCATTAGCTGCTCCCATTGCTGGCTCCACCCATCCCCTCTTGTGGGAATCTGTTGTGGGTTTTTCAGACAGTCTGCTTTCTACCCCCTGGGCACTTCCTCCCGTGGGTTGCCCACTGGGGAAGCACACTCCTGCGGAGCCACGGGGCTGCACCTCAGCTCTGGCCCCCAGCTGCCTTATATATGTGGCAGGACTTCCATATTCTCGTCTCCCCAAACTCTGGGGTGCACCATACCCTCCCTCCAATCTCTGCTATGCAGGCTGTTCCAGGCAAACTCCCACCTCTGAATTCCTCTGGGCAAGAGGCAGGTACTGGTCTCTTTGCCTTCCACCTTCTATTCAAACCAACCTGCTCCCAGAAAAGCTTCAGTAAAGCATCTCTCTTTAGAATGTGTGGGCCCTCATTACCCACTGTCCAAATCCCATGACAAGAAATGGCTCACTGACCATTCCATTATATCTGCAAGATGTTGAGTCCAGTTCCTGGGGCATAGTAAGTGCTCAGAAAAGGTGAGATATTATAATTTTTTTAAAAAAGATTGATTTATTGATCTATCTATCTATCTATTGTGCATGAACGGTGGGGAGGGACAGGGGGGAGGGAGAAGGAAAGAACCTCGAGCCGACTCCACACTGAGTGTGGAGGCTGACCTGGGGCTCCTTCTCATGACTCTGAGATCATGACCTGACCCAAAATTAAGGCTCAGCTGCTTAACAGACTGAGCCACCCAGGAGCCCCAGTTATTATCATCAATAATGCATGCTTTGGATTATAGGAAGAACTAAGAAGGAGTGAGTGGGGCAAAGGGGTAACCTGAAGAAGAATTCTCCTTAGGTGCTGCATGGTTTAGTTCAGAGTGGTAGCACATCCCTTGGGTAAAACACCCAGGGCGTCTGCCCAAAGGAGGGAATGACATAGGAAAGCTATATATACTGTGCTCATGTGTTATTTGTATCAGAAGGTCATATGGATGCAGAGCCAGCACAGGCTTGCAATCAGTCGGACCTAGTTTTAAATCCCGACTGTGACACTTACTAGTTGGACAGACCCTGGTAAGTGACTTTGCCTTGCACATCTGGTTGCTCACCCAGGATAAGCAAAGTAGCACTAATCTATCTCACTTGGCAGTGATGAAGATTAATTATGAGGGTTAACGCCCCTGGGCAATGCCTGGCACAAAGCAGCAACTTGATAAATAACAGGTAATGTTATAATAATATTATTATTGTTATCTTTAATGATAATTCTGCCAGGGACCTTCATCCTCTACTTCTTCATACTAAATAAACCTTGACTCTTAGAAATCAAAGATTTTACAAAATATTAAAACTGGGTTTAATGATGCTTTCTTCCTTTTCATGACCAACAGAGTTATTTGCTCGGGTCCACTCCTTTTGATGGTGTTCTGCTGACTCTGACTACCGAGTTGGAAAAGAGGCAGCATCAGATGAGGGCCTGTGGAGGCTTCTAGGATGTTGGCAACATTCTAGTTCTGAAGCTGGGTGGTGGTTCCATGGTGGTTGCCTTTATAACAATTCGTTAAAATGATACCATTTTTGTCATGTGCTCTTTTCAGGATAAATGTCATCCTTCACGATAAAAAAAATGAGAAGGAAAAGGAAAGCATACTCAGTAGTTGATTAAAACCAAAACCTCAAGCATTCAGTGAGCACCTCCTGTGTGCCTGGCATGGTATGAAGTGCTGTCCACATATAATGCGGTGAAACAGGTGTGACCATTCCCACTTGACGAGAGGAGGCTAACGCCAGGATAACGAGCCTTCGCAAGGCTAGACACCTAGGACCTGACTTGTCTTTCCAGCACATTGTCGCTGCCTCTCACAGTGGGGAGGTCTCTATGTGCAGTTGTTCTCTAGGTGGTCTTGATGGGATAGTATTAGGAGTGTGGTATAGATTAGGGATGGGGGGATTGAAGCTCGGTCGCAGTAGGCCTTTCATAGGAGACAGTTGTTTTCCTTGTTATTATTAGTCAGGTGAGTATAGAATAAGAGGTGAAGAGGCGGGTCTCCCAGGTACTGAACGGTGTAAGCAAAGACAGGAGGCAGGAATGGGCAATGTGTGAGAAGGAACAAAACATTTGGTTTGGATCCTCAGGACCTACAGGATGAAATATTTCTGCTGGTTTCTCAGCCTCTTGTGGGCTCCTAGAATCCATTCAAAAGGCCAGCTTCCATCAGCAAATCCCCATGGCTTGTCTTTTGCATCTTTTCTGGATACAGGTCTCCTACAGGTTCTGCTCCCTGTCTCTCCGAGATGGGTCTCCAGGGGACATTGTGCTTCCCCCTGGGGCTCCTATTGGGCTCTGTGCTTTTGGTGGCATCAGCCCCAGCCACCCTTGAACCTCACGGCTGCAGTGACAAGGAGCAACAGGTCACTGTCAGCCACACCTATAAGATTGACGTGCCCAAGTCCGCCCTGGTCCATGTGGAGACTGACCCTCAGCCCCTTAGTGATGACGGGGCCTCACTCCTGGCCCCAGGGGAGGCTGAGGAACAGAACATCATCTTCAGGCACAACATCCGCCTGCAGACGCCACAGAAGGACTGTGAGCTAGCAAGCAGCGTCCAAGAGCTCCTGGCCCGGGTGAAGAAGCTGGAGGAGGAGATGGCGGAGATGAAGGACAAGTGTGATGTCCAGCGCTGCTGCCAAGGAGCTGCTGGTGAGTTTGCCACTTGGTATTCATTCAACAAACCATGAACGGGCACCTGCTACGTGTCAGGCGCTCTCTGTGAGTCTGGTGCGCTCCCACCTCACTCTTGGGGCGGGTGGGGGGTCTCGTCCTTGGCACTAGCTCCAGGCAGTATCTGCAAGCCTCGGTAGACAGGGCCCGGCAACGCTTACCATGAGTCCGGACTCCTGGGTTTATGCTCCTGGGTGCTCTTTGACCTGTGAATCCAATCTCCACCAGAAGAGGGAGCAGTGGGAAGGAGAGGAAAGATGGCCTTGGAGCTAGACGAGACTGGGTACAAATGCCCCAGTTTCGTCACTATTTAGTGGTGTGACTCTGGGTAAAATCCTGAAGTTTTCTAAATCGCCCAGTTAGGATAATTCTATCAACTTGTCCAGTTCTGAGGACTACAGGTGCTGTACAGAAGTTTCCAGGCCCATAGTAGATATTTAGCAAAGCGGATCCAAATCATAACGAGGGGTAGGTTGGCATACCTGTTTATGCTGGAGGAAGTGCTACCGTTGAGAGCATTTCCTGTACACCAGAGGGACAACTGGGCACCAGGGCCACGGCCATGAATGACACAGCACGGACTGCTGCGGAGGAGCCTCCAGGGCAAAAATGTCTAGGAAGGAAAGAGGGTGTTCTGAGAAGCAGGAGCTGGGCTGCTGCCGGCCAGGGGGTTAGAGAGGGGAGCCTGGGGGATCCCTTTTCCCACCCCTCAACCCCATAGTGTGACTGGGCTATTGGGTAGCTTCTGCAGGCCCACTTTTCCAGGAATCGGTTTGGGCTCATTTCCCAAGGACCCAGCCTTGCTAAGGTCCAGCCTGCTCCCAGGCAGCCTGGATCTCACCTGCCAGCCGCCCCCCACCCCCCACCCCGGAGCCCTGCCCCTCAGCATAAGCTGGCGCGCTGACCCGGGGCTGCAGCAGTCCAGACGTCTTCAGAGTTAGGTCCTAAATACTTACCACCATTTAGAACGGAGGGAACCAGAATTCGCCTGAGCGCTTGGATGAGACGGGAAAGGGGAGGGACTTCACGTGGCGTTTGGGGGCGTAAAAGCAGGACACGTTTGTAGCTGTCACAGGTCAGAGTCTGGCCCAGGTTGGAAAGGGCAGACTTCTATCTTCGTCCTGGGCCCTGCCCTCCGAAGAACGCGCTGTGCGGGGCCCAGGCCGGGCCAGCCCGCTCGCCGGCCCTCCCCCCCCAGCCTGCTTTCCTCTTGCTGGTAGGTGGGAGCCTCCACTGCAGCGGCCACGGAACCTTCTCGCCGGAGACCTGCACCTGCCGCTGCGAGCAGGCCTGGGAGGGTGCCGCGTGCGAGCGGCCCGCCTGCCCCGGGGCGTGCAGTGGCCACGGGCGTTGCGCCGCCGGCCTCTGCGAGTGCGAGCCGCCCTACGTGGGCGCCGACTGCGCCTACCCCGCCTGCCCCGACGACTGCAGCGGGCACGGCGTGTGCGTGCGCGGCGTCTGCCGGTGCCACGAGGACTTCACGTCCGAGGACTGCAGCGAGCGCCGCTGCCCGGGTGACTGCAGCGGCCACGGCTTCTGCGACACGGGCGAGTGTTACTGCGAGGAGGGCTTCAGAGGCCTCGACTGCGCCCAGGGTGAGAGCCGAGAGGCCTGACTCCCTCCTTTCCCTGCCCCGCGCTTTCGCCATTTAGCCATCGTGACACCCGGTCCGGCGCGGGGACGCGGCCTCTAGTCCACCTCGGAAGCCCAGGGGGGCTTGTGAAACACAGATTGCTGGGTCAGCCGAAGTTTCTGAGGCAGGGGGTCTGGGGTGAGGCCCGAAGATTTGCATCAATAACCAGTTCCAGGTGATCCTGATGCTGCTGGTTTGAGAACCAGTGGTCTTCTGTGATCTAATGGCGCTGTGTGTGTGTGTGTGTGTGAGTGTGTGAGTGTGTGTGTCTGGGGGTGTGTGAGTCGGTGTTAACTCCCAACCACGTAACTTCCCGCGGGGGTGGTGGTGGTGGCGGGGGCGGGGGGGGGGGGGCCAGAGTGGTGCTCTACACAGGCGCTGTGTGCTCTAACCTGCCGCCAGTATTAAGGATATAGTAGGTGCTCGGTGACCACACGTTGGTTATGCATTTCCACCTCTGTTTCCTCACCCTCTCCTCTCCTCTTCCTGTTCTGCATAGTGGTGGCTCCCCAGGGCCTACAGCTGCTCAAGAGCACGGAGGATTCCCTACTGGTGAGCTGGGAGCCCTCTAGCGAGGTGGACCACTACCTCCTCAGCTACTACCCTCTGGGGCAGGAGCTCTCTGGGAAGCAGATCCAAGTGCCCAAGGAGCAGCACACCTATGACATCGTTGGTTTGCAGCCTGGAACCAAGTACATAGTTACCCTGCGCAATGTGAAGAAAGAGGTTTCCAGCGGCCCACAGCATCTACTTGCTACCACAGGTGAGGAAGCAGTGGGATGCCTCAGGTTTCCCAGGAAAGGCCCCATTTTAAATGTTTTCTTCCATTGTTCCCACAAATACCCTTCTACTACGCAGAACATTGCCCTCATTTGGCAGTTGAAAAACGTAGCTGTTGCAATCCTGGTTTCTGGAGAAAAATCTCAGTTCTTGCTCCCTTTTCTCGGCTCCTGCAAGTCAGTAATAGAGCCTGCTGGATTGGGGCTCAAGGGGTCTTCTCCGCGCCTAAGATTAGTAAGGTCTGATTGCCCTGCAGCCACACACAAGCAGCCAAGGAGTATACCTGTACACCCAGGCCCTCACTGAGGCTTTGAGGCCATTCAGCAAGTTGGAGGTGGGGTGATGGCTGGAGATTTGCTGAAGCCACCTGTATCAGATTCATCTTAGCAGGAAAGAGAGAGACTAAACAGCATAATTGAAGACAGTTTAGTGAAGAGGCACGGATGGGTAGGATTTGGCTGGTGAAGTACTCTAGGACTAGCATCAGTGGGGATCCACCTCATTCTGAAGGGGGAGGGATGGAAATTGGTAGTGGCACCCAAAAAGAGCTGTAGGAGAGGGTTGCCTGGGGAGGCACTTTGGGTAGAGATGCAGGCGGTCCACCATAGCCTCACTGGGAGGGAGGGAAGGAGATCAGTTGCCTAAATTCTCTATCCTGCCCTCTGATATTCTGGTAACTTACTGGCTGAACGTAACAAGAAGCCAGAGGGCAAGGGGATCTGACTAACACAATTCACACAGGTCATAATCTGGGATACACAGCAGGACAAAAGATGGATCTGGAGGGACAGAGTCTTCAGTGTACCACCAAATGTTACCAAAATGTTTGGAGAGACAAGCCTCACTGCTTACTGTTTAGAAATTCTTGTTTTCTCATGAAAGTTCTTAAAGCAACTTAGATCTTCAAGAGCTTGGAAAAACCTAGTTATGTGAGTGATTCTGATCCCTCATTCACTCATTTTATTTTACTGAACATCTACTGTGTACCAGGCACTATTCTAGATGCTGATAAAAATCAGCTGCCTCCACCCTTCACTAAACTCCTGGGGAGAGATCCAGGGACACCCAGATGGCTGGGCTTTTGGGCACATGGTTGTCTCTGCAGAAACATCAGGCTGCCTGTCCTATTCAGTGGTGAGGATAGGGATGGCTCCATGTTGGAAAGGGCCATGAGAGACCTGTCATCCTGGGAGTATAATTTGTGATTGCCTTTATCAATCCCCTCCAGCCATAGACCCCTCAGGACACCGCTGGAGTCAAGCAAGTTGGGTTTATTGACTGTTGGCATGTGGGACAACACAACACAGGGGTTGTGGGTATCTCAGTAAGAGCATTAGGAAGGACTGGGATAGAATTGGGGCTTGTGTTGGGTGATTTGGGGGAAGTTGAAGGCAGCAGGGGTTTGCTTTGGCTTGCATGCTGTCATCAAGGGGAATTAACTCCATGACTGGTAACTTAGTGAACCTTATCTAGAAAGAGCAGACTAGAGAGAGGCTAAAGCCATCATCAGTGAAGGGTAGTCACTCATATTAGTCAGGGGAGAGAATATTGGGTAGTTTTTGTGGTTTGTACAGTGTTCTTGTTTTTGTCTGTATTCAGACATGATTATGGAATGGCCTTGTTTTGTCGTCAGCTATCATGGCCACTCAGTGGCTTGCCTGATGTTGATGTTCTGTGAAATTGTTTATGCTCAATGGGAGCACACCCAAGCTTACCTGTGAGAACCAGGCCAGCTCCCCCTTTTTGTCTGTGGCTGCCTCTGTCTCTAGACAGGCCAGTGCCCAAAGCCTCCCAATGAAGAGCAGAGACAGCTGTTCTGAAAGTCTTAGTAACCCCTCTTGGCTTCTGCGCTAGGGGCTTGGAAAATCTTGCAACTGTAAAACTTGTCTTTCTATCTAATCTGATTCATGTTAAACCCATTCTGTTTGCTCCTCAGGGGAGCCTGGGTCCAAGAGACACTTATCCCCATAATAATCTTGAATATTTTCATTAAGTCTCTGCTTTTTCACTTGTGAGCTGTAGAGGACCCTTCTATGGTCCTTGAGTCACTTTCATTACTGACCTCTTGACCTGTTCCCTTAAGGAATTCCCATCTTTGAAGAAAGAACCTGGAGGCTGGCAGATGGAAGCCAGTAGGTGGGAGGAAATTCTTCAGAGAAAAGGCTCTGTGAGGTTCTCTGTTCATAAGAGAGTGAATCAGAAACATTCAGACCCGAGGGACCTTAAGAGCACCAAGTTCACCCCCTGCCTGATACATAAATTCTCTATCCCATGTCCTTGACAAGTGGTCAGCCAGCCTAGGGAGCATCTAGGGAGCACCACCAAGGTGGTGAAGGTGGGCATGTGACCAAGGAAGGGGCAAGGCTGAGAGCCTGGTGGCTTCAAACTTCGGGTCAGATGACATCCAGTGGGTATGGCCGTTGGATACGGCCCTTGGAACTCACAGTGCTCTCAAAAAACCAGTCCCCTCCGCAGCCACCACCCAAAAGTTCTTCCCTTGGAGCCACATCAGCGATCCATTCCTTTGCATGAATCATTATAATTTCATTTTTTTCCAAGTGGAGGGATAAACATTTAGCCATTATTACTTGACTATGAATAACTCTCCTCTGCAGGTTGGACAGGTTGGACAGCTGAGGTCACCAGGTCTAAACTGTGGTAGAGGGCGCCTGGGTGGCTCAGTTGGTTAAGTGACTGCCTTCGGCTCAGGTCATGGTCCTGGAGTCCCGGGATCGAGTCCCGCATCGGGCTCCCTGCTCGGCAGGGAGTCTGCTTCTCCCTCTGACCCTCCCCCCTCTCATGTGCTCTCTCTCTCTCTCTCTCTCATTCTCTCTCTCAAATAAATAAATGAATAAAATCTTAAAAAAAAAATAAACTGTGGTAGAAGGTGCAGGAAAGATACTCAGAAGGACCAAGTTAAAATTCACCTATTTTATAGTTTTCCCTAGGGTTAGTCTTCGTAGGAGAATTTGAGTGGCAAGGAAGGAGCTGTAATTTGGGAGATGGAGGAAGACACTGGTTGTATTATCAGTATTATACTCCAGAAAATTTCAAATGCATTCCCCACACTTTACATGGGAGAAGCTGAGCTTCTCCTCCTGGGATTGAGTCTTTGAGGGCAGGGTTCTGCAGCTAAAGGGTGTGTTTCATTCAGGGCAGCCTGACCCCTGGGTCCGGTGGTTTGGATGGCTGGTTGGAGAAGTGTGGTCCAGGGCTTGGCCCATGGTGGCTTGGATAGGGAAGGCAGCATGGCATCTGATGGGATGGGAGAGAGGAGGCTTTCCCAGTAGATAGTCTGTCCTCCATGGAAAATGTGAGAGCCAACAGTTTATTTGCTACTTTGGTGGTTTTAAGACACCTGTTAAGGATTATGTCCTGGGCTGAAGCATGCTCTCAGTGTGTCAAGGAAGGGCACTGACCCGGTAGCCAACGTTCTGCTCCAGACCTGCCCGAGCTCTGCTCTTCACTGCTCTCTCCTGCCTTCCCTGACCCCTGCCCTAGATCTTGCCGTGCTTGGCACTGCGTGGGTGACAGATGAGACTGAGAACTCGCTTGATGTGGAGTGGGAGAACCCCCCGACCGAGGTGGACTACTACAAGCTGCAGTATGGCCCCCTGACAGGGCAGGAGGTGGCTGAGGTCACCGTGCCCAAGAGCAGTGACCCCAAGAGC
The DNA here is from genome assembly GCF_004348235.1 of Phoca vitulina. NCBI lineage: Eukaryota > Metazoa > Chordata > Mammalia > Carnivora > Phocidae > Phoca > Phoca vitulina. The sequence goes on from NW_022589776.1 coordinate 2,983,658, forward strand.
CGATATGACATCACGGGTAAGAGCCAACACTGGGGATGTGGGACATTTGCTGTGGATGATGAGGTGGGGACAGTGTGCACAGAGGGTCCTGGGGCCCTAGGAATCACTTTGAACTCTGACCCTGGAAACTCCCAGATAAGAGCCCAGTCTGTAGGCCTGCAGACCTGTGCTCTAGGGTCCCAGAGCTGACTCTGGAATCTCAGAGCACCTGGTTGACAGATTATAGGCCCAATGTCCTCTTGAAAACCCTGTCTGTGTCTCAGGGTGGATATGCTGGTACAGACATTCCTTTTGGAAGAACTGTGTGTATGTGTGTGTGTGTGTCTGTGTGAACTGTGTGTGTGAGAGAGAGAGAGAGGAAGTGAGAGAGAGAGAGAGAGAGAGATTGGTTTATTAGGCATGCTGCATGGAAGGAGTGATGCTGGGAGGCCTGGGTGGGGAGGTCCTTGTCCCAACTGACCTAGTTTATCTGCTGAGAGCTGGAAATCTGATGGCCACTAAGGAAACAGGGCCATGCAGGGCTGGATCACATTTTGTGACTCCTGAAGCTTAGAGAATTTTCAGGGCTCTCTTTAAGGAAAATAATACACAATCATGAATACCTAAGTGAATATCCTTGGAGGTGGCCCGTGCAGGGAAGGGGGGCCCTGAGCCTTATTAGCTCCATGGGTAAGTCCTCCTCCGCTGTCCACTCTGTGAGCTCCATCTTGGAAGGACATCTTGGGGTTCCCAGGGTCCGCGGAGCGGAGGGCAGTGTGTGTGCCTCCCACACGCTGCTCTCTGCCCGTACTTTGCCACAGTCTGGATTTCTGTGCCACAGAGAACAGTTATTCAAACCACTGCTGCAGAGAAATAACAAACAAAAAAGGGCAAAGCAAAGAAGAAAATAATGGAATACAATTAGGCTAATTATTACAATGAGGTGGAAAGAAACTTTTGAGGGAATAGGATTGTTGGGGGCAGAAAACCACTTGGGCTATAAATAAAATTGGGAAATCAGTGCTTGGCAGCCCAAAAAAGGAACTCTGTTACCTTCACCTCATCCACTCTGGCCCCCCGCACCCCCGTAAGCCCCTCGATGATGCCTTGTATTCCACTGGCCCCACCACTCTTCCTCTGCCTTAGATTTATCTTCGGGTGAGAAGAATAGCCCCTCACCTCCCCTCATGAGGGAAATCCTGGGGGAGAGCAGGGTTGGGGGCGAGGGTCTGGAGCCCGAACTCACTGAGCCCTGGCTGCTTGTTGGCAGGTCTGCAGCCCGGGACAGAATATAAGATCACCGTTGTTCCCATGAAAGGGGAACTGGAGGGCAAACCGATTCTCCTGAATGGCAAGACAGGTAGGAGCTATTTAGAAGCACTATGAACATTTCTCCAGTTTGCTTTCTGATATTTTTCTTGGCTGACTCCTCTCTGGATAAAAACTCTGGGATTTGTATGTAGAGAGATTCTCTTTGTGTACTGACATCTATGTTGTAGGGCTGGGGAAGGGAAGGAAACTTTTCCTATTTGAAATGTGTTTTACCATTGAAAATTTCCCCTAGGATCTCGGAGTCAAGGGGAAAGGCCATTTCTGACATCTTTCTTCTTATTTTATTAGCTCTTATCACTGTATTATTTTTATTCATTATTTTGGACCTAGGCACACAACTCCCTATTACCTAAGACAGGTGATCTGTAATTTTTTCCCCATTATTCTTGTGTTTTTTCCCTGATGATCACACTCAAGCACTCTGCTTTAAAATGTCAAAAGATTTTAAAGACTCTCACATGGGAGCAGTGGTATATTGAACATCTGTGGACTGCGAAAACATATATAATGACAGACGTTATAAATCAGTAACACTTGACGATAGATTTATAATTTATGAATCAGAAAATAATTTGAAATCCCTGTAGTCATATGTGCAAGCTAGTCCACGTAGCTTTGAGTTTTGAGCCAATGCTTGAGTCCGTGTGGAATGGTGCATCTCCTGCAATGGTGGAGATCTTGCCAACCCAAGTTGGGAACCGGTGAGCTAGACTATAATGCCACTGGGGGAAGGCTAGTCCTTGAAGCTGGCCAAGAAGGGATCTTTGAATTTCGAGACTTCCTTGAAACGTGTTTCAGTTCTTTACACGATTCTGTCCTGGCAGGAGCTAGCCAGGGTGGTGAGATGGTGCAGGAATGGAATTCGCTATTTCGGTTGCCTAACAGATCGCATTATCTGTAGTGTGAAAGTTAGAGTCAGACAGTTGTAACAGTAAAGCTATAACTTCATTTAGGAATGAGACAATACAGACTGTGCAGCCTGCCTGAGTGGTGGACTGGTAAAAACTTTTAGTGGGGTGGAAAATGGCAAGGACTTCCTTGTTTCCGGTGGCTTTCTTGTTAGCTGTGAATTCATTGAGAGCCTCCTATGCATCAGGCATTATGCTAACTGAGTACTTCTCATAAATGATCTCATTTAGTTTTCACTGTAACTGTGTGGTAGGTCCTAGTATTATTTCTAAGTCACTTAAAAAAAAAAGCAACAACAAAAAAACCTGGGAAGTTAAACTCAGAATTGCCTAGCTAAGAAATGACAGAGCTGGCCTTTGAACCTAGGATATCCGCTTTGATGGACACAAAACTAAAGTTTCTCCCACTTTTACCTTTTTACCCATTGTTTCTGGCTAATTCTCCTACTGTTTACCTCCTAACTAGAAAAATTTCTGTGACTCCTCATTGATTTCGGACTGGATCTGACCATCCTGGGCTGTTGTTCTCCTCACTCCTACTTCCCAATGGAAAACCTCCCTGATGCTGGACTGTTCTTGGGGTTTCTTTTCTTTTCTTTTTTTTTTTTAGTAGACTCCACACTCAGCATGGAGCCCGACACAGGGTTTGACCTCACAACCTTGAGATCAAGACCTGAGCTGAGATCAAGAGTCGGGTGCTTAACCAACTGAGCCACCCAGGTGTCTCTGTTTCGGGGTTTCTTAACACAGAAGGCTTATCTCTGCATTATGGGTTTTTCATGTTATGCCAGCCTAGGAAACCCTCTACGGTTATCTCTAGCTATCCATTAATTCAATCAGGAATTCAGTTAATTCAAGCTATTAATTAATTAAACAAAAACTAATTGCAGAGTACTGCTGGGCACTAGAGACATCATCCCTTTAGATTCTTCCAAAGAAGAAAAGTCCTGGTCCTTGCCCTTCAGAGGCTCATAGCAATAAGATCACTCATCCTTCCAGGCTCAGCTCCAACCTTAGCCTCTCCACCGAGGCCTTGTGGGACCACATTAAAGAGCAACCGTTTTTGCCTCTGAGTTTTTAGAGCATTTAATCACACATGGCCTTGAATTGCTAGTTAACCTTTCAAATATGTTATCCCAACTAGAATGTGAACACTCAAGAAGCATTTTTATTGTCAATTATATTCTAAAAGTGGGATGGGATATTTTATTGGGTAGCAAATAAATTTGTGTCATGTGTCCAACGAACATAAAAAAAAAGACACAATCATTTCTGAGGTCAGGAAACACTCTCAAACCTGGCTAGACTGTTCATTCATTTAAGGGGGGAGGAAAGAATCTCTCTTTTCTCCAAATATTTTGCATTGCCTGAGATGGAAAAAGACATTGGAATCTAAGAACAGCATAACCATGTGCAGGGAAGAAATGACACAGTTCAGGTATTTTCCATTTAACAAGTCACTCAGTGGAACTAATCCACGAAAGGGAAGGGGTCAATTGAAAATTCTCACCCTGTTAAGACACTCAGAGTGCACTGAAGCGACTTCCAGAAGCAGGTCAACTTCAGAGCAGCGAGCATCTGCCAGGCCAGTGTCTTCGGGGGAAAGGGCCCTGAACTTCGCTGCCAGACCCTCCCAGCTACCCCACATCCAACGACAGGAGGGGCAGGCCACTAAGAGGTGATGCTACTCCTTTGTCCTCAGTTTCTTCATCTGTAAAAGGAAAGGTTGGACTAAATGAGCTTAAAGTCCCTCTTTCTTTTTTTTTTTTTTTACATTATTATAAGTGTTTTCATAACTTCTATGATTCATGCATTTCTGTGGTGAGTCCAGAACAAAGGCCTGCTTGCTTTGTTATAATCCCACCAGCTCCCATGCCCAGCAGAACATACAGCCTCGCATAGTCACGTGTTAACAATTTTCTTAGAACTTTTCCCTTTGACAGTGCCGTGAAATAGCAGTTTTGCCTCTCTTTGGATCTTTTTCTCTTTTTACTGCCTTCCAAACATACTGCTCCATTTGCAATGGCCCAGCCCGTAAAACTTTCCTTCTTAAACTCCTTCATGTTGCAAGATGAACTCCTGTCAACATTCAGAGCTCCTGCCTCCCACACAGCCACCCACGTACACCCAGTGGCTGAAAAATAATAATGATCTTCATCATTTGAGTATCCCCTATATTCTAGGTACTCAGGGCTCCGTACACATTATCTTTGTCATTATAATAGCATTACAGGCATTATTATTCCCATTTTACAGATGAGAAAAATGGAAGCCCACACAGTTTAGGAGATCAGGGTGAACTAGTGAACGGCGGCGTTTGAACGGAGGTTTGCTTGAGGTCAAATCACAACCTTTCCAGAAGCAAAGCTAGAGGAGAGCAGGAAGAGAGGTTGATCTCTGAGCACATTCTCTACAAGTGAGGTCTTTGGGATAATTTTATTGCCACAGTGAAAGCAGTAGGGGAGGCCTGAGGAAGCAAGGTGAGGGGACGCATGGCTGCTGTAGTCCGAAGGAAGGCCTCACCTTCCAGGAACTCACTTTCAAACTAGGGGCATAAGGCCCTATCCTCCGTCTTTGCCCCCAAGCCCATATCCCTGTAGATTTTAGATCCTGGCTGTGCCATTTTCCACTATGCCAACTGGGTGATTCAGAAGTAGCCACTGGGAATGGAGAAAGCTATTCTGAATGCCTGAGGCCATGGGCTGGAACAGGGACATGTGAGGCTGGTGTTCCAGCAGACCTAAGACAGCAGTGCCCTACCCAGCCCGGTGGCAAATCTCATTATAAAGTGGAATAAACTTTCCCGATGTGCCCAGAGCCCTTAATTAGCCTCTTCTGTCCACTCAGTTTTGTAAAGTAGATCTTCTGAAGTGGGGATGCCCTTTACTCTAACACATGCAACTCAAAGGTCTACTTACCAAGTCTTGTCTTAAGTCTTTGACCTTGAATGGCCCTGAGAAAGGTCCCATCAGGGCTGCTAGTGTCCAGCAGGTGGGAAGGAAGTTGAGGACTGGGAAGGAGAGCCTGTCTCCTCATTGAGGTTCCCGCTGTGACTCATCTGTGATTCAGCCAGCCGTCTGCAGCTACTGCTGTGTTCCTTGGAAAAACTGTTTATGATCCCCGTACCCCTTCTTGGCAGACAGAGAGGCTTTGGTCTTGCTCAGCTGGCTTCTTCCAGCCATGTGGCCCATCATCAGGATCCCATCACTGAGGCTGTCCTGTGTCTTGGTGTCTGGTTCCCATCCTTAGATTTATCACAGAGAGGAGTGCTTCACGAAGACCCTCCTTCTGGCTCAGGGTGGTGTGGTTAGGGGATTGAGGGAAAGGGCAGAGTCCTGAGTTCCAGGCTAGCCAGGCCTCTAACTGGCTTTATGACCTTGGAGAAGTCGTATCTCTCTGGGCTAGGTCTCTAGAACCCTGGCATGGGAGGATTCTGTTTTTCCTTCCTACCTTCTTACTCTTCATGGCCAAGATGCCTTTCCTGGCTCTCCATCCCTCAAGTGCTCTGGGACTGTTGAGGGAACAAGATGCATCAGGGCTGGTTACACTCCCGTGGGCTTGGTGGATCCTGAGAGGGCTGCACACACAGAGGTCCCTGACCCCACAAGGCAGAGGCTTGTGCTGGGGGTCCTGCAGCTACGGTGCCAAGCGCTGATCTGGGCCAGGGAGGGGTGGTGAGGGGCACTGCTGGGACCATGGGTTGTACAGACGTGGTTCGCTTTGGAGAGGATGAGGACCAGGGACTTTAAGAGGCAGGACTGTGGGGTGTTCTTGCCCTCTTTTTCCCCATCCTCACTTCCCATTCTAAATGTCCCCATTCCCAAGTCAGCACTGGTTTCCCAGATTGACATTGTTACCTTTGGAGGCTGTCTTCATTCCCTCCCTGTCCTCTGCAGAATCATGCTTTGCACAGAAAGGGGAGCAGGGTGGGGAAAGAGTTCTTTCTCCTGTGTACACCGGCCCCTGAGCATCCTCTGAGAGCCTGCTCCAGCCTCCAGAGGCCCAGGACGTGGCCCTGTTGTTGTTTGCTCCTGATTGTACTGCTCACTCGGCCCAGCCTGTCTCCCAAAAGCAACAGTGTAAGACTGTTTCCCTGTTCCAGTTGTCACGACAAGCTCCAGTTCCCTGCTGCTGCTGGATTCAGATTGCAGGAAGCTTTCAGATCACACTTGATTTTATTTATTTATAGTTCTTATTTCCATAAGAAAAGGCTGGTGATAGTGCTGCTCGGGGGACATAGAAAGTGGAGGTGCATTGACAGATAGGAATGGTTCACATCTTGGCTCTAGCACTTTTAAGTGTCCAGGTGCAAATTCTTGGTCCCATTCTCCCCACCTTCTTTTGCCAACTCTGCCCTCCCTCAGATCTCTCCATCATCTCTGTAAAGGGTCACCCCCTTCTGCAAATCGCTCAGGCCTCAAAATAACATGGATGGATGGAAGGATGGATTTGTGTCACACATGAACTCCATCAGCAGATTCTGACAACTATACATTTGAAATCTCCCCAATCCAACCTTTCTCATGACTTTCATCCCTGCCACACTGGTCCACATTCCTGTCTTCTCCCACTGTTGGGGCAGCCTCCCAGGTGACCTCTACTCTCGACCCACTACACCCCTACTCTCTCTGGCAGCCAGAGGGATCTTTTGATAGCGCAGGTCATGCCATTCTTCTGTGCCAACCCCTAGAAGCTTCTTATCTCATTCAGGGCAAAAGCCACGGTTGTTGGAGGCCACCCACAGTCCACTCACCCCTCACCTCCCTGGTCTCACCTCCAGCACTCAGCTCCCTCACTGACTCTGTCCAGATGTTCTGGCCTCTTGCTGTTCCCGGAATATGTGGAGCAGGGCCTTTACATATGCTGCTCCTTCTGTCTGGAATGAGGTTCCCAGACTATGTGGTCCACTGCCTCATTTCATTTCAGTCTCTGTTCAGATGTTCCCTTCCTGGTGAGCCAGTTCTTTCCTGACCTCCCTGTCTAAGCTCACAGATGTCTTTTGTTCAGCATTTTCTATTCCTCTATCTTGCCTTATTGAGCTTCCTAATACCATCACTACTTGTTTATTGTCTGTCTCCTTCAGGAAAATGTAAATTCTATAGCAGAGAGTCTATTCTGTTCATGGCTTATACAGTTAACCCTTACCCAACATGGGTTGGAACTGCCAGGTCCACTCATGTGCAGATTGTTCTCAATAAATACACTGGAATTTTTTTGAGATTCGTGATAATTGGGAAGAACTCACAGACAAACCGCATAGCTTAGAAATCCTGAAAAAACTAAGAAAAAGGAGGTATGGTAAGAATACAGTCTATGACACATATAACATACAAGATATGTGTCACTCGAATGTTTATTATTGGTGAGGCTTCTGGTCGACGGTAGGTTATCAGTCAAGTTTTTAGCGAGTCAAAAGTTACAGGTGGATTTTCAACTGAGCAAAATCGAGGGGCCTAATTCCTGCATTGTTCAGGGGTCAACTGTATTAGTGTCCTAGGGCTGCTGTAGCAAAGTACCAAAGACTGGGTGGTTTAAAACCGTAGAAATTTATTGTCTCCCAGTTGTGGAGGCTGGAAGCCTGAAATCAAGGTGCCTGCAGGGCCGTGCTCTCTCTGACGGTTTTAGGGGAAAATCATTCCTCACCTCTTCTAGCTTCTGCGATTTGTTGGTAATCCTTGGATTCTTTGCCCTATAGATGCAGCATTCCAGCCACATGGCTGGCTTCTCCCCGTGTGTCTTCATATCTTCTTCCCTGTGTGTGTGTGTCTGGCTCTGTGTCCAAATTCCCTCTTCCATCAGGAAACCAGGCATATTGGATTAAGCTCACTCTAATGACCTCATTTTAACCTGCTCATCTCTAGAAAGACCCTATTTCCAAATAAGGTCACATTCTGAGATACTGAGGGTTAGCATTTTGACGTATCTTTTTTTTGGGGGGGGCACACTTTAATTTATAACTGAGTTAAACTGAATTCCCGGCTCCAACTAGGCATTCAGGGAAGATGTGTAGAATGTGTAAGTGACTATCATTTACTAGCAAAGTGACCTTGGCTAAGTCATCTAACCTCTCTGAGCCTGGTATACAATTAGTGCTCAAAAAATGATCACTATTGTTAATTTTCCAAACTAGTACGTGGGGAATCTGATAAATGCCTTGAGTTATTACTATGAGGTTTGATAAAGTAATGTGTGAAAAGCACCTTGAATTTAGTATATGCTCAATCAATGACAGTTGATTTATTAAATAAAACATGCACAGCCTCTGGTGATGGAACATATTTCTTTGCACACACATAAGACGCTGCCATTGTGCTCCAGGAGGGTGATTCTAGTTGATGTGAAAAAACGCAGCTATGTAAAGTTGTATCTTCTCTGCTGGAGAATCCTGGGCCAGGAGAACTAGAACAGGATGGTGAGAAGCAAAACTGCTTGAATTTCTGAGAGTAAGAAGCTGTTTTGTGTGTCTTTACCCAAAAGGATATAGATCTGCACGTAGGCAGGGTTCTCGGGGCGTGCCTCAGCTTTGTTCCGTGAAGCACGTTCGTAGGTGACCTTGATGGCTGCTGAGCTCAGATGGCTTACTTATTAGGTTTGTAAATGATAAGCTAGAAAGGAAAATCAGCATGTTAAGTGAAAGACTAAATTATGAATGAAGTCCATAAGATAAAACATAACAAGAATAAACATTGGGTTCAGGAAATATATTTTATATGCAGAAGTGGGAAAGATGTGGTTTAACGTGGAGTTTCTCAACCTTTGATGTACATCAGAATCACCTGCTGAGTTTTGCATATTTTTTTTTTTTTTTTTAGCAGAGATGCCAGCGCATATCTGAGACCTTCTGAAATGAACTCTCTGGAGGTGGTACCTAGTAGGTGCCCAGTGTTGACAAAGGTCGAGAACCCCTGGGTTAACAGGGACACGTGTGAAAAAGCATAGGGATTTTCTGAGGCTGTGGTCTGAGGATATGTTATTGAGGAGCACGGTGTCCAGGACACAGAGGACATGTTGTTCTGGGTTGGTCCTTCTAGAACATCAGTCTTGCATAGGCAGGGATTTCTGCTGGTTTTGTTCATTGGTGACTCCTGAGTGCCATTATATTCCCTGGCATGGAATGGATGCTCAGCGAATTGCTGAATGAATGGACTGAGTTTTGGGGATTTTTTTCCCTGATCAGGGAAAGAAAGGGGGCCAATCTAAATGTGCCAGTTCTAGAAACTACAATTTGGAAGTATAATATGATATGATACGGTATGGCAGGATATGATAGAACAATGTAAAAACTAGTAACTTGCAAGTGCATACTTGGAGAGATGAAGGTGTTTTGATCATAGGAGAATTAGGAAAGAGAGTGGTAGCTATTCTTGAACACCTGCTGGAGGGTCTCCCAGAAGAGCATGAGGTGTATTCTATGTGCCTCCGGAAGGACTTCCACTTAAGTGGCTACATTTGTGGGAACTAATGTCTAGTGTGCTCAGCGGTCTCAAAATGGAAGGGATTGTTTGGTCCCTCAGGATGGGGGTGGTTCCTCAGCCGAGGGTTCAAGCAGAGGCCAGTTGTCCACCTGTCACAGAGGACAGAGAGACCCTCTTGCACTGTGTGGACTGTGGAACTAGGTCACCTGGATGAACTAGAGCTTGAAGCTGCTGTGATCTTGACCAACCAAATGTCTTTCTCTAATTTTTTTTCTCATATTTTCATGAAGAAATTGATAGCCCAACCAACGTGGTCACTGATCGAGTGACAGAAGACACAGCAGTGGTCTCCTGGGTCCCCGTCCAGGCTGTCATAGATAAGTACGTGGTGCGCTACACCTCCACTGAAGGGGACACAAAGGACGCGGCGGTCCCCAGGGAGCAGAGCAGCACCGTCCTGACGGGACTAAAGCCAGGAGAGGCGTACAAAGTCTATGTGTGGGCTGAAAGGGGCAACCAGGAGAGCAAGAAGGCCGACACCAACGCCCTCACAGGTAACAGAGGGATGGGAGCCTAAACGGGTTTCCTCATGGCAGGGAGAAGGCGGATTCGTGAATCAGGAGGCCGATGCCCACCCAACGTCAGCTCTTCTGCTTGCAGAGGTGGGGAAGGGGGTTGCAAAAGCAATTTAAAATTTCACAATTATGATTTTTCCCATTTTAACCTTGAACAAAAGAAACCGGCCTTTTTATTTTACATAGAAAGTCATACTTGTTTGGGTTAGAATTCCATGTGCAACTCTCTCAGAGCAGAGTAACACTTCCTAATTTTCATTTTTTTGGACGTTAAAACTCAAAACATTTGGCTGACAGTGAATTTGAATGCTTATCTCCGTTTGCAGAGGCTGCACAGGCACTTGGCTTATAATCAGGAACTCTCTTTCAGACCACAGAAATGGTCTGCATCCTGAGTCAACAGTCATCAAATGTACCGATTCTGCCTCGAAGCTTCCAGAAACCAGAAGGGTCCGTCCCCAGACTTCACCTAGCTGTTCTGCTCAGCTTGGGCTTGTAGATGTCCTGAGATGGCTGGGGGGGGGGGGGGCTGGGAGGGGCACATCCCAGACATTGTTTCTGCTTAAAGCTTCCTCTGCTCCTGTCCCTGAATTCAGAGCAATCTCATCCCGGAGCCCACTTGAGGTTCCAGACACTTGACAGGAAATCATAGAAAAGGATTCACTTATAGATTGGTCTCTGTTCTGGACAGTCAGTTAGTATAGAGACACTCAGAGAAGCTGATAATTAGTTAGGAATGTGGTTTCAGAAGCTTGACTGTCCACGTTTTAATCCCAGCTCTGCCGTTTACTAGCGGAGTGGCTTTGGGTAAGTCACTTCGCCTCTGTTCCTCAGTCTATAAAAGAGGTTATATGAGTATTTGATTCATAGGGTTATTGGGAGGGTTACATGAGTTAATTCATGGAAGTGCCTGACACATAGCCAAGCGCTATGTAGGTGACAGTCGTGATTATTTCTTACAAGGTGTCTCAGTCAGCTTGGGCTGCTCTAACAGAATACCATAGACTGGGGGCCTTCAACAAAAGAAATTTAGTTCTCACAATTCTGGAGGCTGGAAAGCCCCATGATCTGGGCGCTGGCTGATTTGGTTCCTGGTGAGAGCCCTCTTCTTGGCTTTTAGGTGGCCACCTTCTTCCTACACCCTTATGTGGCAAAGAGAGGAAGCTCAGGTCTCTTATTAGGCATGGATGCCATCACGGAGACCTACCCTCATGACCTCATCAAACCTAATTATCTCCCAAAGGTCTCACCTCCAAATACCATCAAATTGGGAGTTAGGGCTCCAACATAGGAGTTGGGGGGTGGGGGGTGGGACACACAAACATTCAGTCCATAGCAAATGTTAATCAGCATTCAGCCCTTGATGGATTTCACAGCATGGAGCTTCCTGGGCCAGGGTGGGCCTTATCTCCTCCAGGGGAGGGAGAAGCTGCCAGTAAGGATGGTGAGATCTAGATTGGTTTTAAGGCAGGGTCAGCACTTTCTGTGAGGGGCCAGAGAGTGCATATTTTCAGGTTTCCAGCCATGTAGTCTGTGTTGCAACTATTCAGGTCTGCCATTGAGATGTGAAAACAGCCACAGATAATATGTAAATGAACCGGTAGGACTGTGTTCAGTAAAACTTTATAAAAGAAGGCAGCAGGTCAGATTTGGCCCATGGGCTGTAGGTTGCCACCTCCTGGTTTATATTACACAAGGCTTTCCATTTAGTAGGATTTTGAGTGTTGTGAAAAGGAAGCACGTGGGTCAGTCTTTTTAAGATGGTAGAGGTTGGAATAGAGAAGAATCTTCCCCTCTGTCAGGTAGGGGTGGTGTGAGTTAGCACCCCAGAATTACTGGGGGCCACCGGGATGTGGCATTGCTGGTGCTGTCAGGCACAGAGCTAGGCCCTGGGGGTACAGAGATGGAAGACATAGTCCGTGCTCACGGCATTCACACCCGTGTGGGTAGAGAAGACAAGGAAAAAAGATAAAGTGCAGTGAGTTATGTTATTTCTAGAGTCAACAAATGTCCCTGGAAACTGTGGGAACCAGAAAAAAGGGTACTTAGCACAGACTGGGATGGGAGAGGGAGTCATGGCAGGCTGTAGGAGGAGGTGACAATGGAGTACAAGGTCCAGGTGTGGGCCCAGCTAATGCCTTGGGTGGGCATTAGCTGTGGCAGCAGCATATGCAAAGGTGTGGGGTATAAGAATAGGACAGGGGTTTTTTTCTGTCTTATCTTAATATGCAATTATCTTAATAATCTTAAGTGGTGTTGATGGTGGCCAGGTCTATGAGAGTGGAGTAGTGAAGGATGAGAATCCCAGAGTGAAACTCCTCCTTCTATGTCCTCTGTCCCTAGTGCTTTCGGAACTCTGTGCTCCCCTAGGTGAGCTGTCTCCCTTGGGTGCGTGTTCCGCCCCCCTGGCCTGGCTGTGATGTCCAGCAGTGGTGCCTAGGTTGGAAATGCAGTTGCTGTCACAGAAAGCTCAGACGTTTGAGGACTTGGTTTTTGAAACAGGAATATAAAGGCATGTTAGTCATGCACCACCACTACTTGGATTTCTGACTCGAGGGGTCCACATTTTAAGGAGAAAGGGGTATTTCATGCCTCAAATGGCACTTGTAATAACAAAGAGCTTATATTTAAGCATTTACCATGTGAATATCTCACTTGTGATTTGCCCTAACCTGTGAGGTAGGTACCGCTCTTTCCTCCTTCCTGGAGGTGAGGGGACCTAGAGTTAAGGTTTACAGTCTGCCTAAGTTAGCAACTAGGAAACAGTGGAACCCAGATTCCAACCCAATTTAACTGCATAGAAACCCAGACAGATTCTGCAAGGCGGATTATTTTTATCCGCCCAGACCTCAAATACCATCAATTTAAGTCTTCTGGTTCTCTGGCCGCAGACATAATGTTTTATGTGGAAAGAACTGACAGCTCCCTACTTCCAGGATATTTTTCTTCCCAAAGAAAATATTAGAGCTGATGCAGAGATTTATTGAAGTATAATTGCTTTCAGGTACAAGGAGTCAGGAACTGAAAGAGTATATTGTATAAATACAGGGTAAAGGAGAAATTTGCGTATGAAAACCAAATCCAAAGACTACTTTTGGGTAAAGTTTATAGAGCTGAGACTATTTTCGCTTGTCTGAAAACCCTACATCTCATTAAATGCTGTTAGCTCATTCTTGGAATTTCAGACCACTTGCTTAATTAAACCCTTAAGTTATCCCAATCACTGGCATAGAACAGACTGTGAAATTTGTCAAGATCATCATTTTGTCTATGTATGTGCTGGCCTTTCAGGAACTAGAGAGTTAGTAAATGCTACATTCTTTCATCTCTCTGAAAGAAATTGACAGCCCAACAAACCTGGCCACCGACCGGGTGACAGAGGACACGGCCACCGTCTCCTGGGACCCGGTGCAAGCTGTCATCGACAAGTACATGGTGCGCTATACCTCTGCTGATGGGGACACCAGGGAGGTGTCCGTGGGGAAGCAGCAGAACAGCACCGTCCTGACGGGCCTGAGGCCAGGTGTGGAGTACAAGGTCCAGGTGTGGGCCCAGAAGGGGGCCCGGGAGAGCAAGAAGGCCGACACCAAGGCCCCAACAGGTAACAAGAGAGAGATGGTCAATCGGAATTGAATTTTGAACATGTGGATTTGAGTGTGCATGGTACGAAAGATATGGTCTGAGATGAGAGACTTTGTAAAGAAAGTCCTCAAGATCAAAAAAGACAGTGAGTTCTAGTAGTGATCTCAGTGGGCTCATAGCTGGTAGCCATTACTCTGCCTGATAGTGATGAGCTGCTCACAAAACCACTCAACCCACTAGAAGGGAGAAGTAAAGTTGTGCAGTGGCCATGTTTTCAGCAGACTCAGCAAAGACGTTATAGGCCCTGACCATTGCAATGCTGGTGATAATGCTTTTAGAATGATTGCCCCTGAAGTAGCCCTTGAGAAAACGATAAATTGGGTACCCTGAACATCGTGGCAGGTGTTTAATGATTGTTTTTTTTGACGTGCCATAATGTTGCTAAGAAGATGTCATTTCTCCCACATTCCAGAGAGCTGAAAGCCAAGAAAATATGTTAAGTTTGCAATGAGTAGTCTTTTGAAATTGGGAGCCAGTGGTCACTTTCTCCCTTGATTCCCAGCAGACTCTGGATGGGAAGACCATTGCCTTGTGCAGAGAGAGACCTAGAAGATGAAAATGACAGTGATGGGGTGGTGGGTATCTCTCCATGGCTTCAAAGCTTATTTTTTTCCAAATATTTTTTTTAAAAGAAATTGACAGCCCCAAAAACCTGGTGACCGACCAGGTGACAGAAGACACGGCCACCATCTCCTGGGACCCGGTGCAAGCTGTCATCGACAAGTACATGGTGCGCTACACCTCTGCTGATGGGGACACCAGGGAGGTGTCCGTGGGGAAGGAGCAGAGCAGCGCCGTCCTGATGGGCCTGCGGCCAGGTGTGGAGTACACGGTCCAGGTGTGGGCCCAGAAGGGGGCCCGGGAGAGCAAGAAGGCCGACACCAAGGCCCCAACAGGTAACAAGAGAAAGATGGTCAGTCGGAATTGAATTTTGAACATGTGGATTTGAGTGTGCATGGTATGAAAGAAAAGGTCCGAGATGAGAGACTTTGTAAAGAAAGCCCTAAAGATCAAAAAAGACAGTGAGTTCTAGTAGTGATCTCAGTGGGCTCATAGCTGGTAGCCATCACTCTGCCTGATAGTGATGAGCTGCTCACAAAACCACTCAACCCACTACTAGAAGGGAGAAGTAAAGTTGTGCAGTGGCCATATTTTCAGCAGACTCAGCAAAGACGTTAGAGGCCCTGACCATTGCAATGCTGGTGATAATGCTTTTAGAATGATTGCCCCTGAAGTAGCCCTTGAGAAAATGATAAATTCGGTACCCTGAACATCGTGGCAGGTGTTTAATGATTGTTTTGATGTGCCATAATATTGCTAAGAAGATGTCATTTCTCCCACATTCCGGAGAGCTGAAAGCCAAGAAAATATGTTAAGTTTGCAATGAGTAGTCTTTGAAATTGGGAGCCAGGGGTTACTTTCTCCCTTGATTCCCAGCAGACTCTGGATGGGAAGACCATTGCCTTGTGCAGAGAGAGACCTAGAAGATGAAAATGACAGTGATGGGGTGGTGGGTATCTCTTCATGGCTTCAARGCTTAGGCTTTTCCAAATTWTTTTTTTWAAAAGAAATTGACAGCCCCMAAAACCTGGTGACCGACCAGGTGACAGAGGACACGGCCACCATCTCSTGGGACCCGGTGCAAGCTGTCATCGACAAGTACATGGTGCGCTACACCTCTGCTGATGGGGACACCAGGGAGGTGTCCGTGGGGAAGGAGCAGAGCAGCGCCGTCCTGACGGGCCTGAGGCCAGGTGTGGAGTACACGGTCCAGGTGTGGGCCCAGAAGGGGGCCCGGGAGAGCAAGAAGGCCGACACCAAGGCCCTGACAGGTAAGGGAGCATTGTTCTTTGAGAATGTAAACCTAAGCCTATGGCTGGTCCAGTTTATTTTCTTGCTCTGACACTGGCAGACTAGATGAGCTCTGGAGGAGCACGATAGTGTCCCTTCATAAGAGACTGCACACACTGTCCCTCACCTCCCTTTAACTCGTTTCCTTACAAGTCAGGTCCAAGTGGCAGTTCTAAGCTACAATTTTGCCATGATTGGATGGTCATGCCCAGCGACTCCTTCTCTGAGTGCATGAATATTTCATTGTGGACAGTATTAAGGGTCTCTCATTGTGTTTTGAGTGGGAACAGAAAGTGAAAATCAAATGTTGTTAATAATAACATGTTGAAAATTCAGCTTTGAAAAATAGACTTTACATCTACCAGAGCAAGAAGATATATGTGGTGTGCTTTAGCATGTATGAATCATGGTAATTCTGGTTTTAAGGATAAGGATAACTTTTATGTTCTATTCTAGTTTGATTGTGAAAGAGCTATATGGCCATATTTCTCTAGTGATTTAACCAGCTAACCAGCATTACAAGTGCATCTATAGTATGTAAAGCATGCTAAAACTGTATTTTTTAAAAATTTTATTTTGTTATGTTAATCACCATACATTACATCATTAGTTTTTGATGTAGTGTTCCATGATTCATTGTTTGCATATAACACCCAGTGCTCCATTCAATACGTGCACTCTTTAATATCCATCACCAAGCTAACCCATTCCCCCCACCCCACTCCCCTCTAAAACCCTCAGTTTGTTTCTCAGAGTCCATAGTCTCTCATGGTTCATCTCCCCCTCCGATTCCCCCCCTTCATTTTTCCCTTCCTACTATCTTCTTTTTTTTTTTTTAACATATACTGTATTATTTGTTAAAACTGGTTTTTAATTGGCTGATTCATTTAACAACGTATGTTCAGCATTTACCGTGTGCTCTGTTCTCTACGAGGCTGTGGGAACCCTGGAGGGTTAGGAGGTAGCCCTCTGCCTCTAGGAGCTGACATTTGCATCTGGCTATTAGAATCATCTTGCATGTAATCAGAGGTCTTTGTTGACATGATGCTAGAAACAAAATTGTTACTGCTTGTGAGCACGGGCTGTGTCTTCAACTGGGCCCCGCGTGCTACCTAACACCATGCCTTGTACCTAGTGGGAGTTTGACGTTCGCTTACTAAGTAAATAATGAGATTTGTTTTATTAAACTCTTAGTGGAGGCAATAGTGTAGATTTGTAGCTTTTGGTCTACTGTGCTTTCTTCTTGGGGAGTCAAAGTCTGTCTGGGGAGAGAAGATGCATCTCAATGAAGCAGTTAGAGCATAGGTGAGGGAGGAACCACAAAACATGAAAGGATCTCACCCCAAGCAAAATGACCCTGAGATTCTGTACTCTGAGGCCTATTAATAGTTTATGTTGAGCAGTACTTTTCCTTCTAGATATTGACAGCCCCAAAAACCTGGTGACCAACCAGGTGACAGAGAACACGGCCACCATCTCGTGGGACCCGGTGCAAGCTGTCATCGACAAGTACATGGTGCGCTACACCTCTGCCGATGGGGACACCAGGGAGGTGTCCGTGGGGAAGGAGCAGAGCAGCGCCGTCCTGATGGGCCTGAGGCCAGGTGTGGAGTACATGGTCCAGGTGTGGGCCCAGAAGGGGGCCCGGGAGAGCAAGAAGGCCGACACCAAGGCCCCAACAGGTAACAGGAGGGAGGAGAAAATAAACTCAGGTCATCACTGTGGGCTGACCTGTTGCTGAATTATACCACTGCTGCTTTTGGGGTCTGTGACCAGGGACTGTGTTAGGAAAGTTTGCTGTAAAAAACTTCATTTACCTAAAGAAAAATCAAAGTGTAGTCATGGACTCAGTACTGAGCAGTCCTGTGACGGTCTTAAAACCCTTTCCCCAAGCCTTGCGGTTTTAACCGCTCTGCCTCTCAGTGAAAAACCGTGGGTTAGGGAACTGTTTTGTGACAGGCTGTTTTACGTAGGTTTGACTTAATAAGTGGTGTGTAGTTTAAAGGAGCAAGTGTTACCTTGGCAGGTTGCAGCTCTGTGTTCATTTCAACACACAGTTAAGTTTTGATGAGCATCTTCTAAAGGCCAGGCCTGGGATACAGTGGCAAAAACAAATATGATTCCTGCTCTCTTAAAGTCCGGTGGGAAAGATAGATAATCAACGAGCAAACAAATTATAACTGTAAACTATGGTCAGTTCTATGAAGGAGATGAACATGGTGCAGGTATAAAGAATAACAGGGTAGGGATGTTTCTTAGAAGGGATAGGATGAGTAATAGTTAAGATCCACATTGACAGAAACATCCACATAGCACTTGCTTACACAAGAAAGAAGTTTATTCTTGTCTTGTGGGATGGTCAGAGGGTAGGTGGGCCAGGCTGGTACGGTTGTTCCATGGCACGGGAGAGCCAGGCTGCTTCTGTATTGTTGTTCAGTCATCCCTAGGGAGTTGCCTCCATCTCTATAGTCATCCTCCACCCTCATTCCAGCAGTGGAAAGGGCAGGGCAGGGCTGAAACATTGCACACGTTCTTCACTTCTTCTCCCGTTCCACTGGCTAGATCCAAGACACAGTGCCAGACCTCACGACAGGAAAGGCTGGGGAATGAATTCTTCAGCTGGATGATCACATGCCTAGCCAACACTTCTGATCTACTGTCCCATCCAACAGAGTGGCCACTGGCTGCATGGGACTCCTTAAATGTTAACTAATTAGAAGTAATTAAATGATTTTCAAAGTTGTGCATTTCAAGCGGTCAACAGCCACATTGGTTAGTGACTACTGTATTGGACACTGTAGAATATTACCATCATTATAGAGAGATCCATTGGACAATATGCTCATGGAAGAAGGGGAGAATGGTTAGTGGGGGAAACTCGCCATTTGTGGCAGAGGGAAGGGTGTGCGTGACGGCCCTCAGATGGCACAGCTAAGATGGTTGCTGAACTGTGAGGGGGGCTGGTGTGGCTGGAGCACAGAGGGGGAGAGAGGGAAGTGGCATGGGGTGAGGTGGGAAGGAGGCAGGGTCACTCACACGGGACCACGCGGTGCCTGCAAGAGGGAGCATGTTACATTTATCAGAAGAAGAGCAATGTGATGTGGTGTTTGTTTAAAAAAGGTAGTTCAGGACACAGTGAGGAGGATCCACGGAGGACATGACAGGAGTAGCATTAGGAGGGTTAGTGAAGAGTCTAGTTCTAAAATCCGGGAGAGGGGGGCGACGGCCATTGGGAAAGAGGGGGAGCAATGTGGAAGGTTGGGGCAGCATTGTCTGAGAGGGGAGACTGAGATAAATAGCCTCGGGGAAGAAGGTGAAGACTTTTAGACATTTAAACTGGAGAACCTTGTGAGATTCCTTGGTTGATTGAGTGATTTACTTATTGATTCCACAAATATAGGTCCAGTGTCAAGTGCATGCAAGGCACCGTGGTGGATATGCAGTTGTAGGTGCAAGCCGGGGGGCTCACAGGTTGGGGAGCAGAGAGCATTGGTTGGTATTCAAAGCCATGGACATGGATGAGGTCACTAAGGGAGGAGTGTAGAGAGAGGAAAAGGGGGAGCCTCCGGTGCCCCAACATTTCCAGGTTGCTGACAGAGGAGACTGAGGAAGGGTCAGGCCATTAGGAAAAAACCAGGGGAGGGTGTGGTCATGGAAGTTAAGAGCTGAGAGTGTTTTAAGACAGAGGGAGTGGATCAGCTCTGCCAAATGCTGCTCAAAAGTCCAGTAAGGTGAGGATGGCTAGTGTCTATCGGATTTGGCGAAGTTGGGGGTGCCGTATCCTAGCGGTTTTAGTGGCGTGCTAATGGAAAAGTGCCAAACTTCATTGAATCGAGGAGTGAATGGGAGGGGAGGAGTGAAGTGAAGGTGAACCCTGTTCTCTTGAGAAGTCTGTCAGCTAAGGGGTGCAGAGAGGCAGGAGGTCCTAGAGCTTGTAGTCTGGGAACGATGACGGTAGAGAAGGAGAGACCAGGGATGCCGGAGAGAGCACAGAAGAAAAGGAGACAAGTCCTTTAGAAGGTGGGAGGCTTCACAAATCAGAGCAAAGAGGGGCCCGTCTGGGTTTTAACACAAGAAAACGGCAGGATCTTGGGCAAGACTTTTCATTTTTCTGGGCCTCCATGCTCCCCTTTGATAAAAGACTAGAAGGTTGGAAGATCTGACTTCTCAGCTCTGAGATTCTGTGAACAAAATAACCAGATACCACAGAGATAATGAAGAGGTCATTTCAACAGCCAGTGGGGCGGCTTATCTTGTTGCTCAGGAGACTTTTTTTTTGTTACTTCTGTGGAAACTAGAGAGACAGAAAATTTCCATATTGATGAGCTTGCAGAAGATCTAATTCCTCCCAGTTGTAATATCCAATGGCTTGTTTCCCTGGAAAATGGAAAGCAGGGACCTTTCACTCCTGTGTTCAATGGAATTATATCATTATTAAAGATAACTTGAAGGGAAGGCTCCTGGTGGTGGGGTGGTGGGATGGCCTCCCTTAGCTCTAAAATTTGGCCTTTCCTTTTTAAAAAGAAATTGACAGCCCCCAAAACCTGGTGACCAACCGGGTGACAGAGGACACAGCCACCATCTCCTGGGACCCGGTACAAGCTGTCATCGACAAGTACATGGTGCGCTACACCTCTGCTGATGGGGACACCAGGGAGGTGTCTGTGGGGAAGCAGCAGAACAGCACCGTCCTGATGGGCCTGAGGCCAGGTGTGGAGTACACTGTCCAGGTGTGGGCCCAGAAGGGGGCCCAGGAGAGCAAGAAGGCCGACACCAAGGCCCTGACAGGTACTGTGAGGGCCTGGGACAAGGAATCATGTACATCCATCAGGACAGTCTTCCTCCATCCATACCTGGGGGTGCACAGGGGGGCAGGGAGGGCAGCTGTTTCGCCTGAGGCCATTCCTCAGAGGGGTTCCCTCTTTCCCTTTCTGAGGTACTATGCAGGCGTGACTGCTCTGCTTAGGAAGAGTGTAGAGGAGACAGTGTGAAAGTAGACCCGTGTGGCTCTTCCAGGTGCTTGTGCAAACGTAGCCTCCCTCACCGTCCACCCCGCTCAGCTCCCAGGCTCTCCGCCTGGGTGTTTGAACCTGCTTGGCCTCAGCTCCAGTTCGGAGAAGAGAGAGGCAAGGAAGCCCTTCTGTCTCCATCTCCCTCACTGGGACCTGGGAAGGTCACTGGGTTCTCTGACATCCTCGAGCCTCTGTGGACAGTCTGGGCAAGGCCTGGCCGTCCCCTCTGTGGCCGGTACACCGTGTGTGGCCCCTGGACTTAGAGGTGGCTTGAATTTCTTTATCAGTTACAAATAGCAGGGGTTTTTATTTTTTATTTTTTTAAAGATTTTATTTATTTACTTGACGGAGAGAGACACAGCGAGAGAGGGATCACAAGCAGGGGGAGCGGGAGAGGGAGAAGCAGGCTTCCTGCTGAGTGGGGTTTTTAAATAAAAAAAAGTAAAGTATACTTACAGTAAAAATTTTCAAACTAAACAAAAGTATATAGAAAGAAAAACTCCGTAATGCCCAGTGAGTTTCTCCAGAGACAACCAGTCCCTCTTTCCCTCCCTCTCTCTGTTTGTCTCCCTTGTTCCTTTCTTCCTCTGTTCCTTCATTATCTTCTCTTTGCTTCACTCTTGCCATTTTTAAAGACAACCGTATTACCACCTTTTTGCTTCACAGAAATGTGGCAGTAACCAAGACAGACCTCTCAAGCCTGTAACCAGGGGATTGGTGGGCAGAGAAGTAGCAGAGACCAGCTTAAGATATTTAAATAGTTAAGGTTTTTGCTTTAATTTCTGAAAGCAGGAAATTCAGTTTTGCAGTGGATGGAAAGAATAAAATCCGTACCAGATGTTACACTTTAGAGAGTCAGACCAAGCTGATATTACCGAAACTCAAAATTTGTCAAAACATTCTAATTCAAAACAACAGCTGCCTGATTTCTATTAAAATATCGCAATTCCGTTCTCAGCTGAAATGCTACTGGGGAGAAAATAGCCTGGAGACATCTTTTTTGGGAACCTCTAAATTAAAATCATCTTCTGTGATGATTTTTCAAAATGGAAATTTTCATTTAATATCTTATTTGGTTTAAAAAAAATGAGCCATCTGACCAATTAATATGGTGTTGACTGGAATTTTTGCTGAGATTGAGTTTCCCTGGTCTCCCGTGTGCACGTACACAGCCCCGTGTTCAGAGTCAGAGGAAATGCTCTGCTTTCCCTCCACCTCTTCTTCCCTTTCTTTCTTTCTCTCCTTCACACAAGCACCCCCCTGCTTTCCCAGGCTTTCTGTACAGGGTAAGCATCTAAGGCCACATATTTCGTGATGTAAGAGATAGAACTTTATATTTCTATGCCAACTTAATGTTTATCACATTCTGCTTGTTGGTCAGAATCTCAGTAAATTTAGGGTCACGCTCCCTCTCCCGGGCTTTATGTGATGTCTTCGTTAATTTCCCAGTTGCCGGGCAGGGGAAGATGGGCATCCAGGGGTTCAGTCATCTTTCCAGGTAGGTGTTTGCTGAGCCCCTGGTTTCTGCACACAGGGCCTTCTCAGATCTGCACTGTCTCAGCATCCCACGCCACCTTGGGAGCCCTGCCATCCCTGAGAACCCGTCTGCTAATCTAGATTGCTTATACCCACCACTCTTGGAGAATCTGTGTTGGGGGGCGGGTGTGGGAGCACAGATTCACTCTGTCTGCCACCCACTCAACCCCCAACTTCCTTAGTCCCCTTGTCCTCGGTAGGTGGGTGCTTTTGGAAACAGAGGTCATAAGGAGCTGGTGGCAAGGAAGAGCAGAGACTGCTACTTGCTGGAAGGGAGGAAAAGAAATGGGAGGAGAAGTGGGAAGAAATATGTTAACACGTCAAAAATTATCTTGCCCCGCTTGCAATAATACTTAGTAATCATAATTACTTGACTTTATATACAGACATCGACCCTCCCAGAAACCTTCGTCCATTTGCTGTCACCCAGTCCGGAGGGGTGTTGACCTGGACAGCCCCCTCTGCTCAGATTGATGGCTACATTCTCACCTACCAGTTCCCAGATGGCACTGTTAAGGTATTGGAAACTTCTTGTTTGTTCTCTTGGTGCCCATGCCCCGCCCCTCCATATGAAGCACCTGACTTGGGCCCACCAGCTTGATTGCTGGTATGACGGTGACCTGCTGAGAAATGAGTTGATCTTTAGTGATCATCTGCTGTGGTAAGGAAAGGTGCTACGCAAGGTTATTTGTCGACATCATCCTACATGTGGCCTCATTTCATAGGACTCACTTGTATGTCTGTTCCTAGCTGACCACTGTGTATTCGCTGGCCACACATCTGTTCCATGTTATTGTGTTTATTGTTTGTCTTTCCCAATTCGTGCTAGCCCCATGAGGACAGGGACTTTTTGTCTGTGTTACTATCACTGTATCTAAAGTGCTTAGAACCTGGCACACGAGGGGTGCTCAGTAAATATTTATTGAATGAATCGATTAACCCTGACTTCAAGAGTTATACCTCCCACCTGGAATCTGAGGACCAACAAATTTGGTAACTTGTTATGATGGAAAATTCTTCTTTCTTCTTGGCAAGAAAGAGGGAGAAAGGGGAAAAGGGAGGGCACTTTGATTTATTCATGATCTCAATGATTGCTTACGATAGCCCTTCAAGGGAAGTTAGCCCTCCGTTCATAGAGGAAATAAGATAGGTTCAGAAGGAAGTATTGAAAGGCCAACTATGGCTCCACCTCACAGATATCAGTGGTCACTTTTTTTCCCCCTTAATAGCTTGTCAGCCCAGTGTCGCCAGCCTCGGTGGCTGTAGTTGGTGTCCTGGCATATGTCTAGAGGCCGAGTTGACCAGGAGACCTGGAGGGTGTTCCCCCAGGGGCAGGACCTGGTGCCGGCTCTCTGCGAGGGCTCCCAGCAGGGCTGAGTCTTCATGGCACCACCCTCCAGGGAAGCTGCTGGGACCCACCGGGACTCTGGGGGCCACCAAGCCCTCAAAGAAACCAAACATTGTCTTCTCAGAGAACTCCTGTCACTAGCACCAGGGAATGCTGTTGATACCTCAGGCATGGGGGGATGACACACGGACTGACTGTCTCCTGTCTCTTGTCTCCTTTGTTTGGTAGGAGGTACAACTTGGAAGAGGGGATGAGAGGCTTGAGTTGCGAGGCCTTGAGCAGGGCATCACCTACCCTGTCTCCTTGATGGCCTTTAAGGGTGATCGCCGGAGCAGGAATGTATCTACCACCCTTTCCACAGGTAATGTGGACTCCTGCACGCTGAACGAGAACATGGTAGAGGACAAGCGTCGGAGAGCTCAGAAGAGGTGTCCGAGGAGGAGCGAGTGGACAGAGTGATGGATTTCTCTGGAAATGGGGCAATTGAAATACGGTTATAGGTTCAGATGAAATCCATCTCGTGGTAGAAAGACTAAAGAGGGGAGCAGAACAGAATGTTATTTTGTGGGACTTAGGGCAGGAGGTGATGTGAACTTGACCTTATTTCTAGTACATTTGAAGGGTTTGATGAGAGCAGGTGCATGAGAAAAATAAGATCTTAGTGAAGAGTTGGAAGAAGCAACGTAGTAGGAGGTTATGAAATAGTTTCGAAACAAAATAAATTGTCTTAAATAGCCCCCTCCTTCTTCCTTGCCCTTCTCCTAACGACACCATCTCTCTGCTTGACTCCTAGTTGGTGTGCGTTTTCCACACCCTTCGGACTGCAGTCAAGTTCAGCAGAACAGCAATGTTGCCAGTGGTCTCTACACCATCTACCTGCACGGTGACACCAGCCTGCCCCTGCAGGTGTACTGTGACATGGACACGGACGGAGGCGGCTGGATTGTGAGTCTAGGAGCATTGGTGGCTCGTACTTGTTTTCAGAGAGATCCCAGCCCCAGCCCTAGCCCCACCCCCACCCCACCCTCGCTGGAAGTACTTCACACCTGGGATAGAGCAGGCTTCGTGGAACGAAGGTTAATGATTTGTGGAGGCTGTGGGTTAATCAGCATCTAATAATGCCCTCTGTGTATGCATCACCTCCATTTTCTTCTCTTCCAAGCCCTGTCATAAACATGACTCTCCCATAGAAGCTTTCAAGTAAGTGACAGAGGTTATTCTTTCGCTTTTATAGATAGGTAAATTGAGGCCCACGAGGGAGAAGTGCCTTGGCACGTTACAAGAGTTAATGACAAAAGGTGGGACCAGATTTCAGGACCCCCGCCTCCCAGATCATTGGTTTTCCCTGTGGGTCTTCTCTGGCCATCCAAGATGGAAACACATGACGTCTTTGGGCCTCGGGCCTCTGAGCTGAAGTCCTTTGTCCAGGTTCTTCATCCTGCTCTGAGGATCAGAAGCAAAACTTTGGTTTGAAGGGCTGAAGCCTGAAAGAGGGAAACTTGGCAATGTGCCGATGGCCCTGCTTCCGTGTGGAGGTTTTATTCCCTTGGGCCATTGTCTGCTTACAGCCTGTGGCACCTGCTTTGATTGCTGTGGCCTGATCCAGTTACATGATGAGCTGCCTCTGAGGGTTGCCATCTGATGCCCCCGCCCCCCCGCCCTTCCTTCCCACGCCTGAACAGATAGAGGCTCTCACCACCTCAAACCAGCGTGAGACCTTACTGCTGTGCATCCGCAGCTCACTGTCGCGAGGAGAAATCATGAGCCCCTAGTGCTCAAACTACATTCATTTACACGTTCGCTCAGGGGTCTGCGAAAGCAAAGACACTTGAGCAGCCGCGGATAAAATGATCCCATCAGAGAAGCAGCAGTGAAGAAAACTTATTATCCACACAGCTGCATCTGGTGGCTGAAAGGCAGTAACCGGATTGGATGGGTGGAGGGAAATTCCTGATTGATTTATACAAATAACCAAACAGAATGGAACGTGGGAGGGTCTTGCACCTGAGCAGACCCACAGGGCTATACCTGCTGCTTTTCATCAGCACCGTTGTAAGCGTTCAGTCTCTGCAGGCTCGAAGCCAGTTTCCTGCCTTGTGCCCATAATTGACCACTGGCAGAATGTTTGTGTTGTTTCCTGTGGCCTTTTTGAAAACCAGCCTTCCCTGGGGAAGGAGACATTTGTCCAGGGCAACCTCTAGAAAGATACCTGCCAGTCTGTCTGCCTGGGAATACCCCCGATTTTTTCCACAAGTATTTATTGAGTGCCTACTATGTGTCAAGCACTGTTTTATATACTCAAGAACCAGCCGTGAACCAAACAGACCCAAATCCCTGCCCTCAAGGAGCTTGCCTTCTACAGTCTGCTCATGCAAATGACCCTTACTTACCAGGATGCCGAGGTCAGTTCCAGAAATAATCGAATCACTCTGCATTCTAACCAACACCAGCCCCTCACCCCCTCCCAAGTCTTGTTTTCTGACCCAAACTCCTGAAGGTAATACAGGAACTGAGATTCTATAGGGGTCTCCTCAAAGCTGCCACAGTCCCCAAAACACCTGAGTCCTGAAAACTTCTACACCAGATCTTTTACTGACAGTTTCCATGGTTTTGGGCTCGAGAATCTTTGTCACTGAGAGATGACCTTAGTACACTACTCTTTTATTTTCTAAAAAGATTTTATTTATTTAAAGAGAGAGAGAGAGAGAGAGAGCGCGCGCACATGAGTGGGGGAGGGGCAGAGGGGGAGAATCTTAAGCAGACACCCCACTGAGCACGGAGTCCCATGAGAGGGGCTCAGTCTCACAACCCTGAGATCATGACCTGAGCTGAAACCAAGAGTCAGACACTTGACTGAGTCACCCAGGTGCCCCAGTACATTGCTCTTTTAAATGGAGCTTCCAAAATCCTTTTAAGGAAATTTTTCTCCATGGGGTGGCAGGAGCCCAATGTGATTAAGAGGCCAGGAAAACCCTACCCTGAGGAAATTGGTCTCACAGGAGGCAGGCTGGATTGAGGACCAGACGGGAACACTTCCGTGCCTCAAGCATTTCCATCTTTGTTTTCCGTCTTGCAAGCCTTAAGGACTGCATTAGAAGTTCTTTCCACAGACATTTAAATGACATTTTCATTTTTTTCTCCCCAGGGAATCAGACCACTGAGTAAGTTCTAGAGTGCAGTGACAGCTCTGGAGTGTAGAACTCTGCCCTCCTTGAGACGGACCTGCTAAGGGGCTTCTGTTACCCCAAACAATTCATTATAAGGTGTTTTCACACCATAGAATGGGAATGGGCTAGATTCCGAGGTAGTCAAATCAGGCTCCCTGATCGAGAGATACAGATGGTCACAGTGGGTCAGTTCATTTGGAATCTGACATAATAAAGTGCAAACTAACATTTATTGAGATATAATAATAACTTATTATATGTGAATGTGCCAGTCTCTGGCCTTCACACTTTTATGATTTATCATGATTAATGATCTTGCTAAAGCCTGGATTTAAGAGCATGACAAATGGGCTATTAACCTCTTGATCTCATAGTTTAGAAAAGCAAGGCTTGTCAAGGTTAACTAACTTGCCCAAGGACACAGCTAGTAAGTGTGGAGCTGGGTCTCAGTAGTGATGCAGAGAGCATCAGAACCATTGTTCAGAGTTTTCCTGGCTGAGCTGAAGCATTTAAAAAAAAATCTGGGAGGGGCACCTGGGTGGCTCATTCGGTTAAGCTTCCGACTCTTGGTTTCAGCTCAGGTCATGATCTGGGGGTCCTGGGATCGAGCCTCATGTCAGGCTCTGTGTTCAGCGGGGAGTCTGCTTCTCCCTCTCCCTCTGCCCCTCACCCTGCTTGTGCGCTCTCTCCAAAATAAATAAATAAATCTTTAAAAAAAAAATCAGGTGGACAAACCCCTACCATGCTTGGGCACTCTGTTCATTGATTGGAGAATGCCTTTGTAATGCGCCTGTCCCAGGAGGACAGGATCAGATTTGAGGCTGACCTTGTACTGTAACTAATTATGTTAGTGCGAATGTAATTGGACTTGATGTACGAGGAACACTGGTACGGCGTCTGCCCTGGGATCCCACTGTCCACGGCACAGGAAGAGTCCTGGGGAAGGGACCGGAATGGGCAGCATGCTAGGAAATGAACAGTTAACCCTAGAATCTAAAGAAATGGGTTTTGGAAAATAAACTCAGTGAAACTGGTATTTTCAAACTTTCTGATGAAAAGGTGAAGAGATCTGTGTTTTATCCTTGCATCCGCCACTAGATAATCAGCGGACTATGATTTAATCTGGCTAATCAAGCGATTACTTGAACTTTCCCGTCTGTAAAATGGCATCATAAGTCCTTGCCCTGCAGCCGGCACTGAACATGCTGCTCAGTTAACAGTGGTTACATGAGTGGATAAGCCAACAAAGAAATGAAGGAAGCCAAGAGAGGAGTGAGAGTCTCTGAAATGAAGGACAAAGGGGAAAGAAACCACAGTGTTAATGCAGTATGGAATGATTTGCCCGATCATTCTCTCAGTTCTGCTTGGCAGCTCAGTAGCTTTGGAGAACATTTTTACACTTACCCTCTCCTTGAGTTCTCCTAGCACCTCTGAGATGGACGCTTCCTTCCTGCTTCTAACCCCATGTGTCACGCAGCTGACAGAGGCTCAGTAACAGAGATGACTGGCTCACCAGCCACTGGCCAGGCAAGTGGCCCCGGTCAGCCTTAGAGCCCCGGGCTCTCCCCACCCGCCGTAGATCGATGCCCCAGTCCAGGGCTTCCTGGGCCAGCAAAGGTGGGTTGGTGCTTCAAAAGGAGTGACATGTGAGTTCCCATGTGAGGCTCTCAGCATTGTTGCAGGCAACCTGTTCTCCCCTCCCTCCCTGTCTCTTCCCAGAAAAAATAGAAAGAACGCACAAATATTGGGAGGTTTACCTTACCAAATTTGAGATAACGTGTTTTACTTCAAAGCACCTGCTGTGAAGCATGGTAGAAAGGAGGGAGATGGGGTTTTGTGGTGGGCCTTCTGCATTGAACGAGTACCAAGGAAAGTAGAGACAAAGATGCCATCCCAGCCTTCCAGAATCCCAGAGTCATTTCTGTGATTAGCCAGGACGGTGTTTAGTGTGGCTTTCAAGGTCACGGGGAATGACAGCCATTACTATCCATTCCAGTAGCATACACAGGTGTGTTTAGCTTGTAGGTGCTCTTCAGGTTTACTTCATGTGAAAGAATCCAATTTACTCTGACTGGCACTGCCTTCCTTCCCCAAATAGAGGAGCTTTTGAAAAGGAAGCAGCGCATACTTTCATGAAATAGTGGTACCCAAGTCTGTGTCTGTTTTCTCACTTCTCACTCACTCTTCAGGCCATTCCATGTTGGCTTCTGCCCCCGTCTCTCTCCAACGCAGCCTTTGCTGGAGTCACTCGTGACTTCCGTGTCACTAAATTCTATGGACACATTCCTTACGCCTTGTGTTCCTTGATGCTGACCTGTCTTTGACGCTATTGGCCACACCTTTCTCTTTATGGTCTTTTCCTGGTTGTCCTCCTACATGCCCAGGTCCTCCTCCTTCTCCTTCATGAGCACATCCTTCTGCGCCTGGCTGTTGTATAGTGCAGGTCCCTGAGTCTTGATTCTAGGCCATTTTCTCTTTTTAGTTCCCACTCTCTTCCCAGGTGGTCTCATCCTCTCCAGTGGCTTTGCTTTACTCTCTGTGTCCCAGTGGCTTTCTACATTCCTTAGGATGGAGTGGGCTACGCGGTGGTAACACGCCAACACCAAACCCCAAAATGACTGAAGACATGAACAGTCTCTTCTCATGTGTGCAAAGCTTCTGTGGGTAGCCATCATCAGTGGTGACTCAGGGATTTGGGCTGATTCCAACTTGTGGCTGTGCCCTGTGGACACGTGGCCTTCACTGAGGCCCCGAGGCACAGGGCAGTGGAAGACAAAGCATGGAGAGAGAGAGCCCCCCGGCCCTCCTGCACTCCCACTTACAGCCCTTTGGTTCCAGCTTAACTGCCAGGGAGCCCGAAAAAGCAGCATTCCTGCCTGTGTTCCTGGGGACAAGAGACTAAAATGGGCGAACACTGAGCATCGTCTCAGACACACCCTTACCTTTGCAAGTCTGGCCCAGATCTCTCTTCAGAACCCTAGCCCTTATGCTCAGCTGCTGCTATGGCATCTTCATTGGCCAGGGGACCTCAGGAGTGACTCGCACTTCCCTTGTCCCAGGTGAGCTCACACTGGCAGCCCCTGTCTTCTCTCAGAGCCCCCGTCTCAGTGAAGAGCCGAGTGAATAGCTGTCCAGCGCCGCAAACCCAAATCACAAGAATCGCTCCCGACCTCACCCTCTCTTTCAGTCCCACTTTCAGTCTGTCACCACATCGGTCATTTTGACCTTCTCTCTGCTTCTGTCTAACCTCAGGGCAGCCCCCAGTCCAGGCTACTGTGCTCTTTCACTCAGTCATGTCTGTTCAAGTGTGTCAGAGTGAAAGGTCCATCTCCTTTGCAGGTCTTCCAGAGACGCAACACTGGACAGCTGGACTTCTTCAAGCGCTGGCGGACCTACGTGGAAGGCTTTGGGGATCCCATGAAGGAGTTCTGGCTTGGTATGATCTCTGAGATTCCAGGAGGGCTGTGGGAGAGGGGCTATTTCATCCTCAGAGGCTGCCTGGGCAGCTTGAGAAGGCTCCCCACATTCAGGAAGACGTCCCAGTGGCAGGGACAGGACACTCTGAGGAGCCAGCCCACCAGGGTGTTGGTGGGGCCATGTTGCTGGGAAGGTTCTCATGGGGGCCATGTGCTGGGCTTGTGACAGGGTGGGCCCGTCACAGGGGGTCTTCATGCTGTATGTGAGCCCCACAGGATCCACCTGGAGCTGGCACGTCTTAGAAAAGTAGTTGACCCATTGGGGTTCAGGGCTCTTCCTAGGAGGTCATGTCCGGAATCCCTTTGCAGCTCTTCTAGTAATGCCAGCCATCATGGGGATGGTGTTTTCCCTTTTCCTTCTGTTCTAATCGGGAGCAGATATTCATGAAGAGTGAAATAGCCAAAAGCATCCACAGGGAAACGAAGAATTAAAAAAGCATAATCTGGAGTCTCATTGTCTGATAGAGTGGATGATGGTTGTGGTCTGCGCGTGGCGCAGAATTCCTTCAGAGACCTCGGAGTGGTGGTTGATGTCCTCTTCTCCTTGGCGAGATACGGGGGTGAGAGGGGGAGGGGCTTCCGCTTTGGACAGAAGGAGTCGAGGGCAGGTTCACTGCCCCATTGCCCTCCATGGCCCCTTCCCAGAGGACACGGTTTCCACACTCATAAACACGGCCGTGCCAAAGAAATAATAGGATGAGAAAACGGGCACCCCCCCCCCAACAGAGACAGTGTGAGGAGAGCCCCCATTAGCAGAGGAGGTAAAGGCCACGGTGACTTTCGGTGCTGGAAATCGCAGATGCTAGTGGCGTGTGCCTACACACGCCAGTCAACCGGTTATTGGAATTCCCTTCCTTATTTTCAGGACTTGACAAGCTACACAATCTCACTACTGGCTCCCCTACCCGCTACGAGGTGAGAGTGGACCTGCAGACTGCGAACGAATCTGCCTATGCCGTGTATGATTCCTTCCAGGTGGCCTCCAGCAAGGAGCGGTACAGGCTCACGGTTGGGAAATACAGAGGCACAGCAGGTAGGAGAACGAGAACACATTTCCTCCCGGCTGGGGTCTGCGGATCGGACTGCCGCGTGCCGCGGACTGGGGCGCGAGGGGAGCGGGGGATGGCATGTTGCTCCGTGGAGGGGAACTGTCCTCACTGATGGTCCAGGCCCTGCTCCCTGCAGGGGGCGGGGGCTCACCAGAAGTGTGAAAGCAGTCCTTGACAATCTTAAAGTTGGAACTTTTGTACGTTATGCGTTGATCCCCACCCCCCACCCGTAAAAACGCTCTTCTTATGCTTCCCTGGTTCCGGCTGCTGTGCATCAGCCAAGGAGCCTGCATCCGGAGTGATTCATGGTGCCTGCCCACCTGTCGCTGGGCTCCAGCCACGTGGCTGCAGGCCTTGCCCAGGAGTGTGTGTGTGTGTGTGTGTGTGTGTGTGTGTGTGATTATTTAAATATTTCGCAGCGCTTTGCCATAAGTAAAGGGAAAAATGAAAATTCTGATTCAAACAACAAGCAGTGTAGGTCTCATTAACTCTGTGCAGAGTGTGAGGACCCAGAGATGAGCCGTTCAGCTGAAAGCAGAGAATATCTAACCTCGATTAGCGGCTCAGTGCACTCAAGCCGGCTGACGGTGTGTTCAGTTGTGAAGGAAGAGAACAAAACCAAGCAACGTGACTGAAACACTGGGATTATACCATTGGATATTCTGTTTCAGACGGACGGGGTAGTTACTGTTTTAATATCATATCTTACGCCTGGATTTATAGTTTTTAAACCCTAACAAGTAAGTGTGTTGTTTGATTCTGCGTGTTTTTGACTTGGGGGTAACTATGCAGGAATGTGTTACCAGCCAGATCCGCTGACTGTATGGGCCGTGGTCTCTCCCCTTGTCTGCCATGTAAGCAGATAAGTCATAATAGAGAGTGACTTTTGTAAAGAGCCACATAAGGGGTGAGGAGAATGAAGAGCTATAGGGTGTGAGAAGGTGGCGACATTGAGGCCCGAGGCTGTTGAAGGAAGCTCCCTGCAGGGCAGTGGGCTGGAGCTGGGTCTGCAAGGGTGAGCCTCAGATGGGAAACAAGGAAGGGGTCCCCAGGCCTGGGGAGTCCACGGTGAGCAAGGACTGAGCAGAGGCAAGGAAAGTGGGGTGGGGTCATGAAGCCTGAGGCCACTCTAGGACCCCCTAATGGCAGAGGACTATGAACAGATGCCTCTTAGTGTCTGGGGCCATGATCCGAAGTGGCCAACTGCTAAGGCAGTTTCTTGTAGGTCTTTTAATTGTTTAAAAAAAATTACATGAATTTTGCATTTGCTCGTTTCACAGTGCTTAGCATGGAGCCCGGCAGGGTAGGTGAGTTTCACACATGATGTTGCTAGCAAGAGCTTTCTGTGCAGTCTTACAGATGTTCTATATCGTAAAGGATAGTCCCTGAGACCCAGGTAGCTTGCATCGGGGTCAGTGAAGGCGTGAGCTTGGTGACATGCGGACAAGAGACAATGTCCTGCCTCTCTCCCTGAAGCCCAGTGACCTCCCGGCCTGCTGGTGGGGGACCCGCTAGGGCCACCCATCCTCCTCTCTTCTCTTGTGCGCATGTACTTGTTCCGAGGCCTGTCTTAAAATAACCGGGAAATGAACTGATGCTAATGGGAAAATGAGTGAAAAGAAGTCAATGTATTCACTAATTAATGGGATTCTCCTCCCAGGGACTCTATTTGCATTTTAACCGTGATTAGGGGATAATTCCCATTCTGAGTTTGTTCAGGCCCGCAGTGCTGGTCAGTGGAGCATGTGTTTTTTCATAGGAAGCCTCGGGAGACCTTCAGATCACACCACATCTAGCCAGTGATCTGGTCTCCCCGTATGTGCCGGCGTTCCTACTGGGAAACTCTGACATTGCATGGTGGGCTTCATGGCGTTTTAGCTTTCCTTATATATGCTGATTGGTCCCCAGGAGGGTTTTGCAATTTAGGAAGCTTCTGGTTCCTCACGAAGAAACCCCAGCAAGGCAGTGCTGGGTAAATTTAGTTTCTGATTCTGAATCTTGGAGTGGGGCAGGGAGGACATCAAATGAGCTCTACCTTCAAGACGCTATTCATCTCTTGAGAAGTTATCATGAAAACATAAACAGCTGTTTGGAGTGGTGCAGAGTGGCTTCTATGGGCTAACCGACCATTTACAGCTGGTTTCAAGGCCCACCTCCAGGAGACTCAGTGACGCCCAACCAGGGCCAGATCCACACCCTGGGGACACTTGGAAGCGCAACTGAGGAACTCCACCAGCGTTTGGTGGGCTGGGGCCAGGGAGGCCAAATATCCACAGCACAGACTGCTCTACGCAAAAGTGCCTTCCTCGCTTTGAAATGGATTTTTAAATACTGGTGCTTAAAAGGAAGGGGAAAAAAATTGTTGGGTCCATGGACAAGAGGGAAAGCCCCAAATGGCACACATCACTCTTCCATTGGCCCGTTCTGGTCCCAGGGTTCACGGTCCAGACACATGGTCCTTTGTGACTCCTGGGGGATATGATGTGGATGGCTCCCTCGGGTCTGAGGGGGCTCAGCCGCCTGGGCCTGCCTTCCTGCCTCAGGAGGTGATGCTGGAGTAGTGGTAGATGAAATAGGAGATGAGCAGCTCAGTGGCCCCACCCTGGGCTTTTCTGGGCCTGCCGCCAACCCCTCCAACCCACCAGCCGAGGAGAGCCAGTTGCCCACCCAAAGCCATTATACCAGAAGTTAGGGGTGCTTATTTCTCATCCGGGGTTTTCTCCTACAACCCTGAGAGAAGAGAGAGGGTCTGACCACCACCGGCTTTTCTACTCTATCTTACTTAGGGAGATAAGCTTAATAAATCAGAATGCCGAGTTGGCTGGGGGCCTGACAACCAGAGAAAAGTGATTTTTTGATTCATGGGTACACCCACTGTCTGTGCTCTGAACGTCAGCACGCCTTCAGTTTCTGGAAGCGAGAAAATTCATCTGTGGAATAAACTGCCACACTTAGCCCAGAACCTGCTTCACTTCTCGTGATCCCAGCGCCCAAGGTTAGAGAACCACAGACAAATCGTTAAAGAAAGAGCCTTTGCACACACTCTTAGAAAACAGCTCTGGGAACTTTAGTTGCAAGTTAGGTAAGCTGTGCTCATTAGAAGGGTCACCAGGGGGCCATGGCGTGTTATTTTAAACTGTAGTTAACTGCCAGAAAGCCGAAGGGGAGAGATGTGTGTGAGAGCCACCGTATGCCTTTCCTCGACTGGAGGAAACGAATGGGGGCGGAGCCCGTCGGCTGTCTCAGCAGGAGTGGCTGCCTTGCCTCCTCCCACCTGCTGCCCTGCCTCCCCCCCATTTGCTGGGTAAGGCGGGGCAGAACCCATTGTTTGAGCTGCCAGGTCAGAGGGACAATCTGGGACCTTCCCTTTTCACACCATGTTGTTAACTCTTTCCATAGCTCTTTCCATACCACCCCCAGCGAAGTCCTTGAGAGCAGGGGCCCCCTCTGTCTGTATTCCCAGAGCCTAGCCTAGTGCTGGGCCCTGGCGGGCGGGGGAGGGGGGTCTGAGATTTCCTGAATAAATGAAGTTGCAGACTACAGTTCTCCGACTTCAGCTTGCACCTCAGGGGCTTGTCATCCCAAGGACTTGTGAAAACACAGATTGCAGGTGGGTACTACCTTGGGGGTTTCTGCTTCTGTAGATCCGGGATGGGGCCCGAGAATGTGCATTCCTCACAAGTTCTCAGCTGCTGCTGCTGCTGGTCCAGGGACCACACTTGTAGAACCAGAGCTGGCTTGCTCTTGTTAGCGTAACTCACCTGTGGAAAGGGGGAAGCCACCAGAGGGAAGAGCCCTGGACTTGGAATCTGAGGCCTGAGGTTTGAGTCCCCCGGCCCTGCTGTTTGTGGCCAGTGGGGCATTGACAAGTTCCCAGAGTCTAACCTTTGTGAGTCCGTTTCCTCCTGGGACTGAGAGCTGCCCGCCCCACCTCGTAGGCTATCATGAGGGAGTCAGAGGAGGGTACCCAGGGTGAAGAGAGTTGGTAGCTCAGAGATCCGAAGAAAACTAAATGTTATTGTAGGAACATGACTTGATTTAGCTTGGGGTTATCGCCTCTTATGAGCTGAATTAAGAAATAAACTGATAAAAAGATGACAAGGACGGTGGGGAAATAGGAGAGATACAGGTCAAATGATGTGAGTGGATTTCCAGACAGGATGTCATGAAGCTCAAACCGTACCTATGTGCCAGGAAGGCTCAGGAAACTCAAGTGTGTGTGCGAGGAGTGTGTGTGCGAGGATTATTAAGGAGACTGGTGCTTCCTCAGGACTGGGGCCCAGCTGGCCTTTGAGGAACGGTTAGGATTTGGACCGAGGCGGGCAGAGAGACTCCGGGAGCAGAAGCACGGGGGCAGACCCATCCACTGCACAAGCAGCGCGTGCCTGTGGGGACAGTGGGCTCAGAGATTGTGTGAAGGCTACAGCCAAGCTCTAGGCCTGCAGAGCCAAGCAAGGAGGACCAGCTCCCTCCAGGTGCTGGGAAGGAGGACATTGAGTCTGAGAACGTGGAAGTGGGTGCGTGTGCTTCAGGGAAGGCCGGGAGGGCTGTTGTGTTGAGACAGGTGCAGAGAGGAGCATAGGCTGGGGTGAGGGCATCTGTGAGTGATCTGCAGGAGGAAGGGCTCCATAAAGGGGTACAACGGGTTTGTCTCGGGGTTCCAGGTGGGGTGGCTGGGAGGATGGTTGAGCAAAGACAGGGAAGATGGGCAAGGGGTTACCTCGTGCGAGGGGTGGTCAGGTACTGTGAGGAGAGCCGATGGGTTTGGTTTTGGATATTTGGTTACTTCACATGACTGCAGGGCCTCAAAGTGAGAATGCTGTCAAGGCTTTTCAGGCTATTGGAGAGACAGGCCCGAAGTTTGGGTGACAGGCCGGGAAGGAGAATCTGTTCATCTGTATCATGTTCTCATCTTGGCCGTTTTGAGAGACGAGTGATTCCCTGTGACGTAACTGGCCGGATCCTTGGCATTTTCATGCCCAAAGATTGTCCTGCTGAGTCCAGAGCACAATCACCATCTCAGTGGCAAAACTTAGATGCTCACCTCTCATCTTTCCTCTCCCGCAGGGGATGCTCTTACTTACCACAATGGATGGAAGTTCACAACTTTTGACAGAGACAATGATATTGCCCTTAGCAACTGTGCCCTGACCCATCATGGTGGCTGGTGGTACAAGAACTGCCACTTGGCCAACCCCAATGGCAGATACGGGGAGACCAAACACAGTGAGGTATGTGACGGGTGAACTTTTCTGTCCCACGTTCTGCTCAAAGCTTTCAGGGAACACTCTCCAAGCTGGTTTGGCTACCCCTCTCCTTCTGATGCCTCTGGTCAGGACAGGAGGGCTTCTTCTCCAGGTTCTATGGCCTTGAGGTCAAGGTCTTCCCTGCCCATCTGCTGTAGCCCCATTCCCCCCCGCCTGCATTCCCACCAGGACTGCACACTTACTTAGCTTAGGTGGGTGGGAACTCAGGCTGTCCACTGCTGGATAGAGACAGATAACATGGATTATGCACCATCTCTGTTTACTGGTTCACATATGGACACTGTCTTAGTAACGAAATACCGTAGATTGGCTGACTTGAACAACACACATTTATTTCTCATAGTTCTGGAGGCTAGGAGGTCCAGGATCAAGTTATCAGCAGATTCAGTTCCTGGTGGAAGCTCTCTTTCTGTCTTGTGGATGGCGGCCTTTTCACTGTGTCCTCATGTAGTGGAGAGAGAGAGAGCTCTGGTCTCTTTTCCTTTTCTTATAATGGTACTGATCCCGGGGCGCCTGGGTGGCTCAGTGGTTGTGTGTCCGACTCTTGGTTTCAGCTCAGGTCATAATCTCGGGGTCGTGAGATTGAACCCCGTGTCGGGCTCTGTGCACTCAGCACGGAGTCTGCTTGAGATTCGCCCTCTCCCTCTGCTCCTCCTCCTGCTCATTCTCCCTCTCTCTCAATGAATAAATAAATAAATTAATTAATTAATAAACAAATTAAATAAAATCTTTAAAAAAGCACTAATCCCATCTTGGGGGACCCACCCTTATGATCTCACTAACCCTAATTACCTCCCCAAGGTCCCACCCCCAGCTGCTATCACACTGGGGGTTAGGGTTTCAACATATACATTGGGGACGGTGTGCAAACATTCCATTCATAACAGACACTTCATAATTCCTTCTAGTTGATCTCCCAATGAAACCAGAGCTATTTCTCTCAAATCCTTTGATCACCAGGAAAACAAAGTCTTTTCTGCCTTTGATCAGACCCACCTTTGGATCCACTTTCTCCAAAGCCGCTCAGGGTCTACCCAGAGTGTTATGCTAAGCGCTATTTCAGGAGGTACACACAGGGCTGAGAGTTCTCGATGGCTCCTCTCCCCTTCCTTGCTCTGAAACTTTGCTACCGATGATTTCTCAAACCTCTCTGACCTGTGGGCATCATCTTGACTCCTTGCCAGCTGTGGGGCATCTCCTGGCTGCTCCCACACAGCTCCTTGAACGTGGCATCTTTATTCCTGCTCATCATGAATCCATCCCCTCCACCAGCTCCTCCCCATCTTGGGTTTCTGATTTCCCATCCTGGGTCTATTCTAGCCTTCAGGAAGCCACCGCTACCCAGAACTCACCTCATCACTGATAGTACCAGAAATATTAGCACATCTCAAGTCCTGGTACAGTTTGATTACTTTGGCCCTGACCAGGCAGCGGGGACTCCCAGTCCTTATGTGATGTTTCAAAGGGAAGAAGAAATTTCCCCCCAGGGAGGCCAAGGAGGGTGGGTCCATGAATCATGGTGGCAGCATGTGGGCTGACGCAGGGAAGCCTGTGATCAGAGATCAAATATTTGAAATGAGCAGCCAGCATGCCCTAAACCATCCCCATATTTGCTAATAAAAGACATTCATCTGGTTAATGTGCTTTTCACAGTCTGCAAGGCATTTAGCTTCTTGTTTATTATTTACCTCACAAATTAAAATATATAAAATTGGTCACTTGGGCTCTTTATTGCAGGTTGCAAGGTTATTAAGTGAATTAAATATTATTGCGCTCACCAGTCAAAAGACATAAAATGAAATTTAGTTTTCAGCAGGCTATTCGTTACCCCAGAGCTAGTATCTAAACAGTCTAAATTGAAAATGATTTTACACGATTGACCAATTAATACGTTTATTTTTGCCTTTAATTTTTCGGAAAGGAAAAGAGCGAGGCAAGGATAATGTGTGTGTTGCTGGCCAGGTTGACCCTGTGTTAGCTTTGCTGCTTCTGTGGTCTCCCCTGTTGCCCTGGGCTCACACCCCATCCTTCCAACCACTGGGATGGGGATGGGGGTGGGTGGGGGGGTGTCTTCCAAGTCACCAGCCTGTCAAACCTCAGCTGCCCAGCAGAGGGCGCATGTTTCTAGCTTCGGCCCTACTTCCCATATCATAAGGACCCCGGTCACCGCTGGTCTCACTTTTTCTCTCCC
This sequence comes from Phoca vitulina, assembly GCF_004348235.1. Classification (NCBI taxonomy): domain Eukaryota; kingdom Metazoa; phylum Chordata; class Mammalia; order Carnivora; family Phocidae; genus Phoca; species Phoca vitulina. The sequence continues at coordinate 3,022,406 of NW_022589776.1, forward strand.
CTAAGCAGAGAGGGAGTGGTTTTCCTGGCAGAGAAGCATTCCTTTGTACCATAACCCACCACTCCTTCCTCCCAAGTTGCCTCTTCTTGATGCTGGCTTTTTTTTTGGTAGGGGGTGAACTGGGAGCCGTGGAAAGGACATGAATTCTCCATTCCTTATGTGGAGTTGAAAATCCGCCCTCATGGCTACAGTGGGGAGCATGTCCTGGACAGAAAGAAGCGGACACTAGGAGAAAATTCGAGAACGTTCTGATGGCCTATCGGAGCAGTCGTCACACGAGACAAGACCGGCCCGGGGTTGGGGCTGTGTAGGCTTGGGGCAGGGTGGGTGGTGGTGACTGGTTCATGGAAGTTTGGGGGATGCTCCTGGCCTCTGGTTTCTGAGATGGCTGGATAACCTTCAGGACAAAGCACGTGACCAAGCTTCAGACCATACAGGTTACTTCCCTTGGTTACCTGCGTTTTTGCCCATCTATATACTGGGGTCCCGAAAATCAACCAATGGTAGAATATGAGAAAGACGACTCCTGACTGCAAGGTTTTTCCGTCTATCTTCAGTAACAAATATACAGGATTGGGGGGGGGAAGGAAAAAAATCATTTAGCACTTCACCAATTGGAAATCTCTGGAAATTGGTATATATATATGTAAAGCTCTGCTACTAGAAATCTTTTCCTTAGAAAGAAGCACCAAGGAAGGGTTCGCTTTGATGGCCAAGGGGCTAAAGTCTGATGCTTGTTATCTCCCATAACCACTGGGTTTTGAGAAAAAAGCTATAAATCTTTCCCCGTTTAAAAAATGCTAGTGTTAGGAGGAAGAACAAAGGAAGAACCATGAGGGACCGAGATGGATTCCTGTCTAGCTAAGTTAGGACCAGTGTCCAGCATGCTGGAAACCAAGCTTCTGTGTTACTGCTCTTCTCGAGGGCCCCCTTCCCACCCATCTGCATATTCACTTGCATAGATCTGCATATGTTGTGAATAAATTCTCACTCATTTCAACTTTAAATAATTTGACTGTTTTGATGATTGATTCCTCCCAAAGACTCTTCTGTGACTCCTGTTCATGCCCTCCAGTCCTCAGCCCCCCTCCCTTCCCTGGCCCCCCACATGGTCGGACCCTTAGGTTTCCTGAAGCTGCTCCGAGATGGAGGTGTACTGTTTGAATGGGCACTTGGCCAGTCGGATCCCTGGGGCTTATTTTCCTGTGACTCTGGAAGGTTTTTCTGTAGTGAAGTCCATGATCATTATTAAAGTAACTTAAATTCCTATTCAAGAAAGAAAAAATAATAAACCACCCGATCTAAAAAAAAAAATGTGCCTTGTGTTATTGAACTCACATGAGTGCACTTGAATTCTGAATTTAACCTAAGTGCACTCGAAGGTACAGTTTGTGCATTGTAGTGGAATTTGGTCGGCCTGGGGTCTCACACTTGGGAGACGACGAACAATGGGGTTTGGAACCAGGAGAGAAGCTCATTTTTAAAGGGTATTTATCTGACTGAGGAGAACATTCCAGCCCTAAATGTCTGTGCCAGACCTCACTGTAAGGGGACCAGCTCTGGCAACCCCCACCCCGGTAGCTGAGTGTAGGCCCCGGGGATGGGTGTCTGGACAAACCTGCTTTTCAGAGGGCCACTTTCCTGGGAGTCAGATTATGAGCCATAGGGGGTTTGAAGCTGTGGGGGCAGTCCCTCCCTGTGAGGACAGACCAAAGAGAACAACAGGTGTCACAGAAGGGATGGGCTGTGAGCCAGGCAGGAGGGCAGAGGCAAGGATAGAAGCATCACAAGCAACTGCTGAAGGTTCTGAGCCATTTTCTGTTCCACGCAAGATGCTAGCCAAGCAGTCATGGACAGAGCACAGGCCCTGCCCTTGAGCGGCCTTGGATGCAGTGCGGATGGACAGCTGTGGGCACAAACTGTGACAGCAGGTAGCACGTCGGGGAGAGAGGGTCAACCGGGGTGTGGACTGACACTGCGGGCAAGCGTCATGGACGTGATGGTCAGCATTAGGTCCAGAAGGAAGAGTCTGAGTCTGTCAGGGAGGGAGGGCACCTCGGGGAAAGGGCACGTGGCGGCAAAGATGGGAAAGGGCGGAGTGTGGCGTGGGTGAGGGAGGAACGTGGTTTCTTGGTGGGATGAGGAGTGCTTGGTGGGGAGCCATGCCAGAGAGATGGGCAGGGACCGTTCTTGGCTCGCACGGTGCATCCGAATCAGCTCAGCTGTAGGTATATGGAACCTGCTTCACCTCCAGGGACTCTGCCTCAAGGGGTCTCAGCTGAGTCCTGTGCCTTGGAGCTTTTCAAAGCCAGCATGCAACCAGCCCTGAGGACCTCTGCCAGGATGGACGAGTTGGGCAGCAGAGGACGCTCACAGGTGTTTGAATCTTGCAGTAACACTGGCCATCAGGCTTGCATTTTGGAAATCTCCGTCTGGTGGCAGGTTAGAGAATGGTGGGGAGCTGCTGAGGGGAGTTTTGGGGAGAGGGTGGAGATACCCAGACAGGTTAAGGGCTATTGCAGTAGACCACAGCTCCTGGGTCTGTGGCAGAAATGGTGGGAAAGGGGAGATGGCACAGATTAAGGAGATATTTAGGAGGAAGGATCAGCAGGAATTGAGGGGGCTGGGTAGTAAAGGGAAGGGTCCTTTCATGGCACACTTTAAAGCTGGTTGTTCCTGACAGCAGCTTCCTCTGGGAATAGGGCCCCAGAGTTTATGTTTGTCACATGACATCACAAGCTCTGCTTTTCACCTTAGAATTCTCAGGGATTCAAGGATCATTAAAGCCGGAACATGCTGAATGAGCCAGGGAGAAAGAGTAAGAATGACTCAAGGGATTGTGAGCAAGGAGATGTCAGGAAGGACAAGCACCAGGTGTGGTGTGGGAAAAGAGAATACGTGGCGGGGGAGACATGCAAACGGACCTACAGCAGGGCAGGAAGAAAAACAAGTCTAAGTAATGAAAAGCTCTGGGCAAAACATAGTCGTTTGCTGGAGGAGGTCCTCTGCTAACAAAATTTCCAAATCATTCCGGGGGCGGTGAAGAGGATCAGGAAGGAGTTTCTGTCAATAAAGAGTGCAGATCAATATGGTCAGGGCCAGCAGACCCCACGGAGTAGACATGCTGTACCCAGACAGGCCAGGAGATGGCAGTGTTGTCCCATTGGGAGCATCTCCCTTCAAGGCCACTTTCCAATCCTCTATAAAGGGGAGTTCTGGGGGCCCTCACTTTTCTCCCTTCCTGAGTAACGGCGTGGAGAATCAGCTTAGTAGGGATGGCTCAGCATCCAGCGCATGCTTGGTGGTGGTGCAGGTAGTGTTGCTGCTGGACTAATGCACAAAACAGGAAACTGGGAAATACATTGAAGAGATTGCCTAGTGAAACCAGGACTCTAACCCCCCTCACTTGGTCTCCCGGGCTGGTGCTGAGACCCTGGCATGATGGGTCCACTGGCATGATGGGTCCACTGGCATGATGAAAGGTGGGTCCACTGGCATGATGAAAGGTGAAGGGGTCACCCCCAGAAGAGATTTTAGGCAGCTCCTAATGTGCAATGAATCCACTTCCCGAAGTCCTTCTGTTAGTTGATTGTTTCTACTGGGGGTGGGGGGGGTGGGGGTAGGAATGGGGAATGGGTAGAATTCCACTTCCAATGTTATATAAAGAAGTTAGGTCCAGGTTAGCCCATAAATGCCTGTTTATTCTCTGATGCCCATAAATTGCAGTGCATGTATAATGACAGAAATAGAAAATGACGGTATTGCAGTATCGTAATTTAAATAAAGGAAGGAAACAAGATGGAGTGGAAATGGTTCTTTATTTGGGTAAGTGAAGAAAATTAGGTTTAATTAGACAAGGATAAGGAGGTGGGTGAGGCTTTTTATAGAACATCTGAAGGAGGCATCTGAGTACTCTGAAGTCTTATGGGCAGAGCCCCTTAGTGTATTCAAAAGGTTCTGACTCAAAGGAGGTGCTGCAAGCTAACAGTCTTTGAGGAGCCCAGATCGGCAGATTAGCCTGGATCACGAATGCCTGGTGTGTGGAAGGCACTAGGATAGGATCCTGAAGACTTTGGTTTCCATTCCAGGTCTGGGTGAGTTGCTCACCTTCTCTGGGCCTCATATTCTTCATTTATAAAATGGGAATGACCTCAGTCCCTGATGTACTCCCTGCAAGAATCAAATGAGATCCTGAAAACACTCTTACGTAATAGGTGGTAAGAGGGCTTGGACCTTTAGTGCTTATAACTTCAATCAAAACATTTGGATTTTCTTTCTTCTTTTTCCTCTTCTTTTTTTTCCTTGACAGCGGTGTATCTCTAGCCAGCTCTAGGGTGTGTGTGCTATGGATAGCCACCAATGGGATTGTTACAGCTCACAAATGGAAGAAAGATAAAGGCAGAGTGAGAACGAATCAGACTGGGATTCCTTGGGGATGATATGAATTGAGCTGTACATGAACCCTCCATGGCAGCGTTTCCCAAAGGGTGTTCCTTGGGACACTTGCCCCTCCAGATCTGCCAAAAAAAAGGTTTCATGGCCAAATAAGTTTGGGAGAAGTCTGAGTTAAGGGGAGTTACACTAGTTTCTTTACTATAGTACCTGTTAGAACCTTTAATGTGAGGCACGACTGCAGATCTCATGGGGTAGAGAGGGGAAGTCATGTTATATAGTATCTTGCAAACTTATTTGACCATAGAATTTTTGTTGTTGTTGTTTTCTGAGTAGATAATATTTCTCAAGGTGTGGTTCAGGGATCACTGGCAATTACCTAGAGTGCTTGTTAGAAGAGCAGGTGGTCCGGACCCACCCTAGACTTAGTAGATCTATCTGAAGGGCAGAGGGATGGGGAATCTGCACATGTAAGAAACACTCCAGTCATCCCTTTTCTTTTCTTTTTTCCCCCTAATCAATACATTATTTAGGGTATGGTATGTACTTAACTCCATTCTAGTTATTGGAAATAAGGTGGTAAGATAGTTACTCTTCAGGCCTCACAAAAGCTACTTCTAATGAGGATGGGATGGGAGGGGAGAGCGGGAAGACAGGAACACACACAGTGCTGCATAGTCTGATTTTGCTGTGATCCGGAAGACTTGTGTGGTTAGGGAAGCTTTCTTGGAGGCTGTGATGTAAACCATGAAATACTTCACCAAAAATATGTAATGACAATTAAGACTTAAGGTTATGAAAATCCCTCATCTGTCAGGTGAGCATGGCAATCTTGACCTTGAAGGATTTGTGAACATCACATAAAACCCAGTGAGTCTTTAGCACATTTAGTTCAAAGCCCAACCATCTAGCTGGACTGATGCTCTAAGGGAAACACCATAGGAAGTGTAAAGATGTTGACTCAAAGTCTTTCTTGATCTGGCCACCAGGGGGCACTGTCACACAGGGTGGTTTGGTTGTGCGCAGGAGGGGCTGAGGCAGGGGTGAGTAGGTACCCTACCCATCACATACTGCAAATTGGCAGTATCGGTAATATTATAGGCTGTGCAGTGTGTGGTGAAATTATGGAACATATCACGCCAAAAGGAATAGAAAATGCACATTATTTTCATCCCCTATCTCATTTGATCTGTCTGCATCATCTGACTCTATGGACTTGCTTTCTTGAAAGTTTCTTCTCCTTTGGCTTCAAGGATACAACTCTCTCATTATCTTCCTTCTACCCTTAATTACAACAACTAACGTTTGCAGAGGCTCTATGCTGAATGCTTTATATGCTTTATCTTATCTATTGCTCTGTCCCTGTGAGAGAGGGACTATCGTTCACTCTCCTCTACAGGTTAATCTTTACAGAGATTAAGTCATGGCCTAAATTCCATAGCCAGTGGGAGGTGGACTTAGCATCAGAATCAGGACACCCTTAGTCCTGAGTCCTAGCCCAATGTGGAAGCAGTGACCACATTGGGCTGTAATGATCGATTAGCTTGTCTGCCACTCCCCACCCCCAGCCAGGCTGTGAGCCCCTCCAGGACCACTCTGTGTCGCTGGCATCTAGTAAAGAGCCAAAAATGGTAATGGAATAAGTAATCTCAAAGAGGGAGTTAGATACATGCATGCATGGCCATTCCCGAATGAAGGATCACAGGTATTTGTCCCCATGATGGGGACAGACAGCTGTATCGAAGGAACTCCTTTTTTTTTTTTTTCTAGTCCTGTAATCCTGTGACTTTGAATTTGGGAAAAATGCTAAAATCAAAGGGCAAGGGGCCAGCACAGAGAGTTCTGGTGAGTTGAGAGCGCTCAAAGCATTGTCCAGATCCATATGCTCAGCACTGCGGGCAAGGCTGAGCCTGGGCAGGTGGGGCTGGTGGCGTTTAGCCCTGGCGTCCTCTCAGGTATGCTGCAGCTGTTCCCTACCTGTGGTTTCTGGGCAACAGTCTCTGCTCTATCCTGGAAAGTTTTGGAAGTCCTGGAGGAAAGAACAGAGAGCTGAATAAAGACTGTCTCCTTGGGCTGTTGCGGAGTGTGTGGCAATGGGGAAGGGAGCCTAGGAATCAACTAAAACTACAGGAATGTCAGCCTGCCTTGGGGGAAAGAGGACATAGGGGGCGCCGGTGCCATAGATCTGTCTCCCTAAGCCTTAACTGAAATGTAATGAACACAGAGTTTTGTCAGCCTGTTTGCCCACTCTGCCACCCTTGTCCCCACCAAGCATCTAGTAGCTGCTAGGCACGCATAGCTGTCGGGTACTTGAACTATGGCTGGTATAACTCAGCTACCGGACCTTTAATTTTATTTAATTTTAATTAATTTAAATAGCTACATGTAGCGAATGGTACCATATTGGACAGTGTAGACAGAGAACATTTCCATCTTCTCTACTTCCATTGGACAGCACTGCTCTAGAGGGCTTCTGCTTAATGGCTGGCTTAGCATCATCAAGGGAGGACTTTGGAGCATCGACATCATCCCATTTCACAACCAGTGCAAAGGTGTGGTTCCCTTGAAAAAACGATGGGCATTTATACATACATATGTGTGTCTTCCTGTCTGGCTGGCTATCTAGGTATCTAAGTACCTATGTCTCTAACTATGAACGTAGTATCTATGTATGTAACTATCTGTGCATCTAACTATGTATGTATCTATCTCCCCAGCAGCTACTATAGAGACTTTGGATCTCCCCCTTTCCCAACACCAGATTTAACTTAGAGGTCTATTTTTTACTTGGTTTTTGCTATTTTCCTCTTTCTCCTTTAAGAAGACCTTGATTGACCTCATTGAAGGGAATGCTAAGAGTCACCAGAGAGCATCAATCAGTGTTTTTCCTGCAGCTGGCGCCTCTCAGGTGCCTGGTCTCTGAGGTGTCTGTTCTGCAGGCAGGGATGCAAGAGCCTGGTCTTGGTCCTTTGAGCTATAACTCTGTCAGGGGGAAGGCAGAGCCCCGGGACAGCTGGGTCTTTTGTGTCCTAGTGGGAGTCGCTGCCTTTGTCATTTCTGAGTGATGTCTGGGAGAGGGCAATATTGGATGTCAAGAAAGTAACTGATGACAACAGGTAAGGAAACCAGGCATGGCCTTTTATTTTCAAAGTCTTTTATTTAAATAAATTTTTCTTTTGCACGTGTTTGAATTTTCTAGAAAAAAAAATACTGACAAATACTATACAGCTTGGACCATTTATACTCTTTTCCAAAAGGTGACTGCCCTTTTTCTACATTTTCCCCACCCCCTTCCTTTCCCCCAAGAAATAAAAAGCAAATACATTGAGCAGAGGGAGGAAGGCCTCCTCTGATGGTGGTGGCCGAGTTTGGCAGGAGCTGTTCCGATCTCGGCCTGGGGGCTCCTCCCCAAGCCTGTGCCGGTTTAGGAAACCTGTTCTTTATCAATCTTTTTGCCTCCATTAGCTTAAACTCTCCAAGATGGGCCAAGCAGGCTCCGGTCCCGAGGCACCCCTGGCTGCCGGTGGCAGTTCTGGGGCAGAGGCTGGGGAGAAGGAGTAAAAGTGAAGAGGAATAAAGAAAGGGCCGGACCTGGGATGGTGGTGCTGGGAGAAACAGGAATAAGAGAAGAAAACATGGGAGAGAAAGACGAGGATGAGTGGGGAGAACAGGGAATGGCTCTGATGGTTGCCTTGGGCCCCTCGCACGGATCCAGGTATTAAACAGAAGTTTGAGGGCCTAGGGCACCCCGGGCAGTGTTGGAGAGACCCTGGTGGAGGTTGTCAGGGGAGGGTGGGGAGGAGAAAACATAAACCTCGCTCAGCATCTGGGTCTCCTGAGTCCTAAGCAACAGAGAAGTGAGTTTCTGGGTGTTTCGCGCCCGGAGGTAGTTCAAGTCCATTTGATTAGGAGACAGCAGGGCAGTGCCCCTGGAGACAGAGGCCTTGTCATGGCAATGACAACCGACTGCCGTCTTAATTCAAACTAGCAGCCAGTTGCCATGGCAACCGTGTTACTTGTGTGGTCCCTGATCTGAGTGATCCTCTCTCCTAGATCACATCTGACACCCAGCCTCAGCCATCAGCTCTGCGTCTCCCCAAGTCATCCATCTTAGGGGGCTTGAGAATTGGAGGCAGGAAGGGTAGCTGGTCCCAGTGGGCAGTGGCCGGCATGGGGAGGCACATGCATTTGGTGTGGGGTGATGAGCGGTCATCCTGTGATGGGAAGGGGACAGCTAGATGCTCCCTGACAGGCTGTCCATGTACAAGGGGACAGAGAAGCAGAGAGTGCTTCTTTCTCTGCTCAAAGGGGTTAAGGAGTAGGGGGTCTGAGTGCCCAGGGCATTTGGGGCCCCTTGGTATGAGAAGGTGGGTGTGACTGGTTCTAAAATACACGAAGGCCTGAATTATGACCCACAGGGCGGCCCGTTAGAAGACCCTGGCGCAGTGGTCACCACCAGATGCCTGCCCTCCTCAAGCCTGGAGTCTTCCTGCAGGGCACGTGAGCACCAGGCAGCCTAGCAGAGCGAACAGCCTACATTTGTCCATGAACACAATCTTGCAGAACAGCTATCAAAGTTTAGTTACATTGTTAATTAAATTGCAATTTTACTGCCATTTAGAACAGCTTTTGTGGGGAAATATTTCAAGAGAGCTACCCAGCAGATTTGCAAGTGACCTTTCAGAGCACAACCTTCTCTCAATTTGGGAAGTCTCCATCTTTGTAATATGGTCACAATACAATCAAAATACCAACCGGTTCATCATGTAAATGGATTAACTCGGCCTCCCAACCTCAGCCTGCTGGGGAGACACTCTCCTCAACTCCCTGTGGACCTAGTCTACCTGTCATCATGGGTCTCAGGGCACCCACGTCAACCTGACTGTTGGTTCTGCATGCAGCCTCCGGGGAGCATTTAATGCCCACCTTCCATCCTTTGCAGCAATTAGTGGGCTCAGAAAAGAAGGTCACTTGGGGGGATCAGCGAGGTATTACACATTTACCCTTAACATCATTGCATACCCAACAGCAACCACAGACAGTTCTAAGTACCTACTGTGTGCAAGGCACTTGCCTGAGCTTCGAGATAAATATGACTAAACCTCTATATAGCTTCCTTCTACTTTCGTTTACACTCTATAACTTCTATATCCCATCTGCAGCATACCACGCAGCTATTACAACCTTATGAAAGTGTTTCCAGTGTGCCTTCTGGGAGACTGTACCAGAAATTGTCTTAGTTCCTTCCCTGCTGAAAAGCTTTGGTTACACAGGAGATCCCTAGCTCAGGTGTAACATCCCTTTCCTATCTGTAAAACAGACACTGCCCAGGTCCACAACTGCAGTTCACTGAAGTGGATGGAGTATGCCTGGTTTCCAGAGAATTCTAGAAGTCACTTCCAAGGGTTGTTTGTTTGTGCTTGGAGAAGGGCACCTTGTTGAGTGGTTCCGGGGGTAGCGTCTCAAAGAGAGGTCTTAGACAACATTAGATACCTATCAGTGGAAATGGGGACCTTGTCATGAGCTGCAAGATGGTGCTTTCAATGAATTTTGATCCTTCTCACTTTAAACTTTGCCTCCCAGATGAGAAACATGGGAACTTTGTGTGTCTGTATCACTATACAGGGATGGGAACTGTACCAGGTTGCTGGAATGTCCAAATATGAGGATTTCCAGTAAAACGTTATGGAGGGATAGGAACAAGAAAGCACATATCTCTAACCTGAGTGGTAGATGGGTAGACAGTGCAGAGGTACCTTGCCTGGTTATATAATTGTGCATGTGTGCTAGAATCTGGCCGGGCCTTCCTATGAGACATTTTTGGGAGAGCAGATAATGTACTTGCACAAAGTAGATATTCAATGGCCATTTGATAAACAGAATATATTTGTCCAGGTACCCGTTGCCTGAATGTGTGTGTGTGTATGTGTGTGCATGTGTGTGCATTTGGGAGACATGTCAAGATGTATGGACAAATGTTCTTTGTGCTTTTGCATATGGAGCTTGCTAGAGATAGGTGGAAGGCATGCCTGAGTCTGTGGCAAAGAGCATTGCTATTGGACACATAGCTGCCAAGGCAGTACCCAAGAATTGTCCGTGTTCTTCCTGGGCTGTCCTCTGGTGGGGCACTCAGCCTGAGGTTTGTCCCTTGGTTAGTTCCTCTGTGGACATAAGCGCATCACTTTAGGGATTGCTGCTCTCTAGCCTGTGTGTAGTTAGAAGGTGGCTTAGCCCCCGAGGAAGGACGCCTGTGCTTCCTGCCTAACTAGACAGGCAGTGATGGCCTCTTTTCCATCTGGAGAAGCTTGGGCTGAGCAGAGATCCAGAGGTCTTCTTCAGCCTTCTTCTTCTTCTTCCTCTTCTTCCCCTTGTTTCGCTCTGGCTGTTGGCCATTCTTGCCTGGCCGGCTCCAGCAGCAATGACAACAGATGAAGAGGAAGGTGATGACCACCAGCAGGGGCAGCCCCAGTAGGACGCCCAGGCAGATGGTGTTGAAGAGGCCCTCTTGGTGTTTGGTCAAGATGGTGTCCCAAATGAGGCTGAAGAAGGAGCTGATTTTCTCCATGGTGCTTGGCTAGACTGGGGCCAAGGGAAACTCTCAGCTCACTAGCAAGTCCTGGGCTCAAGAGGATGCAGCCTTGTCCACTTGTAACTTATTCCTCTTCCAGCTTTGGGTTTGGGCATGCCAATGTTAGCAGCTGAAGAGAGCAAAACAGACAATTCAAGAGAAATGCAGTGGGAATGGTCTATGATTTTTAACAACATCATATTTTTTAGGCTTGGGGAAAGGGAGGGAATCAGAGATTTCCAGAGTTCACTGAAATGGTATTGAAACACAATAAACAAAATAAATGCATGCATTTAAGTAGGTACTAACTAATTCTTATACACACTATATAGGGCTTAGCGTACAAGAATTAATAGTGTATCAGACCCGGCATGTAGCAGGTGCTCAGCATTTGCTGGATAAATGAGTGAAGTGCAGATTCAGCATTCTGGGTAGGGGTTGGTGCCTGTACAAAAACAGTTCTCAATCTTTTCTCCCTGCAGCTCGCCTGATAGGTTCCGAACACGTACTACTCATGGGAGAGCTGTATGTGACTTTCTATGAATACAACTTGCCATTTTCAGTACTTACTAAAGCTTAAGCACAAGGTGAAATGTCTAAATCTTGCTACCTGTCATAGGGGGCTTCGATCTCCACCAGGCTAAGAGGTCAGTGGTCCTCATCCTGTCTCACCTCTGCCTTCATGCTCTCTTCTCCGCTCCATCTCCTCCCTCCTTACATCCCACTCCTGTGCCCAAAGAGGACTCACTGAGCTTTGCAGTGGGAGACCATTTGCTGGTTCCCTCTGTTTCTACCGTCCTCTCTCGCATTGTCCTCATCCCTGCTTTCTGTCCCTCAACCAAATATTCCCAAGTCTCTTTCTCTGCCTGTTCCTGTTCTTTGCAGTGGAAAAGGAGCCTTGCAGGCTGCTCAGCAATGGTGTTTGGAAACTGGGTCGGGGTCCCTACTGCCATCCCGAGCTCAACTTACAGCCAGGGCTGTTCTGGTCGCTTGTACAGAGCGGCCTTTCTTCCACTGGTACCCCCTTCACCTCTCCACATACATCTTAGGCCTCAGCTCTCGAGTATGAAGTCTTAACAGGCTCCTTTGGTTCTGGAATCCACAGATTCTTGTGTCTAAAGACTTGGAGGGCAGCATGTTTCAAGGAAATTCAAAAGACCTTCTGGTACAGACATGGCCTGGGACCCAAAGATCAAAGACTCATCGATTTTCAGGCTGGAGACTTTAGAGATCATCCCAACCAATGCTCTCACTTAAAGACTAAGAATCTGAGGCCCAGTATGGGGGAGGTGATATGTCCAAGGCCACACAGAGATGCACCGAACACCCAGAGTTCGGGACGATGACATTACTTTATATTTGCATTTTACTTGCTACTTTTCTAATCACTTTCATATGATTTATATTTTTTAAAGAGTGCAACAGAATGGTGCATTATCTATGGAGAAAAGTGCTGGGGGACCTGGGTTCACAATCAGCGTGAAGTCCAGTCTTCATTCTGTTGTCCTGCACTGGGACACACATGTGTGTCCCCTCTTGGGTAGTGTGTTATACTTGGGGGTTGTCTTCAGAAGCCTGATTCCTTGGATAGCACTCTGCAAGTGTCCCGTGCACCTGTGTGTCCTTCCAAAGTCCACCTGAACTCAGTCCTAGTCTGCTGGCATTTAGACTCACACATTGTCTATACAAATCATTCAGTTGTATAAATTGGTACCTACTCCCGTGCCGTCTGGTCCATGAAAATGAAGTAATGCTAAGCAATGGCACTGAGATCCCAGTCACCATTCTAGGCACTTCTCCCCAACTGACTCATTTCATTTCATCACAACTTAATGGAGGAGGTACAGTTATTTCCCTCATCTTGCAGGTGAACAGGCAGAGGCAGAGATTACACAGCAAGTGACTGGCAGAGCTGGCCTTACTGATTCTGGAAAGTTTGGCTCCAAATCCCCGAGGGGTGAGCTCCTCACAGGTGTTGCTCTGAGCTTCCTATTCCTTTGTGTGGAATTAACCCATTTTGGCAAGTAGCCCAGGATTTATAGAATCTTACAATATGTGGCTATTCCCTGGATTGACTTCAATGTTTATCCCAATCTGTTGTGGAAAAAGACGACAGAGTGATTTATTTCCCATTGTCAGATACTTCACAAATGCATGAAGATACATACAATAAAAATCCAGTCCTGCTCAAGTGGAGGTTTATGGAAAGCATATGACTGCCTGAACTTAAACTCAACATACAACAAAGAAAAACGTTCTGAGAAGTCACATCCCCTTGCCAGAGGCTCTGCCTGAGCCCCTTCGAGGCCCTGGGAACATCACATGCGATGGATCTGCCCACACACCATCAAGCCCACAGCCTCTTTGTTGAGAAAACACACCCTGAGCATCCTCTAACTGCTCCCCTCCCCCATCAAGTCCACTCCACGGTCTTGCTCCTTCTCACCCACTTGTCTCTCTGGCTTTTCCTTCTTGCTTTGCCATCACCTTAGCTTTTACTCCAGCCCTTGTTTGGCCCCAGAGTTTTTTGGCCCATCTGGAGGGAATGTCCTGCTCTGTTGAGGGAAGACTCTGGGTAGTTTTCACTAATTTGATCCACACGTATACTTTTCTGGGACCAAATGCCCCTTGTACTGCATGTCTATGACTCAGATTAGACACCACCACCACATTTGTTGACAAACTCTTCTTGCCAGATGTCACACTGGTCCCTGCAGGGAGCGTACATGCATCAGAGGCCCACTTTTGGGTTCAACCAGGGAGAAAGAGGAAGGGCTTTGAGCCCTTGGAGAATATCAGGGCATTTTTTCATGAAGATAGAACCATCTGAGGAGGACCCAGAAAGAGGAGCCAGATCTTGACAGAGAAACATGGGTAAAAGGATGTGCACAGATTCTAGGCAGAGAAACTTTTAGAACATGGCAGGAGAACAGGGTGCCTTCTGGTGAGCCTGGGGCTCAGAGTGTGAGAGAGGAGGACTGTAGGTTGTGGCCAGAGTAGAGAGGGCCTCCGTAGGGTGTGTGTTTATTTGGGGGCTTTGTAATAGGAGGATGCCCTTCAAGAAAAGATAATAGGGTGGGAACAGCCCTGGAAAATGTTTTAAGAGAGCTCTTTATCCATTTAATGAACACTTATTGAGCACCTAATACATGCCACACACTGTGTTAGGTGTTAGGATTCAGTGATGAAGGACAAAGACACGGAGACTTGTATTTTCCAGGAGAGTTATTATTATTGAGGGATCATGTTGTAAAAGACAAATATAATAAGCAAATTTCAACTTAGGTTGCTTAGTTGGCCGAAATAGAAGCATGCATTTGAATTATGTGTTTTGAGTCCCAGGCCCTCCTACCACTCCCAACCTTTGTCTCAAACTCATCTATCCCATGACACCTAAAATAGCCTTTGAATAAATAGATTTCTTTTCAAGCTAAAGCTAAGTCAATAATTCACTTTTGGATTCCTGAAGGTACTTATTTGAGTCTACTCTCCATATAGCCAAGGAGAGTATTCATTAACATTTGGGAGCCCAGTCTGGGGAAAATTCAATTAAAAAAGTATTCTTTATATTTTTAAATCTAAGAATTCTCTTCTAGGCCCCCCAGGTTACTTGCTGAGCTCTGCTAATCTGTACTGTTTCATTAGTATTTATGAGCCTCGCATTGTTAGCATTTCCAGGAAAGAATCAAGTATCTCCTTGGTGGTATGAATTAAAAGTTAGAGCTTCCACAGAATGTTTTGTAAAAGGAGCCACACTTTGGGCCTTAGGAATGCTCTCTGGGAGACCCCATCATTTTGCTGGATCTCAAGTATTGCTGACACTGTTTGAAAGATAATTAGTCTATTCCTCCAAAACTGACAATAGGTGCCAACAAACTTGATTGTTTGATTGTTGTTATGGAGGAGGGTGTGTGGAGAAAGAGGAGGGAAAATGTTACTTTCAGTTTCCTTAAAACCAGAAATGACTCATCCTTATATCCTCTGTGGTATCTCGCTGGGGAGAGAGTCATTCATTCATTCTTTCTTCCAAGAGGCTTCAATCTGTCCGTATGTAAGGTGTTGATTGGTAATAATGATCGCAGAGCCAGAAGACCTGGGTTTGAGCCCTGGGTCAATCTGTGTAACCTTGGTGAGTTACCGAACCTCAGCTACAAAATGAAGCTAATGAGCTTCCCTCTTAATGATGTTGTGAGGATTAAAAGAGCTCAATATATTTAATGCATTTTGTAAAGTGTAAAATACTATAAAACAATCTATGAAATAGTGAGTTATCTCCAGATAACAATGGACTAATTCTAGCCTTGAGCTTTCTTTCTCCTTCCCTTACCTCCAAGCCCAATCCTCACCACCAAAGAACCATGGGCCCCCACCCCATTCAAATGAAAAGAACTTCACAGGTAACCTTGCTGCTTATGGCTGGTCTGAGGGTCTGTGGCTGTAATTCTAGACTCTGGCGTCCAGCAACAGGGATGGAGAAGAGTTGCTTGGGGACATCTGTTGGTGTCTGGAGGATTGTTGAGCTCATAAAGTAAGGCCTGGGGAGAATACTCAGCCTTCTGTGGGCCTAGGCTCCCTCCCAGCCTTTGGAATCCCTGAAAGTGTGCATGGATCATCCTTCCCCAGAGAGGTCTGATCCAGCCCTGAGAGCCAAGAGCTGCTCCAGAGTTGGCAGGAGTTGGCCAGGCTGGCCCTTGGACTGGTTTTCCTTCTGGAGCCCCCGGCAGGGGGCGGGGCGTGCTACTTTGCATTGTCTCTCTTTGTTCCTGTTTATTTGATGAAATAATACATGTAAAGCTGTAGAGTCGAGTCTGTGGGATAGTAAATGCTTTCTAGAAAGGCTAATGATAAAGATCATGATGGTACCCAGTTAAAATCCCTAAGAGCAACTCCATAGTGACCTCCACATGGTCTAAATCTTTTGCCTTCTAATGGGGGGTGGGCTGAGGTGGGAGGTTCAGGTCTCCCTTTGACCCTTCAGACTCCTCTGCTGCAGCTGCAGGCTCCAGGCTATGCATGGGTGGCGGTGGGGGGGGGTGGGGCAGCATCTTAAAATTGAAAGTTGGCAGCAAAGACCTCCCTTGGCCTTTCCTCAAATGATTTCATTGAGTTTTCTACCTTACGCTGTGGTTATCACTCTGCTGCTTTATCCCTTCACCCAAGGATGGACTTCTGGCCAGGCTGGCTGCTAAAAGTCACCTAGGGAGTTAGTTAAATTCAGATTCCTGAGCCCCGCTCCTGGAGACCCTGATGCAGTAGGTCTAGGGTGGGCCCTGGAATTTATGTTTGTAACAAACAGCCCAAGTGTTTCTGGACAATTGTCAGGTATAAAAACCGTGGTATGAGCAAGTTGTTGAATAAGCATAGGAGCCTTGTGTTGAATGAGGGAATGGCTCATGGGTGAGGGGAGGTGGGGAAGAGGTCTGTCTTCGTGCCCTGCAGCATGATGGCATTACTTCTCGCTCTTGTGTGGTCAGGGCATCTGGGCCAAGACTACTGTCCTGGAGGTCACAATTCAATGCAGCAAACATGCACTGAACACCCATGATGTCACCAGCCCTGAGCACTTTCCAGTTGAGCGAAGACGAGAGAAAAAAAAAAAAAAGCAGAAGTATAGTGTGATGAGTCCTGTGGTCAAGTTCTGTGTAAAGGGACATGAGAATAGCCTAGGGGAAAGAGTAAGCAGTTTGGCCTGGAGAGAGTCACAGGAAAGAAATGAAAAGGAAATTATAATCAGGACAGGTCTCTGTTCAGTCACTCCTTCAGTGACTTTTTATGGAGCACCTCTTACAGTCTGGGAACGGTGTCGGGTCCTGGGTATCCAGGAACAAGCAGACCAGGTCCCAGTCCTTTTGGTGCTCCAAGTCTAGTGTGGGAAGCAGACTCATCAGAGAATCCCACAGACAGGTGTGAAATTATAATATGGAAAGCCTGACGGAAGTGATGCTACTGAGTAATGCCCACCACGGAGGTGGGGGCAGGCTCTGGGTGGGGATGACTTAACTGAGATCTGAATTACAAAAACGTGGTCAATTACAAAAACAAAGACATGGTCAAGGGCGCCTGAAAAGTCTCGAAACATAGAATAAACTTATTAAAAGCATTTTCAAGTAATTTGCTTGAAATTATTTGCTTGAAATTCGTCAACGCTCAGATACCTTTTCAGCTGAAGTGCCTCTAAATTGAAAGCAATGAGTTCAGTTGCTAATACATTATAAAGTGTCCCCCAAAAGTCTAGAAACACAGGGAAATGTGTGTTTTGTGCTTTTTCTTAGATGAACGGTTGGACCCACTGCTTCTTCTGAAAAGGATGTGAAGGCAGTGTGGTTGAACTCAGTGGCAGTGAGTGGGGGTGACAGTGGGGTGATGTGAGGCCCACAAGGCAGGCGGCCCCACCCCCCTAGGGCTTGTAAGCCCTGTTAATGGCCAGTGTGGGCTGCAGGAGCCATAAGCAACAAGGGGACATAATTGATCTGTGTTCTGTAAAGAACAGTGTCACGGAGGTGAGAGAGGACAGGTTGGTGCGGGCAAGAGTGGGAAGCAGGATTACAGTTGTTCAGGGGAAATGGCAGCAGGGGTGAGGGTGAAGGTGGGGGCGGAGGGTGGGACAAGTGGCCAGACTTGGGTGTTCTCCAGAGGATGTGGTGGGAGAGCTCTTGGGCAGAGGGGCATGAGGAGGTGTCCCTGGGCTGTGCTCTGCTCTTCCTCTTCCAGCCCTGGTCCCTGGTCAGGTCTCCAAGTCTGGCATATTTTATTTTTTCTAGGCTAGGAATCTCATCAGTCTCTACCTGACTCCCTGCCCTTTCTCCTGGAGGTTTGGAGCATCTTATTCAGCCCCAGGCCTCTCCAACCCTGCCGGCCCAAACCTTGCCCCTGCAGGCCTTGCAAAATCCCTATGGTGACAATAACATCATGCGCTTCAGAGATCAAGGTGTTCTGGCAGTCGGGGCACGGAGAGGAATCTCAGTCAGTAGTCATTAACTCTGCTGTTCTGGATATATATTTTCTTGATGGTTCTCACCTTGCTTACCTGGCATGCTCAGGTGCCCTCTAATAGACGTAAGTACTGTTTTGTACAAAAATGGCCAAATCACAGCAGTAATCTGCTTGTGGAGTACTGTGTTTATAACTTAAATGTGGTTCCAGGCATGATGAAATAGATATCTGTATTTTCCCCAGTGTAATTAATTGCTTCAAGTAACTAGTTCTGACGCAAAGTTGGAGGCTCTTTTCCTCCCCCAGTGTATACATTTGTGGTGTGTAACTAGATATTGAGTATTAGAAGAAAATAGATAGGATTTTCCCTCAGAATCAATGTTATAATTATGGTTGCAATTTTGAACAAAGGCACACAGAGGTCATCAATATAAAAATGATTAAGGCACCGTGATTATTAAAAATAAGAAAACGATGCATTATCATATAGACATTCTGAATTGGAAGAATCCAGATATG
This sequence comes from Phoca vitulina, assembly GCF_004348235.1. Taxonomy (NCBI): domain Eukaryota; kingdom Metazoa; phylum Chordata; class Mammalia; order Carnivora; family Phocidae; genus Phoca; species Phoca vitulina. Next base: position 3,040,818 of record NW_022589776.1, read on the forward strand.
GGTCATTTGGTGGGTACCCTCACTTTATTGATAAGGAATCTGGGACCAAAAGAGGTTATTATTTGCTGGAGGTCACACAGCTGACAGTTGCTGGGGTCAGGGCCAGAACCAATGTCTTCTGACTCCCAGCACCCCCTTCCACCAAGGTATCCCTTATAAAAGTCTTTAAAAATAAAGCATTGAGCCAGCTCTTGGCAAGATGCCCACAGTATCCTCATCCTGGGCATAGGCTAGACTACCTTTCTCAGTCCCCTTAAATCTTTGTGGGGCCATATGACTAAGTTCTGTCCACAGGAATGTGGGCCTGGCTCCCGAAATCTGTCCCAAGATCTTCCACGTTCGCTCCACTTGCTCACTGCTGGCCAGACGCCGAGGACCAAGTGGAGGACTCCAAGGCCCCCGGGGTTGGCCGAGAAGAAGGTGTTCCTGAATGACTGCTAGCAGGATACCCCTACAGACCACAGTGAACAGGCGTGAGTGAGAAATAAGCCTTTGGTGGGTAAAACCACTGATTTTGAGGATTATTTGCTAAAGCAGTTAGCCCATCCTAACTAATACAAGTGACAAAAAGGTACTGTTGGTAATGATTATAACACATATACAATGAGGTCGACAACTCTCCTAGAGTTTGCAGCTCCGACCTGAAAGGGGTTTAGGCAAGAGCTTCAGAGTGCTGGGTCTGGGACCAAATACCCTGTATTGGAATCCCAGCTCTGCTACTCACTGACTACATCACACTGGGCAGGTCACTTCCCTCTCTCCCTGGGGCTCAGTTTTCTCATCTGTTAAATGGGACTTGATAATAGTAGGAGGTTGTGAAAACTAAGTGAGTCAGTATGTGTAGAGCTTCTCAGACCCGAGCCTGGCCGTACATGTGAGCCCTTATTATCTGACCCCAAACAAACAGGCTGGCCCGAAGAAACATCCCTCAGCTCCTGAGCTCATAATGATTTTGTTTGCCATTTTAGAATTGGGATGGTTCTGAAGTCATGACTTTGACTATATAGGTCTCCTTTAAAAGGCATTTTTTCCCCCCTCTTTTCTCTAGTTTTCCTGTAGTAAGGAGATTCTTTCTAAATTATTCCACTTGTCATTCTTTTTCAAAGCAACCATTTCAGAATTAACATATGTACAGGTATCAGTGGGAAGCAGCATTATGAGGATTTGGATACAGGCTATTTGCCCTTTCTCCACAGATCCCACCTCACTGGGCAGAGTGGGGCACAAGCCTCCTCCCTCACCCCCACACCACACCGTCCTTCCTCTCCTCACTCCCTCTTTCTTTCCTTCTGCCAGTGTCTTAATGAACTCCCAGCACGAGTCATTCCTGTCCTAGGTACTGAGGACACAGTCACGCATAATACAGATGTGGTCAAGCTACTTACGGGGAGAAGGTAGATAACAAACAAGGGTACAAACAAATAAACCAAGATATGTTGTTAGTGCTCTAAGGAATTAACTGGCCTGGCCTGTGTGGAGATGACTTTGAATGGAGGTCCAAGGAATGGCGAGGACCTAGTTGTGTGCAGAGCTTAGGGAAGGGCCTTCAAGGGGGCAAGACAGCAGGGTGAAGACTCTGAAGGGGGAAAGAGCTCGGCTGACCCTAGGAGAGGAGGTCTCCAGGGCCCGGGAGCCTGTGAGCCCCCAAGATGAAGCGTGGTTTAACCTGGGCAGCTCTGGCCGTGAGTACAGAGGGCAGAGGGTGGAGGGAGAGGCAAAGAAAGGGGCCTGGGTAGGACAGAGGCCCTTTTTTTTGTCCCCATTGGCTCATATTTGTCCGAGCCCTCAAACTGGTTCCTAGTTCCTCCTTCCTCCCATTCATCTTTCTAAAGTCTGCAAGTGGTCACATCCCCCTGCTCAGCCCCTCTTCGGCTCTTCATCACTTACCTGATAGTCACAACTCCTTAGCAAGGAGGACATATCACTCATGAGTTCGTCCCTCCTATCATCCCAGCCTCATCTCCCACCAGCACTGCCCTTATGACCACATCTTCCAGAATTCTCCGGAATGTCCCTGCTCTCTCCCTTTGTCATGCTGTGGCACATGCTGTTCCATCTGCCTGGAATGTCTTCTCACCTTCTTCCCTCGGCCCATTCACGGGAGAACACTGTCCCTCATCATCCTCTGAGAGGTCTTCTGGGACTCCCAGCCCCCCAGGCCCAAGCTCCCCCACATCGATTTCTTCCTCTTCTGAGCTCTCATAGAGCCAATAACCTCCCACAGTCCTTATCTTACGGTATTACAATGATTTGTTTTCTCTGACAAATGATAAGAATACAGAAAAGTACAAAGTCATATAGATTAATATTTTATATACATATACTAATATACATAGGACTTGTTGACTTGTTTCTCGCACACTCGGCTGCAAGCTCCTACATGGCAGTGATTCTTACTCATCTGTTGAACCTGACGCCCTCGTTCAGCATCTGTCACACAATAGGTGTTAATACATAGTTGATGAACGGATGATTTCTTACAGTGCTCAGACTAAGCAGAAGACTGACTGTATCCTTGGTTTCCCCAGTTAAGGGTGGAATGGTGTCACCTCCCCCACATTTTTAGGTTGAAGTCCTAACCCCTAGTACCTCAGAATGTGACCTTACTTGGACACAGCACTGTTGCAGATGTGATTAGTTAAGACAAGGTCATGCTGGAGTGAAGTGGGCCCAGAATCTAATATGACTGATGTCCTTCATAGAAAGGGGAAGTTTGGACATTGAGATAGATGTGCACAGAGGGAAGACCATGGGAAGAGACAGAGAGAGAAGATGGCCATTTAAAAGCCAAGGAGAGAGGCCTGGAACAGGTCCTTCCTTCATGGCCTTCAGAATCAACTGACCTTGCCAACCTCTTGATTTCAGATTTCTAGCCTCCAGAACAATGTGAGACAGATACATTTCTGCTCTTTAGGCACCCAGCTTGTGCTTGGCTATGGTAGCCCCAGGAAATTAAGAGTTCCCTTTTGCTTCACCCCTACTCCCACCTCATCAGCGGGTTCTATCAGCTCTGTCTCCAAAATAGATCCCCAATCCATTCAGGTCTCTCCATTCCAAGGCTAGGTCACCATCATCTCTCACCCAGATTACTGAGATAGCTTCTTACCCAGGATCTGCTTCCCTGCTTCCCTCTCTATAGGCTGTTCTCCCCCACAAGCCAGGCGATGTTGCCCCTACCCCCACACCCCCACTCACCACCACTCCCCCATGGTTTCCCAAGGCCTGTAGAGTGAAGTCTAAGCTCTTAACAGATCCCACAAGTGACCTCCTTCGTCTGGCCCTACCTCCTTTAATCTCATCTTGTACCCCTTTCTCACTCACCGTGTCCTGGACACACCTGACTTCAGGACTGTCCACCCCCTCGGGACCTTGTTTGTCCCTCTGGTACGTTTATTCTCAGATCTTGGTGTGACTGACCACTACATAACAGGGCTCAGCTCAAATGCATTCCCACTCACATGGAACCTTACCAAGAGGCATTTTTAACTAAGAAGCCCAACCCCTCCCCGATCATCCCATCTTACCCACTTTTGTAGTGTTTTCTGCCCCTAAATTTCCCATTTGAATATAATGGTCTGGTAACTTCAGTTTACACGTGTATTGACTGCCTTCCTGCACTGGAGCTGAGCTCCATGAGAACACGGCCCTGGCCTGTCTCGTTCCGTTTGGATGCCCAGAGTCTGGCATGTAGCTGGATCAATGAATGAAGTTATGCCAGCTAACCCAAGGGTCCTGAAGGAAAAGAAATCTCGAAAAAAATGTTGTTCAGTCAGCCCAGGTCATTAGGGAGAGAGGGCTGGGGCAATGAAGAGTACAGAAACGTGACCATCAGTCATATTTGTGGCCAGACTTGGATGACAATGACCCACCATTTAGCCCATGGTCCAGCCATATCCTCCAGCCAACTCACTCTTTTCAGGAAGAAATAATGATCAAGAAAATTCCATATCACTGAAAGCAGTAGGGAGTGGGGGTGTGCTTTATCAGCTCCTATATTATCACCTACCTTCCTTTTGCTCAGTTACAAAGAGCTCATTGTAGCTGGGACTTTCTGATAACAAGGGATCGTTTCCTAATTACTATATGCTCTATTTCAGGTTCAGCAGAAAAGAAAACTAAAAAGCTCCATTTCACTCCAGGTTCAAGTGAGTCAATCTTTCAATCAATCAAGTATTAATTAAGCTATGCCAGGAAATAGAGGGAAGGTAGAAGACATCCTCACTCTACTCAAAGATCATCCCAGGGAAATAATTAGAAAATAATTTAAGAACAATGAAAAGAGTTTAAAAAGGTTTTCATCTGGGCTTTCTCTGGCTTTCTGTGACAGAATGCCTGGAATCGCTAGCCCCTTTATTCCCCTTTGCTCTTTCTCTTCCCTCTTTCCTTCTTTTTCTCTCTTCTCATCTTTAATTACATTGCCTCCGAAGTGTCCGTGTTGTACACTCATAATTAGTCTCTTTCAGTCACCCCTTAGGATTAGACATCCTGTCTCTCTGATTCTCTGAAAATTCCAACAGTGCTAAATGTGACTGAATATCATATCTGCAGCCTGTTAGCAGGCGGACAAATTCCTCTTATTTACGGCCTTGAGATCATAAGGAAATTTTCCGATTTTCCTACCCCTAAACTAGAAAACGTCCAGGGAAGAACTTGGCCTCCTCTGCTCACTGTTGTGGAGTCTGGGCAGCATTCACTTAAGCATTTTGAATTTAGAATTTCTCTTCTGTAGATAGAGATATTAGCACATTTCTCAGAGGGTTAGGCGTTTTTTATCCACTGTGCCACATCATTTTCTCCTCAATACCTAGCACAGTGCCTGGTCGAAAGTGGGTTGGCAAGTAGTACTTGTGGGGTGGATGAATGAGTGAATGAGTGAATGAATGCCTTGCTGGGGGCAATAAGAGATAATGTGCACCAAGCATGTAACCTAAGTGCATTTCACACAGCAGGCACCTTAAAGATTTTATTTATTTATTTGAGAAAGCGAGAGAGAGGGGGGGGAGAGAGAGGGGGAGAGAGAGCGCAGCAGAGGCAGAGGGAGAAGCAGGCTCCCTGATGAGCAGGGAGCCTGATGCGGGGCTCGATCCCAGGATCCTGGGATCATGACTTGGGCTGAAGGCAGATGCTTAACCGACTAAACCAACAAGGTGCCCCTGTTCTAATCAGAGTTTTATCAATTTTTCCCCCAACTGGTTTAAGAAGTGAGTTAGCCAACTCCTAAGGAATCAGGGCAGACGCATTTGCCTTCTTCCTGCTTTCTTGCTAACTTAATTTCTGTTCCTTTCCAGCTGTGTCTCCTTCTTTCAGCCCTTCTGACCTCCAGGATCTAGTTTCTCAGGGGTGCCTTGTTTTGTCCGCTACGATCAACTTTCTCCTCTCCGTTCAGCTAGAATGCTCACTTGTTTTCTTTGGCCTCTTTTGACACAGATACTTCAGGAGGCCAAAGCCTTGAGACAGAGGGTTGGCAAAATGTCTTATCACCTTTCACAGACACAGGGAATAATCTGCCCAATCAAAAAGTCACCATTTGTTGCATTCTAAGCACCGAAACTCTGCGTGTGTAGTCAAGGCTTTATAAACGTGGCCTCGTTCAACAGCTCGGAAGGTGGTCTTTTTTATCCCCATTACACAGAGGAGTAAACTGAGTCTATTGGCGATTAAGTAATTTGCCTGAGGCTGCAGAACTACTAAAGTCAGAAGAGGTTTGACTCTGGTCCAATCTGAGTTCGAGGATCCTGCCGTGACCACTATGCTCGCTACATAGCGGCCACGCTCAGGAAGCTGACGACTCCATCTCTGGACCTTCTCTTCTCAGATGATGTGGGGTGTTGACCACATCCATCACCCATCAGACATCTGAAAGCCTGCCACATGTACCACACCCTAGGGATACACTCTTGACTGATGAAGGTGTCCTCTGTGACCTCAAGGAGCTCCCATTTTAATAGGACCAAAAATGTAAGAAGAGAAATACAATATCACATATGACAGCAGGTATCAGGGACCCAAAGCATAAAATCCCTGTGAGTGCCCATGGGCGGTCCAAGAGCTATATCCAACCCATAGGCACTTTTATTCTATTTTATTTTACTACTTTATTTTTTCTCTCCTCTAACTTCATGTAAAATTATCAACTTTTAGCTAGCCCCCAAATTTGGCCCCAACCTAAACTCCTACCTAGCCACAGTCTGCTGGGGCTTTAAAGGGCCTGTGTTCCCTCCTTAACCCTCATCTGACACCCTGTCCCACCCTGCTAGCCTCACCCAGTCCTATCCCCTACCTTGCACCTGGACACATTGAAAGCCTGCCGTCCCCGGGTTACAAACGCTGTGGGGAGTAAGGGACTACATTCCCTATTCTTTGCGCTGTAATTTATGTCGGGGAGAGCAAGGCCGGGGGCTTGAAAGGAGAAATGAGGACGAAAAGCAAAAGGCAAGCTGTACTCTCCAGCCGTAACTTCCACTTTGATTGACTGATCTTGATCTGTGGCTAATCATACAAATAATAAGGATGAAGGATGTCTGCAAGAGAGATGAATGTGGATCAAAATGTCCCAAGCACAATACAAAAGGCTGGCAGAGGGGTGCAGCAGAGAGAATATGAAGCTCGGAGTCAGAGGATCCAGTTCCAGTCCCGGTTCTGTTGTCCTTCACCCTCTGACCTCAGGCAAACCAGGCAAGCTTTCCCAGCCCTCTCCTCGTCTGAGGAACAAGGCCATTCGCTGTCCCAGATCTCTCTCAAGATTTTTGTGAAGAACAGCAAGACACGAAAGATCACTGAGAAGGGAAAATTGCGATCGAAATGCAAGGTAGTGGTGTTAGAGGATTATGCTGGAGAGCTGAATTAAAGCTAAAATTAGAACCCCAAGCTTAGGGATGCGGCCCTCCACCCTCCAAACCCCCACCCCCCACCCTGTCCTCTATGAATCACGGTCATTAGGAGCTAGGTTTCCAGTTTGGAGAATTTCTGGGCACACACACTGACACCAGTCACATTCGTGTTCGCTGCCGGTATGTATCTGATCTGACCACATCCTGGTATTAGTGCTAATAAAACCCGTAGCCATGGTTACTGTGAATTACCTGGCTTACAACAGCTCTCATTTTCACTTTTCAAAAAACTATTTGGTAAAACATTTTGGAGCCAATTTTTGTGGGTGTGGTGAAGCGCGTAGGTGCCGTTTTATTTTTGGAAAGTGTGAGCTTGGGGTCTGAGGTCATCTTTAAGTTAGGAGCCCTTGCGGAGGGGCGGTGACTTCTCTGTGGCTGAGCCGGCCCACGGACACTTAAGTCCTCAAACATCATCTCCTCTCGGAGGGAAAGAGTGAATTTTGGAAAAGCAAGAAGACAATCAAGTGCTTGTGTGAATCGGGGTCTCCCACACAGGTGGTCATTAAAAAATAGGCCTTAAACTGAAAGTTGCGTCATTCTCTTTAATACTAGAGAACTTCGCGTTCTCACACTTCGCAGCCAGACCTGAATGACTGGCTGATTTATTTTTCTTAGTGGTGGTGGAAGAGAATTTTACAGGCTGGAATAGTTGAAAACTAATGGGGTGGCAAAAATATACAATTATGCAACTTAAAAGCAATACAGATATGATTTTCTTTTCTTTTCCATTTCCTCCTTCCATTTGATGTTCACAAAAGTTCAGGGCAATTACAAGCCAAAAGCTACGTTACTATAATATTAAGGCTGGAAACATAAAGTCCGAATCATAGAGGGAGTAAGCAGAAATACTCTCATTCCAATCATAACTCACCCCTGCGGAATGCACAGTGTGGAATATTTCAGACTCGCAGGCTTTGGGCCACACGCTCCGGCCCGGAGGGCGAGGTGTGCAGAGGAGTTCATGCTCCTGGAAGATGGACCCTCACTTCCTGTCTGCATGGGTTTTTATCTGCATCACTAATGTCACATGGAGAGTTTTGTGGGTTTTTTTTTTTAAACAGTTTTTTTTTTTTAATTTTTTTTTTAAAGATTTTATTTATTTATTTGATAGAGAGAGAGAGACAGCGGGAGAGGGAACACAAGCAGGGGGAGTGGAAGCGGGAGAAGCAGGCTTCCGGCTGAGCAGGAGCCCGATGTGGGGCTCGATCCCAGGACCCTGGGATCATGACCTGAGCCGAAGGCAGCCGCTTAACGACTGAGCCACCCAGGCGCCCCTAAAACAGTTTTGATTGTCGGTGAATGCGGAGGACACAGGAGTCTGCAAACAGCACCCTCTTCTTTTGACACAGTTGACATTGTTTCGGTCTCATCAAATGCGGCTTAGGTGTTTTTGTGCAGATAGATTGTTATTCCTAAACTCCTGTTATAGAGAAATTCTAGAACTGACGGTGGCTTCACCCCACCCCTAACCTTCTCCGTTTGCCTGCCCTCACCCCCAAATGTCTTCCTCTTGGCCCCTGGAATGCCCTTCCCAAAGGAGGCTACAGGTACTGCAAACATGCGATTTGGGAGTAAGGGTCCAAGAAACTGCTTAAGCTGGGGATTGTCCGGGGGGCAGGGAGGCGTGGATACTACTATACACACACACACACACACACACACACACACCCCTCTTCCCTCAACCCCCCTTCTTGCTCTTCCCCACCCACCACCTCTGCTCCATCCTTGCCTGGAGACCTCAGAGCTTTCAGGAAGACCCCCTAGAAAACACATGGGGCGTCTGGGAGTGCAGGCATGGTGGGCGAGGCCGTGGAGCTGAGCTCTCCATGGGTGGCCCGGGGGCTGGGCTGCTTTCAGCTCTGCACCAGCTTTTAAGCTTTATCTCCCATAAGCAGCCCAGAATACATTTTTTTTTTTTTTTTTAAACTCAGACCAACTCAGTATCAGGGTCTTGAAGAAGTAGGACATTGTGTGGAAACACTTTGATACAGCAAAGGGTCTGAGGGTGTGGTCCTGTCTCTGCTGGTAAGAAGATACTGGGCCGGGGGCGGGGGGGGGGGGGGTCCCAGGGAGGGAGTTGGCTTAGAGCAGCCAGAGAGGGAGGCAGGTGTCCTTGTAGGGTCCTCACAGGGGAGGCAGTTCTGCCCAGTTCTGGCTTTGACTTTTGTCTGGTTTTATTTGTTTATGCTCCTGTAGGTTTTCATAGGAGCTGAATTCTTGGCAGAATGACAGGCTGAGAGCCGTGAGTGGAGGGGAAGCTCATAGACTGTGGGAGGAGAAGTCAGCTCAAATTCCCACTTGTGACTTAGTGTGCATCCTTGGGAGGTAATTCAGTCACTTTGGGCCTCAGTTTCTCCATCTCTAAAATGGGGGAAAATCCAGACAAATACTCAAGAAAATGATAATATGTGTTGCCTCGATGGAAGGACACTGGGGACAGGCTGGAAGAGTGCCTTTTCTCTCATTCCTCTGGTACTGAAGGTTTGATCGCATGAACATACCTTCTGAAGGAAACAAATAGCTAGTAGTCACCACCTGCCTCACAGGGTCCTTAGGTCAAAACAGACAATGTATGTGAGCGTGCTCCTAGGCTGTTGGGAACTGTACAAATATTTACAGTCATAATCGGTATCATTCCAGGCAGATGTTGGGACATAGCAAAAAACACCACACCTCAATTCTGCCAGGTAGTCAAAGTGGCCTGAAATTCTTGGGACATTGGCTCCCATGCTGGGAGGTCTTCCCACCTCCACCCCACCCTGGATGGATGGACCCCCACCCACCCCACTCGCACCTGGGCGGCTCTTTCACCTGGCTGTGCACTGGTGCTGGGCAACCGGGATCCCCTTTCTGCCCAAATGACCCCTGGTTTTCAAGGGCTGGCTGAGCATGTCCGCCCTGCTGAGCAAGTTCTGACAAGCACATTCCATCCTTTGCCAGGAGGCCCTGGGGCCCCAGCTGCTTGGTGGGAGCAGAGGGAATGGTACCTGTATCTGTGACTGCCCTCGGATTGACCCCGGGTGGGGGTGGGGAGGTTTGGATGGAATGTGTGCGAGTCTCCCTTGGGTTGTTTACGGGGTCACCATAATAAAAGCAAGGCTGCGGGCATATTGTTCAGCCTACAGAACTTACAGCAGCTGTTGCCATCAATAAAATTTGCCATTTGAATTACTTTTCCTGAAGTTGCATATGGATTTCATTTCAAGAAATGTTAGTTAAGTAACTACTATGTGATCAACTTGGTGCTGGGGGGAGCACAGAGGTGTATGGAGGTTCCTACCCTGGGAGAGGTCAGGGACCAGAGATCGTGCAAGTCCCTGCCCCCCCCCCAACCGTGGGCCCTTCCCTTCACAGTTGGGAAGGTAATAATCCCACTGACTTCATCCCCCCCCCAGCCTCGCTTGCTATGAAAGCCAAACAATAATATGCATAGCTCTTTTATAAACTGAAAATGCTCTTCCAAGTATAATTTTCAAAAATAATAAAGGCAGTTAAAGGCTAAAGTAAATAGCAGAAAATGCCAAAGTGCACACACCATTAGGAGGGAGAGGGATCAATGCTGGCTTGGGTCTGAAGGGGGGGGCCCCTGCACCCCGGAGTCGGAGGCTGAGGTGACTCCTGTGAGGATGGGATGTCCTGGTCACAGGGAGGGTCGGATGGTTGGGTGGGGAAAGAGAAGTTGGGGTGAGCTGGCTAGAAGGGGGAGCAAGAGTGCAGGTGAGAGGCCAGCACATACAGAAACCCCCCTGGGGAAGAGTGGGGGAACGAGGTGGTACAGGCAGGGTTGGTGGGACTGCAGAGGGCTTTGAAGCTGATCATAGGTTCGCTGTAATGGGTACCAGGGAGGCCCTGAAGTTGGGGAACAGAGAAGACACAGCAGTGTCAGGGTTTCAGAGGTCACAGGCTCTTAACCCGGTCCCTCTCATCATTGGAGGTGTGCCGTGGCCGGAGCCGGGGATGATGCGGGAGTCAGCCCCCACCCCTGGGCTCGCGGGCAGTCTGCCCTCACCAGCCAGGCTCAGTCATCACAAACATTACAATTAAAAAAAAAAAGTTTTATTAATAGCCTACTTTCCTTCTTGCACAAAATCCGATTATGAACTGAAATGAAATATCACCAAACCCATCGGAAAGAAACTACTATTTATCTCGTGATCCCTTGGGAATGCGGTGGGGCGGGGGGGGGGGGGGGGGGATAAAACCCTAATGCGAGTCTGAGAACTGATGCCCAAATGGGCTTGCATTTATTTATGACTGGGTAAGTCCTATCAAAGACCTTGCACTTAGAGCTCATTTTAATTTCTTAAGGGCTTCTGCAAACATCTCTTTACTCAATCTACAGTAATGTGAGGAGAGGAGGAATTTCTTGCCGTATTTCACAGATGAATGAACTAAGGAGCAGGAATTTGGTCAAAATTTGTTGAAATTGAAAAGCCGGTTAGCGACCAAGAGCAGACAGGGCTGCAGTCTTCTGGTTTCCCGGTGGGATGTTGTCTTCACTGCACCAACTCCTACAAAGCCACGAGAGAGGAGCAAACGATGGCAACCTGTCCCTTCTGCAGTTTACTTTCTCAGACTCCCTGAGATTTGTGGTCCCTCTCTCGCTTTGGGGCCTCCACAAGCTTCTGTCCCTGGAACCCCCAGCCCTCCCCCAATCCCACTCCAGCCACTACCACCGAATCTCCTGGTTTCTATTCACTGAAGTCTCGGAGAAATATGGTGCCCCTTGGGAAGCCTTCCATGACCTCATGAAGGTGAGAGTCCCCGCCCTGCACCCCTCACTGTCCTCATACTGCTAAGCATAGCCCCTACCTGCTTTTGGCTAATTATTGATTTAATCATCTTTCTTCCTTTCTAGACAGAATCTATTTCCATCGTGGCATCTGGGACATGTTTGCTCTTGGAAAATATTTGCTGAATTAATGAATGGACATTTTTATAGGTGAGAAAACAGACTCACTGAAGTTAAACACCCAAGGTCTCATAGATGATTAAGGATGATGTGGTAATTCTTCTTCCCCCAAATATCCACGGCGTGTTCCTCTCTGCCATGCTGTTTTCTGGGTTCACACACAACACTGTGGTCAGATGGAAGAAGATACTTGGAAGAAAATCCACCAACTGGATTTTCCATAGTCTGGGTCTGGAGAACGCTTTCAACCTGAGCTCAGAGTGTGCTTACATACCAGATGCTCCTGGGCATTCCAGAGTATCGGCAGACTCTGCAGGCCTCTTTTGGTGGATGGCTATTTCTGAATCTCCAGCTGGGCTATCAGTGCCAAGAAACTGAGATGACAGCAGTGAGAGCTTGCTTCTAAAGACCGTTGGGCCAGATGGAGAGTGCACTTGACCTCACAGGGTGCCATATTGAACCTTGTGACCTATCACCGTGTTCTTGAAATGCCCTGGTTAGGTGTCTTTCTGACACACTTTGGTGTTCATGAATTGGTATCATTTCGTTTGGTAATTTCTGGTTGCCAAGCCGATTGACTAGAAAGTATGCGTGTGTGTAGCACTCACTACGTACATCACTGTTATTCCTGCAAAAGCCTCTCCCTGTTTCTTCCTAGAGGGAGTGACTCCCCTTGCTAGCTCTTTCCTTCCTTCCCCGAGCCTGCGTTGTTGACACAATTGGGGCCAAGAACCACCATCTCCACTGTGCAGGACTGCAGCAGACAATTCAATTCAGTGCACGTATGTTCAGTAGCCACCCTGTGCATGAGGACCTTCTCTCCTTTCTAGGCTTTTCCAGGTAATGCTGCCTCCTAAGAAGCAGAAACCTGCTAACTTCCTGGAGAAGGAATTCCAAGCTGAACTAAAGATGTAGACCGTGAACTCCAGGAATTTATTTTTTTGTTGGGGAAATGGAGGAGCACAGAAGAAGAACCACGAAGCAGGACTAGTTAAGTGTCCAAAGGGAAAGGCAAACAAGTGGTTATGGAGGGAGCCGCAAGGAGGAAGCTGTTAATTCCATGAGAGATCCAGGCAAGGCTTGAAGGAAGGTGTGATTGGGGTTGGCATCTGCAGGGAGAGCAGGTTGATTAAATGCAGTGAGGATGGGGATAAAGGCATTCCAGCTACTGGAGAAAGCACAGCTGGCTCAGAGAAAGAATCCAATCAAGGTGGCTCGGATTCGGAGCCTTCCAACCTCCCGCTGTTACCATGGCAACACGCAAACAACTTGCTCCAGCCCCGCCCTCCCTTAGCACGTCTCCCAGCCCGGGGCTCTAACCCTGCCAGTCCAGTGAGCCGCTTGGCCCAGGGCCCCAGGGCGAGGGTCCCTCCGGGTTGGGGCCTGAGGAGGAGGCCTTCGGCAGGGAAACTTTCTCTCCTGTCCCAGGCCTCCTCGCCTATTATGACTTGAAGGCCCGAGGGCAGGGCTGGGAGTGGCTGGTGATGTGCTGGGCCCAAGGCCCTTCAGACGGTGTTTTCCATGTTCGCCCTTAAAGGCAGATTATTGTGTAAGAAAACTTGAGGAGGCTAGTGAGTTTCAGCCTCCTTCTCTCCCCACTCCAGCCACACTTTATTCCTCTCTATATTCTTAAATGTGGTACTAATCCCGATTTCAAATCCGGGGTCACAAGGGTAACCAAAGCCGGTTCCAGTTGGCACAAGTTCAAAGGGATCTCTCTCTCTACACACACACACACACACACACACCCTCAGTAGTTAGCCCACCCATGTAGCAATACTGGTAATGTTTAGCACAAGGTCCGTGAAACCAAATGAGGTGTTTGCTCAAGAGGGGCAAATCCTACGTCAGAGGCTGCGAACGGGAAGCCGACGAGATAGATGTGACCAGTGACCAGCGGCCAGATTGTGTTTGATCTGTGGCTTTCTAGTTCCACAGCACATCGTCCCCATCCCCCACATCTCCTGTGGTACTCTTTTAGGGACACTGGCTGGGGGGGGGTGTCGAAGCTTGCCCCCTCCTCCGTTCACTAGCTGCCTGACCTCAGAAAGTTCTGTTTCCTCAACAGTAAAGTGCAGGTAAGAAGAGACGTGGGGCAGCACAGGACTGCTGTGGAAATCAGATGAGCTACATAATCTGTATAATGTGGCAAAACCATGCCTGGCACAAAGTAGTTGCTCAATAAATGTTAGCTTCGTCCACCAGGCCCCCGGGGCGTCCGGGCTTGTGAGCCCTGCAACGATCCGACGGTGAGGAGCTCAAGGGCGCGCAGGGACGCAGAGGCGACATGCTTAGCGTGGAAAGAGGCCTCTTGTTACTTCTGGCAGAGTCATGGAGGAATGCTCTGGCCTGTGGAACCGTAGCGAAGACGGGCCTGTGTGAAGCCCCTAGAGCTAGGGGTGAGAGAAGGATTTGGTGGCCTGGGGGCTTTCTCCAGAATCATGGTTTATAGAGAGATCACCATAGTTGAAAACTCCGTCCCCCCTCTCCTGCCTCCCTTCCCTGACGAGGAGGAGATGACCGGGTACGTCAGGTACAGAGCTGTGCCAGGCCCACGGTCCCACTCAATCTGTAAGCTATTGGAGTTTCCCTCCAGGAATCCCCCTTGCTTCGTGTTACACACAGTAGATGCTCAGCCCTGAGCCCTGCTATCTTATATGCGCTTTGTAGAGGCCTCTGCTGGGCCAGGGCACGGGTGGTATAACAGGCTGGGCTGCAGCAGGTGGAGGGGTCCAGGACCCCCCTGTGCAGAACAAGAAGGTCTTGTAAAGCGTTGTGCTTTCACACTTGGGGTGGAGCCCAAAGCAGCAGTTTATGGCTTAGGCGAGTCGATCAGAGCCTGGAAAGGCGGCCGACCAGGGAATGAAGTGGGTATCGGGGATGTTGACAGTGGCACAGTTCAGAACCTGGGTGGTGGCCCTGGTGAGCAGAGATCCCGGGACAGACTCTCATCCCAGGGAAGAGGCTGTTGCTCATAGCCACGCACGAGAGGGGCAGGATTTGCTCCCAGGTGCTTACAGCCTTCTAGGTGGAAGGTGGGATCTGTGCCTGCTTGCTGTTTGGTTTTGTTTTTTAAATTCTCCATGGCTTTGGGGCGCCTGGGTGGCTCAGTCATTAAGGGTCTGCCTTCGGCTCAGGTCGTGATCCTGGGGTCCTGGGATCGAGCCCCGCATCGGGCTCCCTGCTCAGCGGGAAGCCTGCTTCTCCCTCTCCCACTCCCCCTGCTTGTGTTCCCTCTTCCACTGTGTCTCTGTCTGTCAAATAAATAAATAAAATCTTTAAAAAAAATAAATTCCCTAGGGCTTCTAGCGTCGTGTCAAGCACACACCAAGTTTTTAAGAAACGTGTATGGAAATGTAGCTGGAGTCACACTGGGGCAGCTTCTGCATTCTAGAGCGAGGCCTCCAGGCCTCCGAAGGATTTTTATAGTTCTCCTTTTGCAAACAGGAGCCAGAGGTGACTGACCGAAGGCTAGTGACGGCAGCCAGATCGCGCGGATGATCCCTGGTACAGAGGAGCAAGAATTACCAGCTGGGGAGACAGAGCTTCCCATGAAGCTACTGCTCCTTGTACCTGGGGCTGAGGTGAATCACCTCAGACACAGCACAGCCATCAGCTAGGAAGCACTGAAGCAACAATACAATCTCGAGATGGATGGAGAAATTATGGTTTTACAAAGTGGTTTGCCAGTTCATTTCATTTCTTCCTTAGGACCCCATGCAACCCTAGAGCCTCCTGACCAGGGCATGCCAAGATCTCTTCATAATGCCCTTTGCACGACCTCCCGCCCCTCTCCCCCTCTCTTGCCTTCTTTTCCTTCTCCTCTGCTCTTCCCATGGACATGGAGCCTGTGCAGATGCAGAGAGAACCACAAAAGCCATTCTAGGCCTTTCCTCATGTTCCCCTGGTCCCTGGGCCATATTTGAATTGAGAAAGCCTATGAGTTGGAACGTAGGCCCAAGGTATTGGAGTCACGCAAGTGTGACAGGGGCTGGAAATTCCTCCTGCAGAAGCACACGTGTCTATTAGCCTGTGTTCAATGAGCAGCTACCGTGTGCCAGGCCCCACGCACTGGGAATGTAATCACCAAGTGGTGCTGCCAAAGGGTGATGGGGGAGAGTCAAATCTTACCAAAGGTCACAAAAGTTTACACATAAACTAATACACTTCGATTTTATCTCCTCTGGGAAGTCTGTCTCCCGGAGCTGGGCTAAGTGGTCTTCCTCTGGTCCCGGGGTCCCTGTTGTGACACCTCTCATAGCATCTCTTATGCTGTGTTATAACCACCTCTTTTTTTTTTTTTTAAAGATTTTATTTATTTATTTGAGAGAGAGAATGAGATAGAGAGAGCATGAGAGGGGGCAGGGTCAGAGGGAGAAGCAGACTCCCTGCTGAGCAGGGAGCCCGATGCAGGACTCGATCCCAGGACTCCAGGATCATGACCTGAGCCGAAGGCAGTTGCTTAACCAACTGAGCCACCCAGGCGCCCTATAACCACCTCTTTATCCATCTGCCGAAATAGACCGTGAGCTCCTGATTCATTATTGGCAGGAAAACTGCAGAGTTCCTTTGTAGGAGAGGCCAATGGATAATACTCTGGAGCCACAGGAAGAGCACTCCGCTCTTGGGAGAGAGCTCAGTTTTCTCATCTGTAAAATGGGCCTAAGAGTTGAGCTGTCCTGACCACTGAGTGAGAGGAAGTCGGTGATGTGCTTCCCACAATGCCCAGCGCGATACAGACCAGGCTCCAGAGACAGTGTGGTCGTTAACTAAACTATACCAAGAAGAATTTATAGTTTATCCAAATATTTTCTTTCTCAAGCATCCAAATAACTTCATCTCTAGGACAACAAGGAGCAGGATTTTCTATCTCTCATTGAAGCATAAGATCAAAGGCCACAAATAAAAGCCTAGGGATGGGAAAGTATGCTTACTTAATATGCATATTATCATCAAGAAAAGACGCTGATAAAAATGTGGGAAAAAGGAAAAACAGTTTGGCAGTTCCTCAGAATGTTGAACATAAAATAACCAGATGATCCAGCAATTCCACTCCTGGGAATGTATCCCAAACAACTGAAAACAGGTACTCAAACAAATCCTTGTACATGCTTGTTCACAACAGCCAAAAGACAGAAGCAACCCAAATGTCTCTCAACAGATGAATAAACAAACTGATGTCTACACACGATGGAATATTATTCAGCCACGAAAAAGCACAAAGCACCAACACAGGCTACAACGTGGATGAATCTGGAAAACATGTTAAGTGAAAGAAGCCAAAAACAAAAGGCCGCATACTGTAGGATTTCTTTTATATGAAATATCTAGAATCGATATATCTATAGACATAGGATGCAGGTTTGTGGTTGCCAGGGGCTGGGAAGAGGGAGTAACAGGGAGTAACTGCTTAATGGGCATGGGGGTTTATTTTGGAATGATGGAAACGTTCTGGAACTAGATAGAGGTGGTGGTTGCACAACATCACAAATGTACTAAGTGCCATTGAATTGTTCACTTTAAAATAGTTAAGTTCAGGGCATCTGGGTACCTCAGTAGGTTAAACGTCTGACTCTTGATTTCGGTTCTAGTCATGATCTCAGGGTCTTGAAATGGAGCCCTGCGTTGGGCTCCGTGCTCAGTGTGGAGTCTGCTTAAGATTCTCTCTCTCCCTCTCCCTTTGCCCCTGCCTTCACTTGCGTGCACTCAGTCTCTCTCTCTCTCAAAAAAAAGTTAAGTCTATGTAATGTGAACTTTACCTTCCAAAAGAAAGTGGGAAGAGATAATGCAAAATTTCTTGAAAGCTAATAGATGGTAAATGGAAAAAAAATGGTATAGTTCCTATTAGTAATTAAGAAAATGGCATTGATTGTTGTCTTTAGTGTATATTTATTCATTCATTACAATACCAAATGTTGAATGACCACATATTTCAATGGTTTAAGTATTCGTTATTGAAGGAATACTATTTTTTAAACCACTGAAAACTTATTCCTGGAAAATGTCAGTCAGGGACATCAGACCTCCTTCCTCATGTGGCACATGCTCTGTGACCGTGTCCCCTTCCTTTATCCCAGAGAGGGTGGGGGAGATGCAGTGTCTCTGTCTGGAAGTGAGATATTCTTTCCGTGGCCAGCTGTGAAAATCTGTGCCACTCGTCCATTGCAAACACAGTAAAAAGCAGCTTTTCCTCAGAGGGGTCAATAATATCCTTGTGCGAATCTACCAAGGGCACAGTAGTTGGAAATCACCAAGTCTCCTGAGACCACTCGGCACATCATTGCCTTTTGTCTGAACCAGAGAAGGCGTTGGGCCAAATCTCCCCACAGGGCAGGAACTGAGTTTCTCCTTTGGAAACCAGGAGAGCTCAGAGCAGGTCATGTCTGGATGGTGTGGTGTGCAAATGGGGTCCCCTCTCCCAGAGGCAGTTTCATTATGGGATAGTGTGGGTCACCCAGGCAGTGGGCCTGGAGGTTTTAATCTAGACCACTGGCGTGCAGGGCTGGCTACTGCTACTCAGCAGTTGGTGGGCCTTGGGCGGGAGGGAAAGTTTCAGGTCGCGAGTGGAAGGTAGAGAGAGAGGGGAGCGTGTAAACCTCAGTCATTTACAAGAAACGGGCTTGACAGATGGGATAAGTCTGCAGGGCTGGCCTTAAAAGTGGTGTGTTTCCTTTCAGCTTTGCCACTTTTCTGTCCCATAACATTGAGTAAACAATTGTGATGTGCTCATAAAGCAACCTGGCGGGTGGGGCGGGGGGCTGTCAGATTGCATGCCTCAAATTCTTAGCACCACTGTTCAACAAATGGCTATTGAGAGCCTAGCATGCACACTAAAAATGTGAGGGAACCAACAAAGGTTGGCTGAACATTTGTTCTCTCCCAGTCCCAAATCATCGGGAAGGTGACTTTGCCCTCTGTTAGTGCCTGGGGGATTTTAGGTCACTGTGCATGGATGGCCTGATGGAGCCTCTAGGCTAGGGCCAGGGCTTTTCAAGCTGAAGGGCTTCTGAAAGCCCATACTTTGTCCCCCTGGTAGAGCTGCAGAAGGTGCTAGAATTAGGAAACCATGACCAGAAGCACAGAGACTCAGGACCTCACTTGGGTCGGGGAGAGAAAAGCAAGCTCCTGACTTGCATTGAAGCATTCTCTTCTCTGTTTACGGTGGCCACAGTCACATGTCATGCAGGTTAAGACACAGCATGTCCACTGTGTGTCATTCTGTGCCCATAACACTACAGCTAATGGAACTTCAGAGTTTCCACTGCTTCTTCCACTGACCTTAACCCCCAGCCTCTGCACCTACCTCTAAACCTGTGTCCTATGTTCTCAGGACAATTTGAAGACTAAAAGTATTTTAACATGCAACTATCTTTATTGCTGTTATAGTTTTTCCCTCTCTTCTGCCAATTTTCTTTTATGATTTGCTTGGAAAACTAAAGAAGTTGTTGATGGGCTTTCCTTAAGCCTATCCAGCTTTGAAATCAGGAGTGTATTTGAGGAGAATAAAAGTCAACTGAAAAACATCCTAGAGGGAAGAAATTGTAGACAGTTAAGAGCAAAGGCAAGTCTGCGATGGCTTACAAGAAACAATCTGCAATTTTGACCGAGAAATACAGCAACGATTAGGTTTTCTTTCATTTCTTAGCAACAAGCTCCATGGAGCAGCTTGCTTACAATCGTGGGAGCAAGTCTCTTGCCAGGGGCCGGGATTTGGTTTGGACACTGCCATGGCCCTTTGGGAGTTGCCCCGAGAAAGAAATGTCGTGTTTGTGTGAGGTTCCTTTTGGAACTCAGCTATGTTGGGGCCCGCTCACGTCCCCAGGTGGTGCTCTGCTCAGATGGCTCAGGCCAATGTGGGTGGAAAAGTCAGAAACCTGAGCTGTTCTGTGGCCCTGGGGATTGCCCTTCAAAGAACTGGCTGTTGATTTTCCTCTTGCTGCATGGAGAGGGAAAAAAAGTCTATCTGCCACTGTTTTCTCTCTCTTACAGTGCCTGTGATGAGTCTCCTGAGCTCCTATTATTCACCCAGAGCCTTTCTCATGCAATAGTAAAGTGTGAATCAGTATTTGATGTTTAATGCTGACCTGCCTACTGGTCTCGAAACCATCTTCATGACAAGTTTAATAAAACACTAAAGGGGTTTCGGTTAATTAAGGCACCCAGTGCTATCTCCCTTTTTGAGGGGTATTTGGGAATTTTTATTTTTTTAAGATTTTATTTGAGAGACAGAGAGGGAAGAGGGGCAGAGGAGGAGGGAGAGGAAGAGAATCTCAAGCAGACTCCATGCTGAGCACAGAGGCTGACACTGGGCTCGGTCTCACGACCCTGAGATCGTGAACTGAGCCAAAACCAAGAGTCGGACGCTTAACCGACTGAACCACCCAGGTGCCCCGGTATTTGGAAATTTTTGAGAAATTTAAGGACAGAAGTTGAGGAAACAGAAGGGATGGGTGTGGTATGGAGATTGCCTTAAAGAGGAGACCTGCCCTCTACTCTGGAAGATCTGCTCCTGGTTTTCCCTGGAAGCCAGTCGGGGAAGGCTCAGCCTTCAAGTGCGGCCTTTTCATTTTACATTGCTGCCAGTGTCTGAGTGCCTGTGTGTGTCCTCGTGCACGACGTACAGAAGGTCCAGATGATAGAAACCCTAGAGAGTGTCTGCTATTCCTGAGTGGAGAGAGACAGAGCTTGGGTTCTGGTCCCCCCACCCCCCCTTCATCAGCTGCTGAGCCGGGAACACACTTCACCTCTCTGAACATGAGTTCGTTCATCTGTGAAGTGAGGGGTGGGGCTGGCTCATTTCTAAGTGTTTTTCCACTTGAAGTCTTTGAGCCTGTGGTTATTTCCTTTTGCTCATCAACAGCCAGCCCTTCTCAGAAGTCTGTTTAGTCGAAAGCTCGGATGTTGGCATCAAATTTGAGCTTCACAGGGGTTGGACCATGTCAGGCTTCCTTGGTTGGGACAAAAGAAGACCACAGATCCACTCAAGCCATCACCTGATGCTCAGATTCAGGGCCAGTGCTGGTTTAACCAGCACCTTGGTGACCATCAGGAAAAAAGCATCCCCTCTGAGTGGACTCAGTGCAACTGGGGTTGGGTCCACGGCCTGACAAATGGAATCCTGGCTGCTTTCAGCCATGAGCTCCCAGGAGTCCTCGTGCTGTGCAAGAATTGCCTAAACATTAGTAAAGCACTCACTTCTTTGGGCTCTGGCTACTGGAGGTAAGGAGTAAAAGAAGTGGCCGGAATAGATGCATGCCATTGGTATGACGGAAGGAGACTTTTATAATATAGTTAAAAAGCTGCAAGTCTGGGCCTACAATACTCCCCAGATCCTACACGTACACAATCTGTCTAGTTGGTAGCTTCAAGAGGAAAGATTAGTAATAATAATAAAACAACTTACATTTTTATAGAAACTTGCAGTTTATGGAGCACAGTAAATGTATCTTTCTTTTTCAATTTGGTTCTGATTCTAACTATTGCCCTGGAGAGTAACAATTATCCCCATTTTTTTTTTTTTAAAGATTTTTATTTTTTTCTTTGAGAGAGAGAGATTGAGAGAGAGCATGAGCATGGGGAGGGGCAGAGGGAGAAGCAGGCTCCCACTGAGCAGGGAGGCCAATGCAGGGCTCGATCCCAGGACTCCTGGGATCATGACCTGAGCCAAAGACAGACGCTTAGCCAACTGAGCCATGCAGATGCCCCCAGTTATCCCCATTTTACATGTAAGGGAGATGAAGCTGAGAGATTCAAAGACTTGTCCAAGGAAAGCTAATAAGTGGTCAAGGCCAGAATTGAACCCATGTGTGTCTAGTTCCAAGTTCAAGGTTTTTTCCTTCCATACTGGGTCACATAATTTCCTGATCTGGGCCATGGCAGCCAGACCTAAAGTACTATTCTATCAGGGTTTAGAATTCATCTGAGAAAGTCATCCTTCTTCTTCTAATGATGGTAGGACTCTCCCATACAGATGCAATTACTAGACTTGGGGTATGAGTTCTGGAGAGGTCTTGGCAGATCTTAGAGTTGAACTAAAGTATGCATTTCTTATATGGTGAAGTGATTTCTAGGGATTCACTTGTTTGGTTAAATGCATCTGTACTGCCTGTGTGCCATTAACACAAGATACTCTCCGACATTTTAGGTATCTCGCAAGGCATCCTGGGAAGGCCTTGGAAGTCTAGAGAGAGTCACCTGGGATTCACCATATGGAATGAAAATAATATCTCTAGGCCAATCACTATTGGCCAAATCCAAGACTCTTCAGTGTTAACAAGGTCTCATTGATAGTGTTATTCACAGGCTCCCTTAGCCACCTTCAACATTGCTTTTATGCACAACATTTGGGATAGTTAAGTTACCCCCATTACTTGCAGTTCTTCCAACGTGCCCTTGACTTTGCATATACCCTTTCCTCTGCCTGAAATACCCTTTCCCTAATCATTTCCTAATCATTTCCAACACCTTGCTCATCCATCATTCCTGCAGTGTTGACTTCCAGATAATTCCTAGGGGAGTTTATCACTCTCTCCTTTGGATCATTTCAGTGTCCCATAGCTACTACAACTATAATGTGTATTATTCTTTTTTTAAAAAAGATTTATTTCTTTATTTGAGAGAGAGAGAGAGAATGGGAGGAGGGTCAGAGGGAGAGAGAGAATCCTGAAGCAGACTCCCTGCTGAGCATGGAGCCCGATGCGGGGCTCCATCCCAGGACCCTGAGATCATGACATGAGCCAAAATCAAGGGCCAGCCACTTAACTGACTGAGCCACCCAGGCGCCCCAACTATAACGTGTATTATTCTGAACTATAGTTTGTTTCTGTATCTTGCGTCATTTATCAGATTGTGGGTCCTCAAAAGCAGAAACGATCTCATTATCTTTGGATTCCAAGGACCTGGCATGCTGCCTGGCACACAGTAGGTATAGTAAGTATTGTATGAATGGATGAAGTCAGTAACTTAGCTTTTTGAGTGTTTATTATTCTCTTGAGTTTAGTATTCATAGAAAAGGGCAGAAGTCATTCTCTCTTTATTCTACCGGCTAAATATTGACAAAATATGGAGGCTGGAGAAGCATTTGTTTTGTCCTGTATTTCTTTCCTAGATTGTATCTTGGGTGGGACTGGGGAGCCAGAATTTCAGAGGAAATGAAGGACTCAATCAGATTTCCCTGCACAGCTGCCTTGCTAGCCCAGCACTGGGCAAAGGGGAGGCACATCAGAGTAGGAGATTGATGGTAAGACCCTTGCTAAATTCTTTGGAACTTGACAAATGACACATCAGTGGTACTTTTCAGACCTGTTCCTTATAACTCAAGGCTCTCCCATTATTCATCCGGACTTCAAAATGAGGGTTCCTTAAAATTAGCTTCAGATTCTTACAAACTTTAGCTGAGTGAATGAAATGCAACCGCTTTGAAGGAAGGTGCTTCTGAGGAAGGAGTGATCTTCTCAAGCGCACCATCCCTCCCCGTCCTCACTGAACAGAATCCACGGAGCAGTCGGGCAAGGTAGCCAGCATGCCGGCTGCCGGCCGTCTCTGTGAAATTAGGGCAGTGCTCCTGTGGGTTGGTTTCCCTTTCGGTTAGGCAGGACATGTGTTCCTACCAGCTAACGTATATAGTTTATTTAATTATTACACAATGTATGCTGGGAAGCTCTTAAACATACTAGGAAAACGGGTCTTTTTGTGTCCTCTACCTTCACGGGTGAGCTGGGGGGCTGGGAGTGGGACCATTTAGAGACTCAAAGAAATTAGGAAGCAATCTGTGTCACAGTAAATCCCTGGGAGGCTCAGAGGCTAGCAGACAGGTTCCCATTCCTGGCTCCAGGCCATATTTTCTTTTCGGCTGGTTTCTTAGCCCTGTTGAAAATTTGGCTTTCCTTAAAACAACTGAGAAACATCAGCCACTGAGGTGCTTTGTAGTGGGTCTCAGGCCTTGACTTTTTCAGTAACAAGTAGAATCTCGAAGCTCCTACCGGCAGCAGCATTGTCAAGTGGACTAAGAGAACTCCACCCCAATCCCCCAACCCCAACCCATGTAGACTCAGCCCAGAAGCAGATGTCAGCCTGCTGAGAATCCTCGAAAAGAAGGGAAACAAACTAGAACCAGAGTCGTGAAGGACCAACGATCCTTAAATCTCACTTATCTCTGGGGCTGGTCAATCCTTATAAAGAACGAAAGTGAGCTGGAAGTTCCCTTCCCAACAGAAGGCAACTTAAACCACACACACACACACACACACACACACACCTTAAAATGTATTAAAACACACACACGCAGCTTAAAATATATTAACACACACACACACAGCTTAAGATATGTTAACACAAACACACAGTCTTGAGACTCACCTTTCAGTCCACCGGAGGGCTTCCTGCAGGCGCGGTGGCTCAGGGGTCTCCCGCGCGCGCGGCCCGTCTGACAGCGGCGCGTCCCGGGTGAGGTCAAGGTCCCGGTGCGGAAGCCCGTCCCCCCCGCCCCTCCCCCTCGTGGAGCCAGGTGCCGAGTCGGGGGCTCAGCGGGGGCCGGGCGCCGCGCGTACCTGCCGCTCTCCTGGAGGAAGGCACCGTCTGCGTTCTCTGCCCTCCCTCGGGCCGACGCCTCGCATTTTTGAGGTTTCACTCCAACTCCGTCCTGCTCCTGATGTCAGAGACACAACTTCCTGAATCAGACTCGCCCTCTCTCCCGCCGCCTGGGCTCGGCCCCAGCTCCCCTCCCGGGCCCACAGACCGCCGGTGCCCTTGGACTCGGCGCACTCGCCCCGAAGCGCCCTCCTCCGGGTCTCCCGCCCCCCCCCCGCCCCCGCCCCGCCACGCCGGGCTAGTGCCCCACCAGTGCCGGAACACGCCTCCTGCGGGACCCGCGCTCTCCCCGCCCGCCACGCCCGTCGCCAGTCCATTTCACGGACGCACCAAGTTCCTGGGACCTGAGACAATTCCGGGGAAACTCGGCTTAGGTGAAGACAGCCCAGCGTTGCCTAAGAGAGCAGCCTTTTGGCAGGAGAGTGGAAGGCATCTGGGAGGGGGACCATGGGACAGATTGGGTGAAGGCTCCCAAGCCTTATCTGGACGAACAAAACAACCAGCTGCCTTATTCACCCGCTGGATGCCTGGGGGGGGGGGGGTGCACACAGTGTTGGTGCTGCTCCCTGAAGGCTGTAAGGAAAACCCTGCACCATCCTGAGCTGTCAGAGCAGAGATGGAGGGGGAAACTGCCTGGACAAAGTTCTCAGAGGTTCTTCCTTGTTATCCTCAGTTGCCCCCCATTCACTTTTTATTCTGATTTCTGTGGGTCCAGTTTGGAGCACCTGGAACTCTAGAAAATGAAAGGGCCTGTGCCAGGGTTGGGTGCAGGACTCCAGACAGGAAGCTTCTGATGACCCTTGGCAGGGAGATTGTTCAGTGTCTCCAAGGTTACTGGGGGGCAGGCTAGGGGGGAGGATGATGCCAGGATCTTGCCCTGGAGGGGCCTCTTCAGAGCCATCTGGGCAAGTCCTTCCATGACATAGACCTGGGGTGCTGCCTGCTTGACTATATTTGCCAGGTGCTCAGGGACCAGGTGCCAGGTGCTGAGCAGGGTCTTGCCCTCCTCTGCAGGTGGGAATTAAAATGACTCTTGCAGTCAACTATTTTTTTTTTTTTAGAGATTTTATTTATTTATTTGACAGAGAGAGGCACAACAAGAGAGGGAACACAAGCAGGGGGAATGGAAGAGGGAGAAGCAGTCTTCCCGCTGAGCAGGGAGCCTGATGTGGGGCTGGATCCCAGGCTTAACGCTTAACGACTGAGCCACCCAGGCGCCCCGCAGTCAACTATTTCGACTGAGGAAGAAGAGACCCCTTTCTGTTAGTGCTGGAGAAGCCAAATGGCTCTGAGTTGCAAGGCCAAAGAGAAAACCCAGCCCTTCGGTCAGAAACACCAAAAATGATTAGGGAAAGAAAAAAAAAATGTTTTCTTACAACAGAAGGAGATTAGATGAGACTCTTTTCCCAGAAATTCAGGTGGAGTGAACTCAGTCTAGATCTGGACAAGAAGGGGGAAAGTGGGTTCTAGAAGCAAGTGGGCTAACAAGTAGTCCCAGCAGAAATGGGAAGATTGGGCTTGTAAGGCTGCTTGGAAGTGTCCAGACTGAGAACCTTCCCTCAGTCGATGGGTTTACCATGCTGCCCAAAAGCTCCATCTGTGATCACACTCTGAGCCTGCAACTGTCTACCTACATAGAGTTGGTTTCTCTAAGACCCCTGGAACTTAAAAGCCAGGGTGCAGAGCCTGAGGGCACTGAGGAAGCCAGGCGGGGGTGGTGGGGTGGCTGGCAGTGAGGCCTTGAATGCTGGTCAAAGGATTGGGGAATGGATATTTCCTTCCATCTTAAGAAAGGACACGAGATACTGTGTCAGGTGCTTTACACATATCATTGAATCTTTCACAACACATTTATGAGATGTAGTATTCTCCTTTTATGAGGAAACAGGTTCAGAGAAGTGAAGCAACTTCCTCAGTGTCATAGAACTAATAGATGGTGAAGCTCAGATTTGAGTTCCAGTGTTTCTGAACCCCCACTCTGTCCTTTTACTACTATGCCATCAAGTAGAGGGGGAAATCGCCTTCTGGGAAGGAATTCCACGCTTGAACAAGGGTAATGTTCAGCCCTGCAATGAGTCCTTTTGAGGGAAGGCTGCAGAAAATACTTTTCTGGAAATCTAGAGCAACATTACAGATTGGCTATGGCCTAAGTGGCAGTTATTTAGGGTTGCCTTTGAAAGGAAACAGGAAGAAACCAAACCAGAGAGGAGACAATTGGCTTGAGCTGAGGGCTTCATGGACATGGTTTTAAATGGTAGGAAGAAAATCAGAATCCTATCCATAAGGTGGTATCTCTGTGATGTCTCAGTTAAGCAAGGAAAGCCAACAGCTTCTGGGGCAGAGAAATCAGTGACTCATGGGTGAGCAAGATGGCGGATTGGCTCATACTCGGTTGCTAAGGCTGCAAGGTCTGCTGAGGGGCTAACACTACTAAGAAGATGCAATTATGGTGAAGAAAAGGAGTGGGCAGCTGGCCACATATTCTCACACTGGGTAGATGATGTATCCCTTACTAAAAGGCAGGTTAGAGCACCCACCTACTATTTTATTCTCTTGGCAGTTAAATCCTTACTTCGATGAACTCATAAATGGCCTTGGGCAACCGCAGTGCTGTTACATTTTGCTTAATCCTCATTATTTCTCATGTTTTCAGTAGAGATATTTGAAGGTGGTCAAGGGGTTAGTGGGCTCTAAATGGAGTGAATCAGAGCATTAACATCTAATTAAAAAAAAAAGAGAGAAGCCAAAATAAGCAGATATGTGAACTGAGACTAGAAATTTGAGTGATCATCCCCCACTAATTTTAGCACCTGGTTTCACATCAGTATGTTGGGGACAAAAGGCTTCCCTTTCAGTGTTGTGAAAATCAATAGGGTATTTAGTATCCAACCATAGCCTGCTAGGAAGATGAGGACTGACTACACTTGCTTTTCTTTCTTGGCAATGCCCTGTTTTAGCCAGGTTAGCTTGCACTACTGGGCAACATCAGTCCACCTTGTGCTGCATCAATCCACATTCTCCCACCAGTTTGCAAATGCCCTGAGTCTAGAAGCCACATCGAAGATAATGTGTGTGCGCCCAGGACAGTGCTGCTCCCAAATGGGCATATTCTTCAGGTATGGAAAATATTACATTGAGAATCTTACTCTCCCCTAAAACTGTGGTATATTCTTACCTGTGACACTTGGGTGAGGGTCTAGAAGTGTAAACAGGGCTCCAGAAAGTCACCAAATGGCAGCCCGGACGCTCTGAGGAACCGACTGGAAGTCAGAAGGGCTTCTGACAAGGTGCAGGCTGTTAAGAGGGAATGATCCGCCTATAAATGGTGTGGATAAGATGAGCACAGACTTGTTCACCAGATCCTGAAATATAGCGGCACCTTGGAACCACGAGAGGGGCAAGTTCAAGACAAGTCAGCGGAAATACTACACCACATAGCAGGTAAAGAATGTATGGAATGGATTATCTCCCAGAGGTGGCACAAGCTGGCAACCTAAAATGGATTCCAGAAGGGTTTGGACCGACGTGGGAATGGCAGAGCCATAAAGGAGAGCTTCCCGAAGCTAAGATCTACTCCATGTGGTGGGGAGTTCGGGGTGGCCCAGGAGGCCCTTCACTGTGCATATATGGGGTCGTTGTGGACAACAGCCCTTTGTGGAAGGGCTCTCGGCCTCGCTAGAGCTGGGCTTTGAGCCAGTTGGCAGTGTGCCAGTGTTACCTGTCCAGTCTCCAGTCTCAGGGGCCTTTGCCTCGCGAAGGCAGCAAAACCCTGTGCTTTTTACCTTAGCCAAGTATTTTCTGCAGATACCGTCTTTTATTTTTAGTCTCGTGCGTGTTTCAGTTTTAGCAGGTTATCCAAAACCCAGCAAGTTCTCCAGCTTAATTATAGCCATTCTAAGAAAGCATTTCCTCTGCTCCCCACCAGCTTCCCTCACAGCCCTTTTAAAAGGCATTGCTTTTTCATTTTGGCTTTGGACTTCGGAGAGCCCTTTTTCATACCAGTTATTATATTTACCTCTTGTGATTAGATTTCTGTTCAGATCTTCCCTTCTAAACTGTCGAATTCTGACAGAAATTACTCTGATTATGAAAGCTCCTCCAAAAAGAGCAGTGACGATATACTTTTCTTAGGAACTCTTTTTAATGCAACATCCAAAATGCCTTCAATGCTGTATCCGGGATGCCAGGAAAAATACTATTATGGCGGTAGCTCCAAATCTTGGCACTGGGGAAAGTTTCGGAAATTCTTGGATGTCTCCTTTGATAATCCACGTGTCTCCCCATGCATCCATGTCCCCCACTGCATGCGCTTTGCGCTTTCTGTAGGGTTCCTGTAGATTCCAGAGCCAGAGCACCTGCCCTATGGCTTCCAAAACTAGGGCTGATGGGGTGGGGGGCAAGTGCTTGCTTAGAAAACCCTTTGTTTATGCCTCTGGGGTGTGAAGGAGCTCAGTTTTCCTTTTCTGCTTCTGGTGCATAGTCCCCCAGAGTTGTGTCTTGGAAGCTATGTTTACCGCCCTGTGGCTGCCTGTTCGGCACTCTTTGTTGTGATTCAGCGTTGGCTTTGTTCAAATGGAAGCAGCAGGCCTCTGGATTCCAGTTTTCTGGCAGGGGTCTCAGGGCCAGAGGAGAGCCCCACAGAGTTCTCATTTTGCCTCTCTTTGTGGTTCCCCCTTGTCTTCTGCTCTTCTCTTGGGGACGGGTTTATGTATCGATTTATTGAGTGAGCCCACTGTGTGGGTTTCATGTAGCATTTACACAGACGAGATAAAACATTTCTTGCCACTTTGTCGGCGAGACGTCTGGGAAACCCCAGCCTGCCCTGCCCAGCACATTCATTCTGGCAGAAGTTTTTGTGAAGCCTGAAATTGTTCATTCCTCTTGCCTCTAGGGCCCATAAAGTAACTGTGCCTTTGAAGTTTGCTTCCTTAACTAGTTCAGTGACTCAGAACCTCAACGTTGCCACCAACAAACTTCCTCTCCCTAGGCTGGCTCTTTCATAATAGGTAAACGGAAGGGCTGACAAAAACACAAAATAATGGGATAGCCTTCATTTACTAAGTTGCAGAAATACACTCACCCTCTCTATTTTTACTACCATTGACTTATTGTTTTCTATGTGCTAAGCAGTGTAGGCCCATTGCCTTTACATTTCTCATAACACTATGAGATACTATAATAGTCTAATAGAAGAGGAGACTGGAATTTGGAAAATTAAAACAAAATTTTTCCAAAGATCAGGTAAATGGTAAGTAGAGATTCCAAGAAATAGAGATGCATTTATTCAGCACATGTATGTTCCCAGTACAATGAAAAACATGAGATATACAAAAACGGATCAGGCTCTAGTGTGGTGGAGCTTACTCTTGAGTCAGACTTCAACCCAGAACTTTCTGGATTCAGAACTCCACTGCTACCCACTTTAATCAACTGGACAGTTTGGGGAAGCAGGCTCTCTGTGTCTGTGGGACCAAATGAACTGATTCTGGGATGGTAACAATAGTAATAATACTTGGAGCTTATACGTAAGTTTCAGTTTACAGAGACATTATTTCACATGTATTGTTTAATTTAACCTGACCTTTATTAGGAGGGCAGGGTGGATGAGAAGCTGGGGCATGAAAAGGCTAGTTGCCCACCCTCGTTGCATAATGGGACAAGAACCGAGGTGTTCTGGCTCCTAGGCCAGTGGTGTCTATGCTGTTGTATGCAGGATGAATGATGCATTCCAGGAACCTTTCTTGGTGGAGTGTTAGACCTATTGGTCATCTGAAAGTATCTAGAAGCAAGGCCTGAACTGATAAACTCAAGCAGAATCTGCATATCTGCCTTGGAAAATTCCTGCTCTTGGAAAAGCATAGGCTACAAAGTGCTTCTCAAAATTTCCACCAAAGTAGCCCTAAAGGGTAGGAAATTGTTGCTTTAGGAAGACATTATTTGATATCTTGTGGCTTTATATACACTTGACACACTTTTCCTATACCTCCAGGGATGTGCCCCCCACCCCCACCCCAGTTTGAGAAGCATAGGAAGAGATGACACAAGACAATTATTAGCTGTTTTCTAACCAACTGAGCTAATAAATGCAACTTAGTGGAATTTCAGCCATCCAGCCAGCCATAGCCAACTGTTTAGGGAGAATCTGCAGTAATGTCAGGGTTGTGCTAGGTAGGCACTGTGATATGGCCCTTAAGGGATTTACATTCTACTGGGAAACTGACCTATGCAATGATTAGCAGATATCAGAAAACTGCTTATAACAAAGTGCTATGTTTTAAAATTTGGATTTAAGGGAAGTAAGGGCTGGAGCATTCATGGAAACCTTCCTGATAAAGCTGGGTTGGGCAGAATTTAAGAGATGCAGAAGAATCTAAAGATGGGGAAAGAGAGTGAAAGGTTGCTAGGTTGAACCCAACATAGAAAAAGGTGTAGAAAAGGAATAAATGGTAGGACTGTTCTGTAAATTACATTAATTATTTGATAAACCTTTCTCAATCTCTCTCTCTCTCTAATGCAGAAAACTAGGGAAAGACTCAAAAGTATGAAGGAGAAAAACAAAATATCATCTATAAACCTGGTTACCAATGATAACCATTGTTACATTTTGATATGAGCTGTTCTAGTCTTTAAGCAGGAGATTAGAATTTGTATGGTGGTAGTTGGGGGTCACTGCAGATTTGAACAATGGACAGACCACTCTCAAAAAAAGTCAGGTTGGTGGTGTTTTGTAGGATTTAATGCAGTGTAGAGAGACTGAGGGACTAGAGTCAGAAACTCCAGCCTGGTAGGAGGCCACTATATACTCTAGCTCCTGCCTTTAAAAGGAACAAATGAACAAACAAACTAACTAACTGACTGACTAACTAGCTAACTAACTAACTAGTTGCCTTGATCAGTGCAGAGGTCTCTCTGTCCCTGGAACAATTCAAGCAGAGGCTGGGTGACCACCTGTCAGGGATGCTGTGGAAGGGATTGCTATCCCTGGAGATTTAGTCCATACAGTCTCTTTCAACCCCAAGTTCTAGGGCTTACATTGTTAGCTGTGGACATCCACGTTCAAATAGAGAATGATACTCTTTCTTATGATTGGACCACAATTGGTTTGCTCAGTAATGTTATTGGGTAACAAGATAAATGTTACTGGCAGGTAGAAACCAACTATCTTCGCAGTGCTGGAGTTGGTTCTTGTCTATTTTAGCCTTGCTCTATGTCTTGCCATATTGTTTGAGAGCTACGCTTAGATGAGGACCCTTTGAAGAGATATTCTTACCCCTACCCAATCTCTACCTTGCCTGAGTCCCAGCTTAGCCACCATCTTCTCTGAAAACATCTTGACTCTTCCAAGACTGAGGAAAAAGCCAGGCCTTTGTATTCCCAAGGGACTCTGTGCTGACCCACCATAGAGCCTGCCCACAGTAAGGAAATTACCTGTTTATTTCTCCCCCATGCTGGGCTGCAAGCTCTGCATGAGCACGGGTGGTACAGCTCTCAGGAAATCCTTTGCCAGTGAAGGAAGCCCCTTGGCTGTAAGGACAAATCTGGGAGGTTGTGGAGTCATTCTCCAAGCATTCCTCAGAATTCACCTCCTTGTAAGCAGCTGAAGAAGCACTGGGTTCTTTCTTTCCTCAGGACTGCTTTGGGGTCTGCAATTCTATCTCCTCACAATGGGCTGAAAATATAGCTGGGACGATGCACGAAAAGGGACACGAAAAGGGAAAAGAACATAATTAAAGATGACATGGGGTCAAGGTATGGCATGGCTAAAGGGATTAGCATGGGCAAAGAGACTTTCTTCTGAAATCAGATCAGGTATACACTTTTCTTAAAGCTGCTGTGACATTTATCGTAAGGAAGGGACCTTTCCACCCCTCCTCTGTGGTGGCCTTGGAACACTTCCTTCTCACAACACCTGGTTCTGTTCCAGGGAAACAGAAAAGAAGAACCATAGCTTCCATCCTTCCTCACCTCCAGTGTTAGGCTTGTCCTTTGTCAAGTTCCTGATGCTGTCAGCTGTCAGTGAGGGCTGGGCAGGAGAAAACGCTGCAGGCTCATCGAGAATTCTGGACACAGTGTTTAAACCCGGAACACGCTGGAGCTGAGTTCCTGTGAGAGTCCCACAGGTTCTGAGAGCCTGAGTTAAGACGAGAAAGGTCTGTGCTTACAAGTGAGCTTCTACTCCTCTGATGGAGTCACTAGGCAACAGTTTTCTGTGGCTCTAAAAACCATGTGGGTAGAAGATTATTTATTTCTATATATGGCCAGAAAAGAGCCCAATCATGGGCCGGCTTCCTGGTTGACCCTATCCAGTTTTTCCAGACCTGCAGACTCCAGAGACTTCCAGGCTGGACATTGGTTTCTGTGGCCTGTGTGTAATTGGGCTCAGCATTGAAAAATCTGGTTCCCAGAGTGACTGCTGTCCTCGTTCCCAGTTGTCCTCGTCCCCCACCCCTCTCCCCTTGCCTCTCCTCCCTCAGAATGCTGCTGCTAAAATGCAAATAATGAAGCTCTCACAGCTGCAGCCCTGCTAAAAATAGAAAGTTTGTTTATTTTTATGTTCGTGAAGCCCTTTTCCGGCTGTTGCTGTTGTTATGAGCATAACTCCCAGGCAGGAATGGGAAGGACTCTGTGTGCTGGTCACCAGCCAAATGAATTCTGTCCTGGGCTGGGGGCTCAGATCTCGAAACCTATTTGGGGGCCAGAGGATCTGGCGATCTGTTTTATTTTTTGAGCCTCTCTTCTCTTAGCTGACACCTGCTCTACACAATTTGGGGTGTGGGTATCTTGGTTTTTAGATGATCTGCATGAATGTACTTCCCTCTCGTAGACAGCCTCCCCTTTAGTTATGACAGGAGAGGTATGGGCAGAGGAAAGGACACTGGGCTAAGAGGCAAAAAGCCTGGGTGATCTAGGCTAGAACAGAGACTCCTGTGTGAGGATTCAGGAAATTGAGGAAGGGAACTCCCACATTCTGTTAGCTTGCTGGAGGTTTTGGAGCGACGACTATCCTACTATGTGTCTTATCTCCCTTTTTTTTTTTAAAGATTTTATTTATTTGACAGAGAGAGACAGTGAGAGAGGAAACACAAGCAGGGGGAGTGGGAGAGGGAGAAGCAGGCTTCCCACGGAGCAGAGAGCAAGATGTGGAGCTCGATCCCAGAACCCTGGGATCACGACCTGAGCCAAAGGCAGACGCTTAACCATCTGAGCCACCCAGGCGTCCTTATCTCCCTTCTTATAATGTAGAACTATTATTAATAGTTATCTTCCAAGCTAGAAGGGATCTCCACTTGCTTGACCACCTACATCACTTGGTTCATACCGCACATGTGGAGCTTGTCACCTGATTTGCAGACAGTGTCCTGGGGTGACACTTTCTCCTCGAAGATCTAATAGCTGAGGGCAGGGCTGTGTTGGATGCATCTTTGACTCATCTGGAGCCACTGTGACTATTATATTTGCTTGTTTTTTTTGTTTTTTTTTTTTGTGGAGAAGCCTGGCAAACTCAGGGTTGGTCCTAGAGCCTGGGTCACACTGGGCACCTCTATCCTACAGGCTTCTCTGTTGTAAGCAACAAAGTAATGACTTTGGATGATTGAAGCAGAAAAAGAATTTATTTAAATTAAATTTTAATTTAGTTTTAAAATTAAATTAAAATTAAATTGTAATTAAAATTTAGGGGCTCTGTGACTTGGATGAATCACTTCTTTTGGTTAGTCTTAAACTGAATTTAGCATTTCCAGGAGTGCCTGGGTGGTTCAGTTGGTTAAGCATCTGGCTTCAGCTCAGGGCATGATCCCAGGGTCCTGGGATCTAGTCCTGCATCGGGCTCCTTGTTCAGCAGGGATCCTGCTTCTCCCTCTGTCTGCTACTCCTCCTGCTTGTTCTCTCTCTCTAACAAATAAATAAATAAAATCTTAAAAAAACCCTGAGTTTAGCATTTCTGTAAGTTTTGAATGCGGATAACAAACCAGGTATCTGATCTGTGAATTTATTACTGTTTGAAATCATAGATATTTTTAAGTCAATTTCAGTTGTTGCAGACATTTCAAAATATTGTTTATGCTCACTACTACTTCTGGATAAGAGCGGTTTATTAGACCTACCACTAGATTTATTTAATGTACTAATAAAAGAAACACAGATATTATGCTATCATATATTTGTTTTTAAAAAATTTCTAATTATATTTCAGAATTGTTGGCTATTATATTTTGTGCATTTAAAAACTCTCTTGGGGGCACCTGGGTGGCTCAGTTGGTTACACTTCTGACTTCAGCTCAGGTCCTGAACTCAGGGTCTAGCCCTGAGGAGGCTGGTGGCTCCAGGGAGGCTCAGCTCTGTGCTCAGCGGGGAGTCTCTTTCTCCTTCTCCCTCTGCCCCTCCCCCTGCTGTGCTCTCTCTCTCTCTCTCTCTCTCTCAAATAAATAAATAAAATCTTTAAAAAACCAAAACGTTCTCCATATACTTCATAGGCTTTAGCCGGCACACAAAAGGTTAAGAACTCCCTGACCTAAAGCATGTTAGCTGGCTTACGGCAGGATTGGCTACATAACTTGCAGGGCCCTGGCACCAAAAGAAAATACGAGGCCTTTTGGTCAAAATGTTAAGAATTGGAAGACGGACAGCAGAGCATTAAACCAGGCACGAGACCATGCTGAGCCTGGGGCCCTGTGTGACGACACAGGGTGCTGACCTGTGAATCCCAATTCATAGGCCCTGGCTCGTAGAATTTCCAGGAAGGTCAAAGGGCCAGACTCAGGGGCTCTGCTGCCAGGGGAAATACCCAGACTGTGCGGGAGAACTGGTCTGGTGAGGACCCCGTGCTGCTCCTGCAGAGCCCAGATGCCGAGGCTTGTCCCTGTGCCACACACAGCGTGCCACACACACACACACACACCGTCCCTGTGCCGCAGTGAAAGCTGCAAACTGCCCCCGGGGCTGGTATCGCTGGTCTATCAGTAAACTGGATGGAGCTGTCTGCGTTGCCAGGACGGATTCTGGGTGACTTCTGCTCCTTCGTATGATTAGTTTCCAATTTAAAGTCTGGACTAGAGATGATTGGTGGAGTCTAGTTCACCGTCATTCCTTTAGCCGTGGGGAGGTTAGTAAGCAAATACCTATCATCGCTCACCTCCATAGACCAGCTCTGCCACAGGGAGAGAGACTCCCCAAACATAGAAGGGGCTCAGACGCTAACGTGGCCAAAGAGCATGAGAAATGTCCTTGATAATACAGGAATACCCAACGGGTACATTGACCACTGGATACGCTTCTGAATTCCCTCCAGGGGCTGGCAGGTGTGGTCACCTCTAGGTAGATGAGGCTATCGGGAGGGAATACACACTGAAACATTATAAATTTCTGGGACATTTGAATGGTTGCTAGGATAATAAGGCCGAATATTTGGAATAGAGATTATTGAAGAAATTCACAATCTATAGAAGTAGAACATAAAAGCTTGGGACTTTCACCACATCTCGATCTGCAAGGGCAGACAATGCCAGGAAGAACGGAGGGGCTCTACACAGTCACACAATGTAAGGTCTAGTTAATTTAAGAGTTTCCTGGGTGGCTCAGTCATTGGGCATCTGCCTTTGGCTCAGGTCATGATCCCGGGGTCCTGGGGTCGAGCCCCGCATCGGGCTCCCTGCTCAGCGGGAAGCCTGCTTCTCCCTCTCCCACTCGCCCTGCTTGTGTTCCTCTCTCGCTGTCTCTCTCTCTGTCAAATAAATAAATAAAATCTTAAAAAAAAAAAAAAGAGTTTTTCCTGGAAACAAGAGACAGTAAGTCAATATGGATAGACTTAAAGTTGAGTCAAGACAAGGGGAGCAAGGTACCTGTAGAAATGAGCCTCCATGTGACCTGGCTTGGTGATACTCTGTGGGGGCAGGGGCTGGGCCTCCAAGCCTCAGCTCATGGATCATTGTCTCCCTTCTCACTCTTACCAAAAAATAAATCGATAAGTAAGGGATAGGCTGTCCTGTTTCTCTATCCCCACAGAGTGATGGGTGGGCTGTTCTTTAGAAAGTGGGACAAGGACAGAACTACTCCCAGAGGGCTGGATAGGAGCTGCTCTCTAGAAGGACGGCTGAGGGAGAGACTGCAGCTCGCTGTCCAGGTGCTCAGCCATCTGGCAGTTCCTCCAGAGGCCAGCGGCATAGGGAGCCCTGCTGACCAAGACAGAGGAGCCCTCCTTCCCCCCAGAGGAGGCTGACAGGCACTGCCTGTGGACTGTCCTGAGAAGGAGAAGGAGCAAAGGGAACTAAATGCCTCTCCCCCAAGTCCTGACACATGTCAAGGGCTCTGCATCCATTGTATCCTGTATTCCCAACGGGGACACTTGAGAGAGACCGTTTTCTCCATTTTACAGACTGGAGAGCCCAAATCCTAGAGTAGCCCAGCTCTCTTTATCTTCCCAACGTATTAACTTGAGGGGAAAAGGAATTGGCCACCATCATTTGGTTGATCTCTAGTCAAAGGCTGGAGGTTTTGTCTTTTTAATATACTTTTCACTGGGGAAAGAGAATAATAATCTCTAGCCTTCCCACCCATCAAACAAAATCTCTTCTGCAAAGAAATCTTGACTTACTATTATTATTGTTTTTTTTGCTATTTCAAAAATAAAATTTTGAATAAACTCTGGAATAATTTTAGATTTACAGAAGCATCGCAAAGATAAATACCTTTCACTCAGTTTCTCCGAATGTGAACATCTGATGTGGTTGTGGTGCATTTGTCAAAACTAAGAAATTAGCATGGATAGTGTACTATTCATTGATCTATGGAACCTTTGGATTTTAATACCAGTTTATCCACTAATGTCCTTGTTTGTTTGTTTGTTTTAGGATCCAATTTAGGATACCACACTGCTTTGGGGAAACCTTGAATTTTAAGAGAACTTTCAGCGTGCCCATGGAGGATTTGACCCAGGATGGAAATGGTTTTCTTTGTATTTTCCCTCATTTTTCCTACCAAAGTGCCATGAACATTAAGTGTTCTTTAGAGTTTTGTGGCTTCCATGAACCCTTAGTTGCTTCCTTGGGATGTTAATGCCAGACAAGTCGAAGCAGTGTGAGGATTTCGGAATAAAGATGCTGCCAAGATGCAAAATATTGTGGTCTTTGATTGGAAATTTGGGATATCCAAGTCTGTTTCTTCCCCCCAAATTCTAAGTACTAAAACCCAATTGCTTTTCATACAGACTTCTACCTCACATCTTCCCATGAAGTCGTGTAAGTTTGGGATCAGAGTCTTGTTATGTCCTGAGGGGAAAAGACAGGAAACGTAGGTGAGGTATTGTGTGAAGTGAACTGTGCGATTGGTTTCCCCGGGTTATTCTGTCCACTGTTCACAGCACCGGGCGTGTGTTGGCAGGATTTCAAGTCATGGAGTGTCTTACTATATCTGGGCTTCTGCTTATTGATCAGGCATCCTTGCTAATATAGTTTGTTTTCTTTTGCAATGGAACAAAAAGGGCATCATAGTGAGGTATTGTTGAGTCTACGACAGGTCCCTTTTTATCGTCTACTGGTCTGGGCTCCTGGTGCTTTTGGAACTCTGTAAAATTTCAGGAGCTGGGCAGCTAGTAGGGGTGAGGGGAGGCGGTGGAGTGTCTGTCATGGATATATGGAACTGAGATCCCACAGAATACAATGGGTATTAGAGTTATTTATGAGGCTTTATGGGATAGATCTAGCATAATCGTAAGTGCTCAATGATTATTTAGCTCCCCACTCACAATCTTTAATCCACCATAATATAAAAATATGAGTATATCACACAGCTGTACATTTAACACTATCCATCTGCCCATAGCCCACCTAACTCTTGGGCTTATTTTTGGAATAGTGATAATCCCTAGTATTTGTTGAGCATTTACTATGGTTAGGCAGTCTGCCATGCCCTTTACGTGTTTTTGTTTTGGGTAATTTTTCCACAACTCTATGAGGTAAGTACCATTATTATGTTCATGCTTTGGATGAGGAAAATTAAGTTAAGAAACTTAATTTTACCCAAAGTGCCATAGCTAGGAAGTAGCGAAGCCAGGACTCAACTCAGAGCTGTCTAACTCTGAATCCAGTATTCTCTCAACCTCCTTGCTGCACTGAGCCAGGGGCTATTGAGAGTTGTTAAATACACGTACACTTTCCCAGTCAATGACTCCATACTCCCCCTTTAAGCAAAGATTACTCAAGTTCTGGAAATCAATAATCTAAATCATTTACTGAATTTTTCCTACATGCAGAGCTCTGTACTTGATGCTGAAAGGAATAGAGAGAGAAAAGAAAATTCACAAAGCACTGGAGTGGAAAAAGCCCAGGAGAACGGAATTTTCATCCCAGTGCTATCATTGATTGGTTTGGCCACATCATCCAACTTCTTTGGGCATCAAATACTTTATCTGTAAAGTGAGCAGGTGGGATGAGATAAACTTAAAGGTCCCTGCCTGTTCTTTGATTTTTGTTCCACCATCTTTGTGCCAGACATGCCATAGGATAATGCCGCTGTCATCCCTGCCGTAAGGATCACGGAACAAAACCTTCGAACACATGACACAATTTGAGCACAACAGAGAGGTGGATTGTCTACCATAGGCTGTAAGCTAGAGCTGGACATGTACGTTCTTGAATCTCTTATGTACTCAGCAGTGTTAGGCATAAAAGACATATGTCATAACTTCTGCCCTTATTAAGGGTACAAATTAGTTGGGAAAATAGGACATAAAGCACTTGAAACAATGACTAATACAAGACATGAGATAAGTAATAAATTATGCTGTGCAGTCACTGTATGATGATAGTAAAATGATAACAAGCAACATTTACTGAATTTGTAGGCATGTGCAAGATTTAAGGGATGGCAAAAAACCCTCAACAATCAAGTAATATTTTAATGCGATTTTTTAAAATTGAAAAATGCAAAGATTTCATGATGAACAAGCTATCAAGATTTTAAATAAAGACAGGTTCAGTCGTATTGATTTTTCCTTCCATCTCAGGCTCAAGTATGACTCAGCAGAGCACTGTGTGTTAGCTACCACATCTTACTGCTTTACATTCACTGTCTTATTTAATCCCCACAATGACCCTGATTATTAGATTCCACTATTAGCATCGTTTTATGGATGAGGAAGCTGAGGCTTGGATCGCTCAAGTCACAGAGGTGGTTAAGGGGCAGAGATGGAACTTGAACTTGGGTCTCGGGCTTCATAATTCATGCTTTTTTTTAAAAGTAGGCTCCACGCCCAACGTGGGGCTTGAACTCACAACCTTGAGATCAAGAGTCATGTGCTCTACCGACTGAGCCAGCCAGGTGCCCCCTTCATAATTCATGCTTTTAAACATTGCCTTATATGCCCTTACAAATATACAGACAGAGCTCCCTGCCCCCGTGGAAGGCTGTCCCCCGTGTTGCTGAGCTAGGGGTGGGCTCTGCCTGGGGCAACTCTGTGTTCCTCCTGGAGGGTTGTTCAGTGCACCTGTGCTCCTCAGGCCTGTCGCCTCCTGGCTGGAACCCTTGAAGGGGCTGTTCTCTCCCTACCTGTCAATTCCACGAGGCTGGACAGAGGGGGGGGCTCCACCTAACACCAAAACTCCACGGTACACTTCACACTCACTTCATCCATAAGTAGGAAATCCAAGGTGATGTTCATCCGAATTGTGCTTTCTGCCTGACCCCACAAAAAGAAGGCTCTGTGGTGTTTACCATATGTCACAGCAAAGGAAACCATGGTGAACGCAGAACCTATCTCAGAAACATTTGTCATCTTAGGCCCCATCTGCAGCACCGAGCTCTGTTTCCTGGCAGGAAATGAAACCACAGTGGGCAAGGTGTATCTTGAGCTTCAACTTAGCAATATGAGAGGTGTCATCATCGTCTGGCCGCTTTACATCTAGCACACATTTGTCCGAGGTGGGGGGCAAAGACACTGCCCAGATGGGCCCATGGGGACATTTCAACTGAACTGTGCTGTTTGGGCCAAGAATCCACCCACGTGCCTTGGGGGGCTGGGGTTAAATCTCTGCTGCCCAAGACAATTGGTTGTGAGTACAGATAGAGGCTTGGGATAACTAGATGTGGGGTAAAAAGAAAGTCAGAATTATGAACTGTCAGCACGGGAACTGATTTGGAGGTTATCTGGTCCAAGTCTTCATTTTACAGGAGAGGAGTTAGAAGCCCAGAGAAATTATGTGACCTTAGGAAAGGTCACATAAGCATTTTTCTGGCAGGCATGAGACATGAAATTAGGTAGATGACATTTTGAAGTGGCAATTTTAATGTAACCAGAGGGCCATTTTGAAGATGCCTAAAAAGCACTGTTTTCAACAGCACAACACACACTTTCACTTTATTCATTGATCTCACCTTATCCCCTCATCTCAGGTTCAGTGGGAAAACATACTGAGATCATTTAGTGATTCCCGCAGTGCAGGCCCGTGGGCAGCATTATCGGTTATTTCTGTAGCATAAATAAGATGATCTGTAGTAGCACAAAAGCCTTGGGTGTCAAGGGTCTTGCAATAAACTGGCATGTCCTGTCTTTGTTTTTAGTTATTTTATTTTTTTGTTTTTATTGTTTATTGCAATGAAAATTTTTCTATTTTCATACTGTAGAATCAAGGACTTATGGCTTAGGTTTCATAATGTATATGGTTGATGCATTTACTACTCACAGTCCTATCATATTTCTGACCATTGTGAAATATTTATTTCTCCAGGATGTTGGGATATTTTGTCGGGTCATTGAGATGCCCACACTGGGAAGTTGTGTCTCTTTATCCTTCAGCCTCCTCTCTTCCTATCCTTCCCTAGGACCTTCATAATTGTGGGCGGCTGGTCTTGTATAAATTCAAAAACTTATGAGGAGCAAGGCATCAATGTCTAAGGGCCATTTAATGATCTATAACCAAGAACAAGTACAGGTATTCAATTTAAAAATATTAGGTGAACCTGGCACCTGGGTGGCTCAGGCAGTTAGGTGTCCAACTTTTGATTTCAGCTCAGATCATGAACTCAGGGTTGTGAGATGGAGTCCTGCATTGGGCTCTATGCTGGGCGTGGAGCCTGCTTGGGATTCTCTCTCTCCCTCTCCTTCTGCCCCTCCCCCACCCTCTAAGAATAAATAAATATATATTTATTATATAAATATATAAATATAAATACAAATAAATAATATATATATATATTAGGTGGACCTGATGAGTTCATGGACTAGGGAATATAAGTTCATGGTATGCACATCAACAAAATGGGAATAATTATTTGTTGCCAATTTTACAAAGATAAGATATCTTATGTGAGGTATTATATATACATACATTATGTATGGCTTATAAATGACCCAGTTCTTATGGAACTACCCTGAGTTTCCTGATTTTACCCCTTTATTTGGACTTTGAGACTTTGTCCAAGAGATCCCACTACCTGGACTGCCCTCACCTTCTGTTGGCATCGCAAACATTTCATCCTTTAAGGTCCAGCTCAATTGTTATTGCCTCTGAGAAACACTTCCTTAATCCTTCAGCTTAAATGGTCCACTCCTTTCTTTGTGCTATCATATGTTCTTGGACATACCTCAAGGATAACTGGTCACATTTTACTTGAAATTAGTTATTTATATGTCTACCTCTCTTCTTCTTCTTTTTTAAAAAGATTTTATTTTTTTGACAGAGAGAGACCCAGCGAGAGAGGGAACACAAGCAGGAGTGAGAGAGGGAGAAGCAGGCTTCCCGCCGAGCAGGGAGCCTGTTGCAGGACTCGATCCCAGGACCCTGGGACCGTGACCTGAGCTGAAGGCAGATGCTTAACGACTGAGCCACCCAGGTACCCCTTCCACCTCTCTTCTTGAGGACAGGGATTGTGATCCATCCATTTGGTGTTCCTGAACCCAGCATGGTACTTGGCACAAAATACAGCCCAGTAAATATTGGTTACGTAAACCCTGTCTTCCGAGGTGATGACACTCTCGAAAGTGTTCTAGCAGGTGCTTCCGT
This sequence comes from Phoca vitulina, assembly GCF_004348235.1. Taxonomy (NCBI): domain Eukaryota; kingdom Metazoa; phylum Chordata; class Mammalia; order Carnivora; family Phocidae; genus Phoca; species Phoca vitulina. The sequence goes on from NW_022589776.1 coordinate 3,083,201, forward strand.
CAAGGTACATAGGATAACTGGGTCTCCTGTTCCTTGGGTCATGTAGAAAGACATGACAATGGATATCATGAATACATATGCCCCTTGATACCTGGAGTACTTCTGCTTCCAATTTTGCCTGTAAGATACCAGCATTTTGGGTACTGTGCCCGTAGGCATTCATATAAACTTGAGGCTGTAAAAGAAAACCTGATTTTTTTTTTCAGATGATTTCCAGTCTCCTTTACTATTGCTTTTAAGAAATAAAATACTTATTGAGGTATAATCATTATCCTGTGCTGATTCCAAATTACCTTTTTATGCTGTTACCTCTTCCCATCTCTGTGATTTTATGCTCTCTGACAATACATTTGTCAGTCAATAAGTATTTATTGAGAGCCCTGCAGGGTATCTAGCATTTTTAACACACATCATACTTTCCTTAAGTATTCTCCTGGTGTTACAACTTTGGCTTCTAATACAGTCTAAATGAGAAAAATATTTCACTTGAAGGTGTTGGGAAGTTCATAATCTTGAGATTGGTTCTTCTGATGGGGAAAGAGACAGTCATAATTTATTGGCCTACTACGTGGCAGGAATTATGCTCCACAGTCTACATACATTATCTTATTTGATCCCACATGTGTTCCACGTGTAGGTGGTCTGATACTGCACTTTATGGCTAAGGAAACAGAATCAGAGGACAGGCAGCTGTAACTGGCAGAGGGTCAATCCAGGGCTTGGATTCAGGCCTGTCTGGGCTAAAGCCCACACTGTTTCCTATGCATTATTTTCTTATTTCATTAAATTACGCTAAAGGAAAACATTTGGAATGATTACAATTGTAAATTCCTCAAGGCTGGGACTGTGCATAAAACCAAAATGTGCCTTTTGATGATTTTGACACGTCTTTGTGTCTCTTTTTTCCCTATACATGAAAAATAGGACTCAAACTGGGGTTCCTTCCTAAGCAGCTGGAAATGATGTGATGATTTCTCACCCTCCCTCCTTCCATCAGTTCCAAAGGACAATTCACAAGACTTAACCCCAAACTCAAAAGCTGCACAGTGATGTTCCTGATTCCAGCCACATAGTCATTCTTTTTTGTTTGTGCTTTTTATACGATTTTCATGTATCTTTCTGTTCTCTCTCTCTCTCTCTCTTTCTCTCTGTAATTCATCCTGGAGCAAAGTAAAACAAAAAAACAAAAATCTACACTGTGTAATTTACAAGATATTTCGAGGTTATTCATTGATTTCTTCATTCAATCAGTTGAACAATTTGTTTACCAATCAATTTTGAGCTCTTTGATGTGTCTAAAGTGTGTTTGAAAAATCCCCATCCTTGAGGAGCTCTTAGGTGAGCATCCACACAGTTGACTACAAGATCATGCATTTATTCCATATTAGTCTTTTTTAAAATTTAATTTAATGTATTTATTTGATAGAGAGAGACACAGCGAGAGAGGGAACACAATCAGGGGGAGTGGGAGAGGGAGAAGCAGGCCTCCCACAGAGCAGGGAGCCTGATGCGGGGCTCGATCCCAGGACCCTGGGACCATGACCTGAGCTGAAGGCGGACGCTTAATGACTGAGCCACTCAGGCGCCCCTATTCCATATTAGTCTTGTGAACAAAGTCTAAAGGACTTCAGAAGAAAAAGAAATGAATTTTATTGGGGGAAAGATGAGAAAAAGGGAGAATAAGGAAACCAACAGAATAGGGGAGTCAGGTGAGCTAGGTATTCAACCATTCATTCCATAAACCTGTGCTTGATCATCTCCTATGTGTCAGGCATGATTTGAAGCACTGCAAAGGTGGTTATCCTCAAGGAGCTCACAGACTACAAGAGGGAAAAAGACATGTAAGCAACTGAGAGTTAGATACCAAGACAGATGTACAAATTACAGTGTGACTGCAGAAGGAGGGCAAATTCTCTCTGGCCTGGGCTTAAGGGAGGAAGAAGCAAGAATTCCTAGAGGAGGTGGATTTAGCTGAATCTTGAAGGATATAAAGTATTGATGTTTTGAAAGCTATGAAGGTGTTTGGGGGGGCAGAGTAAGCAAAAAACATGAAACAGCAAGGCACATTAAGGAAGTTTAAGCAGGCAAGTGTTGGAGAGAGGAGTGGGGGCAGGTGAGCAGCAGTAGAGGATGAGTCCAGGTTGATGGTCAAGGGTTGATGGAACAAAAATGGCCTTGAATGCCAAGTTAAGGAGTTCTTATCCTATAGACCTTGGAAAGCCATGGAAAGATTTTTAAATGAGGAATGACATTTGAGTGTGTTTTTATCTAAGTTATCAATGAAAGTAAATATTTAAAAGTGAAAATTTAATATTATTTTTCATATATGCTACTGGAAAAGTTTTTTTTTATTATGTTATGTTAGTCACCATACATTACATCATTTGCTTTTGATGTAGTGTTCCATGATTCATTGCTTGTGTATAACACCCAGTGCTCCATGCGATACGTGCTCTCCTTAATACCCATCACTGGGCTAATCCATCCCCCCACACCCGCCCCTCTAAAACCCTCAGTTTGTTTCTCAGAGTCCATAGTCTGTCATGGTTCGTCTCCCCCTCTGATTCCCCCCCTTCATTTTTCCCTTCCTACGATCTTCTTCTTCTTTTTTTTTTAAACATATGATGTATTATTTGTTTCAGAGGTACAGGTCTGTGATTCCTCAATCTTACACAATTCACAACACTCACCATAGCACATCACCCAGCTCCCCCATCCCTCCCACCCCCCACCACTCCAGCAACCCTCAGTTTGTTTCCTGAGATTAAGAGTCTCTTATGGTTTGTCTCCCTCTCTGGTTTGATCTTGTTTCATTTTGGAAAAGTTTTTTTTTTAAAGAATTTATAATTACATAATAAATTTAAAAGAAAAAACCAAATTGCAAATAATGAATGTAGTTTTTAACATTTTTAAAAGATTTTATATATTCGTTTATTTTAGAGACAGTGCATGAGTGGGGGGAGAAGCAGAGGGAGAGGGAGAGAGAGACTCTCAAGCAGACTCCACCCTGAGCATGGAGCCTGACATGGGGCTCCACCTCACGACCCTAAGATCATGACTTGAGCCAAAATTAAGAGTTGGATGCTTAACCGACTGAGCCACCCAGGTACCCCTGAATGTAATTCTTTAATTAAATTTTTTATTTTGAGATAATTTTAGATTCACATGCAATTATAAAAAATAATATAGAGACATCCCATGTACCCTTTACCCAGTTTCCTCCAATGGTATTATCTCATAAGACTATGGCACAATTTCATAACCAGGATATTAACACTGATACAGTTAAACATTTCCATCACTACAAGAATCCCTCATGTTGACCTTTAATAACCATATACTTCTCCCCCATTCACTCCTTAATCCCTGGAAATTTATTATTGTTTTCCTTTTTTGGATGGTGCTTTGGATGTCTAGTCTAAGAATTCTTTGCCTAGCACTAGATCCAGTTAAAAAATGGGCAGAGGACCTAAATAGACATTTTTCCAAAGAAGGCATTGGGATGGTCAACAGATACATGAAAAGATGCTCAACATCACTAATCCTCAGGGAAATGCAAATCAAAACTGCAGTGATATTATCACCTCGCTCCAGTCACGATGGCTAATGTTAAAAAGATAAGAAGTAACAAGTGTTGGCCAGGAGAAAAAGGAACCCTAGTGCACTGTTGGTGGGAATGAAATTAGTGCAACCACTGTGGAAAACAGTACAGAAATTCCTCAAAACATTAAAAATAGAAATACCATATGATCCAGTAATTCCACTACTGGGTATTTACCCAAAGAAAACAAAAACACTAATTCAAAGACACATACATGCACCCTATGTTTATTGTAACATTATTTACAACTGCCAAAATATGGAAGCAACCCAAGTGTCCATCGACAGATGAATGGATAAAGAAGATGTGGTATATATATACAGTGGAATATTACTCAGCTATAAAAAGAAAAAAAAAGAATGAGATCTTGCCATTTGCAACAACATGGATGGACCTAGAGAGTGTGAACTGAGTGAAGTAAGTCAGACGGAGAAAGATGAATCGATCATCTACATTTAGTATGGTTATTTATAGGTTGAAGTCTTTTTTGTTTTCTCACTCTTCTCTCTGTTTTTCTTGTTTTTCTGTTTTCTTTTTCCTGCCTTCCTGTGGGTTATGTGAATGTATTTTAGAATTCCATTTTGATTTTATTTCTTTGTGGACATCTTCTCTTTTTATATACTTTTATATTTTTATTTACTTTATGCATGTTTGTAATTGCTCACTGCAGCACCTTATCATGGCTGTGCCTTAAAGTCTTTGTCGAGTAGCTCTACCAGCTCTTTCATCTGAATGTTGGCTTTGTTATTTGTCTTTTATCAGTTTGAGATCTTCCTGGTTGTTGATACGATAAATGATTTTCAGTTGAAACTTGAACATTTTCCTGTTATGTTCTGAGATTCTAGATTTTATTTAAACCTGTTTTTGCTGGCTTTTTTGGGGAGTCATCACATCATGACTGTAAGGTGGAGGTAGAAGTCAAGTTTCCCCACCTATCCTTTGTGGACAACTGACCTCCGAGGGGCCTACTCTTTGTTACTACCAGGTGGAGGTGGGAGTTCCAGCCTCTACAGACTACAGTTAGGGTGGATTTGTTACTACTGGGTGCTGGTCAAAGTCCTGACTCTCCACTAGGCCTTTCAGAGGGGAAGAAGAAGGGCTTCTTGTTTCTGTTGGAGGGGGGCGGAAGTCCAGGCTCTCAGCGTGAACTCTATGGACACCATGGGGTGGGGGGAGTTCATTACTGGCTACTGAGGATGAGAGTCCAGGCACCATACTTGACTTTCTCTGACACCACCCAGTGTGTTGGGGGCACCTCATTATGGTCTTGTGAAGGGAAAGTCTAGGCTCCCACTTGGACTTTTCTGGCATGAATGGGGCCGCAGATATTTGTGGAGTTTGGCTGGGTTAGAGTGGTGATAGTCTAACAAGTTTCCAGTCTGCTAGGCTGCTCCTTTCCTATTCCTTTGATGACAGAGAGGTGGTTTCTGTTGGGACTTGTTTTGTCTGCCTGTTGGTGCTTCTGAGTTGCTGGGTTGTTTAGCTCCAAGTGTGGAATTTATGAGGCAAAAAGAAAATCCAAGGCACTGACCACTGTCATTCCTTGGGTTCTGACGTCTCTAGCCAGTCTGCCTTCTCTTTGCCTTTCAGAGTCTTCTGATCTTTATTTTACATATAATATTCAGGGTTTTAGCTGTACATAATGGAAGGAATGGGCATGTCAAAGTATGTCTACTCTAGGTTCCCTGAAGAAATATCAAATGTAAATATTTTCAATAAAGTTGAATTTTAATTGGAATTTTTGAAATGTAATTAAATATTTAAAAGTATTTTTACCAAAATAAAACAATGTATAGCTTTAATATTCAATATTCTTTTAGTTACCAGTAAAAATATTGGTTTCACGCTTCACTCATACACACAAATTTAAGGGTTATATGATTTGTTTAATATTGCAAAATGTTCCTCAGCTGCTACCTGCATCTGTTGCCAATACTGTGATCATTTGTGAATACATCTGGAACCTCAAATTAGAATACAAAGAGAAGGAAGATAAGAGACACCTGGTACTTACTAGGAAACAATCATTCAGTATGCAAGAAGTATTGCGTTTATACCAAGAGGAAGGATCTGACAGGTTAATTTGTCTCTTCTCTTACACCTAAATGCCTCTGTTCCTCAACTTCTCCCCCTGGGTCAGTGTCTGCAGGATGAAACCCACAAACCTTCATGGCATTCAGATGCAGCTGCCTTTTGTTTGGAGGACAGGGGCAAGAGATGTGAAATATTTCCCTGGGGCAGAAGGGTGCTAGAAAGAAGAGTAGATGTTTGGGATTGTGGGTTGCTCCATGTCTGTCCCAAGCACTAGATCCCAAGTGCCAGAGGCATTCACGTGATCTTCCTAAGCGTGTGTGTGTGTGTGTGTGTGTGTGTGCTGTGAGGTGTGGGAGCCCCCTTAGCACACAGGTCCAGGCCAGGGGCCCCCTTGCTTGGAACCTAAGGGCAGTATTGTCTTCCATTGGGCAAGTTCAGCGAAGCCTTTTCAGCTTTGTGTCACTCTCTCAGGGCCTTCTGTCTCATCTGTTTCCTTATAATCTAGTGTATAACTATTAACAATGTAAATGAGGCAAAACTAAACATTTCCACATTCAACTGAGAATTAATATGAGGTAAACACAGATCAGGCGATGGTGAGCACTCTGTAATTGATGGTACCATTTTAATGGTACCACACCACTGTGCCTCTTTAGACACACACCGTGTGGGCAGAAAGGGCTATTTCTCTGTCTGAATTATGGGGGGAAAGAGCTGATTTTTTTTTTTTATGGTCAATTTCATTTTTTCTAACAAGAGTCAAATGCTTGATATGATAATTAAAAATACATCAAGCCATCCAGAACAGTAGCAGTTATGTGTTTGGTTAGATGGCAGGATAATTGCCAACCCTTATCTTCAATTTTCAGACTTAAATCTCTTTCCCATTTAGTTTTAATTGGCTCTAGGCTTCCATCCACCCTTAACTTTGGGCTCATTTGTTGCAGTTGTTTTATCTGAGCGAAGTTGCTCCGCAATGAATACAATAAATCTATGTATCTGCTTCATCTTTGTTTTTATGGTTAATATTTAAGATTATAAAACCAGACTCTTCAAAATGTGAAATACAGAAGTAAACATCTCCGTTTCAGAATTTGTGGATGTCTGTGAAAAGGCATTAGCTGTTAGGCATCAGCTTATTGAATCACATCTTTAAAAACTCTCCATAAAAAAACAACAATTTGTATTTTTATTTTCCCTGCTCCTTAACTCCTGCTGATTTTTTTTTAACAACTCTCAGAGCAACGATTTTTGAAAAGGTATGTCTTTTCGTAATGATTTCTCCTCTTTCCCTAACTGCTAATTAAATAGTGACCTGGTTTGAGGTGACATTAGCCCCTCAGCCTGCATTGTTGATAAAGATCTCTGTCTTGTTCACAGGCTACCTGAGATGGTTAAAACATTTTGGGGGGGTAATATCTTATTAAAGTTATAAACCCTGTCTGCAGAAGAATGCACGTGGCTGCATACAGTTTTAGGGGCTTCATGGACAATCTGTAGTTGTGCCTGGCTTCCTAAGGCTCTCCTAGCACCCAAGGTAAGCCCCTTGGCTTATGCCACATAGGCGTCTGCAGTGGTTATGACGTGGTAACGTCAAGACATTACTTACATTATTTATAAGCACTGTGTGCTGGTGCTGTTGGGGCAGGCAGTGGAGTTCCAAGGTGGCAGAGTCTATTTAGCCATGAATGGGACTGGAGGCTTGGGCCTCAAGGACAGGAGGCAGAGAATGCTACAAATTAGGAAGTGACCTTATAAAGGGAAATAGAAGACCTCTCCTTTGCTTGCTGAAGAGTTGGAATTAAAATAATGATTTTCATGGCGAGACAAAGAAAAAAGATCACCACTTAAAGCAAGTGTCTGCAAGAACTGGCATTTCTAAAGGAGCCAGCAGGTTTCAGGTCCCTGGCGCACACAGATGGGCTCTGGATGTGTCGAGCCCAGGAGGGAGCCACCCTGCTCTGAGGGAGGAGTCGGAAGAATTCCTGGAGGAGAGAGGGCGAGAGAGGCCTTGGTGCTGCCCACGAAGGCAGGGCCGGTGAGAAATCCCTAGAGAATGTTCCAAAAACGGGCCATCTAGTATCAGATGGGAGGTTGCTTGCTGAGCGGTGAGCAAATGTAACCCATCCCTCGTGACCTACAAACCGTCAGTAAAAATTCGGCTAATGCGCAATGCTTGTAAAAATAATTGCTTTTAGGCAAGAGGATAGGGTTGGGCAAAGAAGGTGCAGAATTATGGAGAGCGGAGAATGAGAATTCAGGGACAGCAGGAAATTGGAGCCAGAGGTGAGCGAGGAGAATAGAGATTCCCTTGCAATTTGCAGAGATCTCAAGGCACGTATTAGATTTCCCCCAGGATATAAAATCGGGGTTTGATTCAGACAGATGTATATTCTAAGGAGCATGGTGACCCTGCTCACCTCTGAGCCAAGGTCATTCGTCTAGTGTTTCCCTTTCTGGAGCACCTTTATATTCATTGGCATTGTTTGTGCTCTTCGGGGCTGGGGAGGGAGGGGTGGAGGGAGGGGTGGGGGACACAAGCATTTGCAGGGCTGGCAGGTGCAGGCTTCTGTCCGATTGCTTTGTGCGACTGGCAAGTGCCCAAGGACAGACAGAGTAACTGAGGGGGTGCAAGAGCTCTTTTTGTAAATGTGATGGGTGGGAGTGGTTACTGTAACCCTGAGAGTCAAAGCAAGATTTTGGCGGGGCCTGATAATTTGAGAAGCATTTGCAAAGCTTCAATACAGTGTTCCCCTTGCAGTCTTATCGGGTTCCCTGGTGGACAGCCCTGAGGCCCAGAGCCGTCACTCTACTCTTTCCTGAGAGACAGGTGCCCCAAGAACAGGCTGACCTGAGCTGCCCTGGTCTGTTGTGGTGGGGTAGGGGGTGGGGGCAGATCAGGCTGTGGTCCCTCCTTTCTTTCCTCCATTGCTGGCCCCACACAGTCAGGCCCTGGGAAACATTTGGTCTGCCTGCTTGTGCTGCATCACGTGAAAATGGAACGAGTATACCCACCTCCCATGCTTATTAGTGTGCCTCATACCTGTCTTGCCTCTGTGCCCGAATTCCTTCCTAAGGAAACCTTTAGGGCTCACTGAATAGACTCAGTGGGAAGGGGAGGGGGGACAGGGGATGGAGGGGATAGAAGGGAAGGGGGAGAAAAGGAGGTAGAAAGGAAGAAGGGAGAGGAGGGTGGGGGGAAAAGGGGTAGAAGGGAAGGGGGAGGGAGAGGGATGAGGGAGGGAGCAGGGAGGAGGGAGGAAGGGGAGCAGGCTGCAGAGAGCAAAGCCATAAAAGGTGGAATCAGAGATGGAGGGCCCAGAGGTAAGGTTGACTGGCTGGCTCTTTTCATTAGGTCACACGGACCTGCATTCCCAGCCCTTTTTCTCCAAGAATTTTATGTAATATGGTCTCTGGAAACACGTGATGTGTCCCTTTAGGGCAGATAAGGACATGGCTTTGGGCAGTGACTGATACTGTATCAGGGACGCTTGCAGGGCCGGAGGGGGCATGGAAGTGTGGGGCAGGGCGAAGAGGGGCCCGTGGTGATGACTCAGCTCTGGCCCACACACGGGGCCATCATAAAGGGTGCATCTCACATGCAGTGAGTCGCGCAACAAGGACTTGCTGGGGACAGGGGCTATGCCAGGTGTTCAGAGACGACAATGCGCAGCCCCCACTGTAATGGCGCTTACGGCACTTTCTGTTCAGCTGGTGGGTTCCAAGTTCTAACAGTGGCTTAGTCCCGCATGGCGTGGCCTGTGTCACCTCCTCACCACATCCCCTCCTACAGTACCCTGTGCTACCTCCCACAGCCCAGCCACACTGGCCTCTTTGCTATTCTCCAAACACATCAGGCACACCCCCATCTTAGGACCTTAGCTCTGGCTCTTCACTCGGCCAAGAATGTTCTTCTCCCTCACCTCTTTCAGTTTGCACCCAAATGTCACCTGATTCTGACCACCGCATTAAACGTGCAATGGCCCCTCTTCCTAATACTCCTGATTTCCCTCGTCTTGTGCCACATTTTCTTTCTAAAGCACCTTTCTCTTCCCACCATGCTGTATAATTGACTTACTTGCTGTGCTTTTATTATTTGTTACCTGTTTTCACCTGCTAGAATATCAGCTCCACAAGGGCAGGAATCACTGATGCAGCCCAAGCCCTTAGACCATAGCCCATGGAATGCGTTACTAGATGGGACATCGTCCTGCCCCTCCCCCTTCCCATGCCGGGCCTTTCAGGGGGCCCATGGGCTGTGCTTTCCTTCACCTCTTCACCCTCGGCATTGTATCGGGGAGACGTGTCAGGCCGTCCAAGCAAGCTTGGCCACAGGAGGACCCTCCTTTGGTGGTGCCTGCAGGAAGAGCCATGTAGCCAAGTAGGAGCGGGGACACACTGCTGTTCTGCTCATTGTTTTCAGGAGCCTAATTATTGCAGCTTTGAGATAACTTAGCCAAGGGAGTTCTTGAAAGAAGGGTTTGCATTTAGGGTCAGAGATCCAATTCAAGTCTTCCAAGTATGATCTTAATTTCATCCATCTGCCTAGTTCTATTTCTCTGTCAAGACGCTTTCCAGCCATCAATGGTCACTAGCATTAGTATCCAGATGCCATGGTCGGAGTCCCCAGCTTGTGTGTCTCAAGACTCTTGTTCCCCCAAGTGTTTCCGAAAATCACCAAAGAGTGCTCCCATGTCCCTGAAGTCATTTTAGTTTCTTTCAGCTCCTCCTGACTTGGACTTGCTCCGCTGATCACCTTGGCCTAGTTTTAACCACTGCCCTAGAGCTCCCTGTGGTCTAGCCCTCCAAACAAGAACACAGCCTGGACGGTATCTCCTAAAACAGCTAATTCAGGGTGATAGGGAGTAGATAATTTTTCCCAAGGACTTGATGCTACCACAAGAAAATTATAACCCATAAAAGGGAAGCTTAAAACTCCGTATCAAATGCTAATGCCTCTAGAATCCACTGGCCATGCTTCTTCATGGTGAGAGTGTCCCTAGTTGGCCACCTCCCTCCTTAGACCCAACCTGCTGCATTGTTCCAGGACTCCCTTCTCTCCTCTGCAAAGGCTTTCCTTCCTCAGTGTCCTTCTTTCCCTGAACTCAAGCCCTAAAGCACAACTCTCATGTCAGCCAAACAGCCCCACTGGCCTTTTGTTTGTCACTCCTAGAAGTCAAGTTTATACCCAGCATGGGGCTTTGGTACTTGGTGTCTCTCCTGCCTGGCTTGCTCTTCCTATAGATCTCCATGTGCCAAACTCCTTCTCGTCATTTAGGTCTTAGCTCAAACGACACCTCCATGGAGAAGCTGCCCTGACTTCTCAGTCTAAATGAGCTCTTAGTCTCCCCACTAACACCTTGGTATATCTTCTTCTCGGTCCTCATTATTGTTGGAAAGGATCTTGTTTATCACTGGTTTGTAGCTTGTTTCTCATCGCCCCCAGTCAATGTTTGTTTCTATGTCCCCACCATGAAATAGAATGTAAACTCCCCCGGAACTGGAACCTCATCTGTTCTGTTCACCCTTGTAGCTCCAGGACCTAGATTATCACCTGGAACCTAACAGGTGTTCAGGAAATGGATGGGTGGACCCCATCAAATGGGCCTCATTTGCCATATTTTCTGATTTTTCCAGAAGAGTCAGAAATCCGTATTTTGAGTGTCATCCTCTAATGTGGCAACAGTTTAAAAAATTAAAAATACTGTGGTAGGCAAATAAATCATTATCTGAGGGATTATTTGTCCTGCCAGCTTCCAGTCTGAGGTCTCAGACACCATGTGGGGTTTCTTGGGGGCGAGGACCTTTGAGGGAAAGAGGTGAGGGGACAGAGGGAGAGGTTCCTTTTCTCTGGGAAAGCAGTGGTAGCCAGAGAGCCCCTCAAAGAGTGGGAGCCCCTGCTCCATTCCCTGACCGTGTCTCTGGGGAGCTGGCAAGGTTTTGGAGGGAATGGCGCACCTAAGGGGGCAAGACCCCAGGCTCCAGGGGGATCAGGCTTTCAGTCTCCCTCTTCTAGTCACAGTGATGTTAGATTTCAAGGGGTCCTGTAGAGGGCGCAGTGCCATAACCAGTGTGGGCTGCAGGGGCCTCTCGAATATTTGGGGCAGCAGAAGCATCCTGGGGCCCTTTGCACAATTCTGGGGGGTATGGGGGCTACAGTAACAACGGTTGGATTTCCCACCAGACTGGAGTCAGATTCACTGGAAGTAAATAAAGCTATGTGACATTTCTCATACAACCATGTTTACTGACTAATATCTTCCCCATTACTTGACATTTTGTTTTTGTCAAAGCGGGGGAGACAGCTGGGCAGGGTGTTGGGGAAAGGATAACACCAGACCTCACACCAGCACAGGCCCCTCATCCTAGGGTCCCCTTGGCCTCTCTGGGGTCCCTCTGGCAGCATCCTCCCAGATGCGTCTCTTGGCTTCAGCCCCTGCACGCCCAGCCAGGGTGAGGGTCCAGCTGACTCCCAGGCTGCGTTCCCTAGAAATCCACGGCCACAGCCTTTGCCACATGTGTTCTAGCAGCGGGGACGAGGTTAAGGCATCAGAGGCCTCTTACGGTCTGGATGAGGGACGATCCACGCCACCTTTACAGCATCCACCACCACGTCCTCCCCACCCCTGGCTTAGGAAGGGAAGTTTCCAGGCTCTGCCGGCTCAGTCCTTTTTTGGAAGAGAACTAAACCCTTCCTGACTCTTCGTGCCCTAAACACCCTTCTCCTCCGCAGCCTTCCTTCTCTGTGCCTTCCCTAGAGAATGAGCTGCCCAGAAGGAAGTGAGCTGGCTCGCACTGGCAGACAGGATGAGACTTTTGTGCAGGGAATTCCCCGCCAAGTGGAGCCTGCAGCTGGAGCTGGTGCTGCCGCCGCCACGTACGGAGCAGGGGGGCAGGTGCACCACCCACCTCACACGCTCTCTGTCCCCCAGCCCGCAGACATGGTGGCCACCTGGATGAAGTTAAGGCTGCAGGATTTCCCGCGGCCAGGGGATCGCTCTATGCTGGAAAGTTTCCTTCACAAGGGAGGTGAGTGCACATGGCACAGGATAAAGGTCTCGAGTCTGCTGACGATGGGCAAAATATAAAATACATCATCTGCTTGGATGACAGAGGGAAAACATCCCCAGGCTGACTCATCCTTGTGCCTTCCTTTACAACTCAGCCCTAGCACACTACCCCCTCATCTTGGGTGAGTAAAGCAGAGAGAGACAGAGGAGAGGAGCCCAGAGGTCAGGTTTGGAAGTGGCTTGGCCAGGAAATGAGGTTTGGAGGGCCCTTTTTATTGAAGGCAGCAACATAACTGCCTTAGGGGTGTGCTGTGTCCACCACTGGAATTCAGACGTGTCTGGGCATCTCTGGAAAATTGGTCCAGTGATTCAGCCAGGGACTCAGGAACCTCCTAGAATACTCCTTGTCCTATAAAAGTGGGAACAAAGCACCACAACTTTGACCTGGTAACAGGGTTTTATGCTTCTGAAGGGTACGGTGTGGGCCCAACATCTGTCATGCAAATCTGTCCCAGCCCTGGCCCGCCTGCCTTAGGGAGGCAGGGAATTAGCTTGAAGAACAAATGGGAAGAGTTCACATGAACAGCACAAGGCATTGGGCAGGAACATTTCTGCTTCAGGAGTCCTGAAAAACTTTGTAACACCCTGCGGGGAGGGGAAACATTCTCTTCCATATCTAGCCACAGGTACCTGAACGTCTGGTGGGATGTGGAGGCCACGTGGTAGCTGATCCAAATGTCGGTAAAGCCCAGGCAAGACAGCTCCCGCGAAATAGTTGTCTAGAAATAGTTGATGGAACTTACCTGGGTGGGCATTTGGGATCCTACATCAGCAGGACTACAACAGCCACAAAAATAATTTCACCTTGCACTCACATACCAGGATGGACTGCAGAAATATTCACGTACATGTTCTTATTTGCTCCTTAGAACTCCCACAGGCAGCAGCAAGTATAGTAATCCTCCCTACCCCCCCCCCCCGCCCCCAGTACCAGGAGAGATTGGACTAGCAACCTCGAGGCTGCTTCAGCTCTGTCACTCCAGGCCCCTCAGGAGATGTCCCAGGACCCAGTGAGGCCTTACTCTCTAGGTAGATACACTTTATGTGAACTATGAAGTCAAGCTATGTGCATTGGCTGGGGACCTCCTCTCTGCTCAGGGCTCTGCATAGTAAACAGAACAGTAAGAATGGAGAGAAAGTATTACCTTCATTACTGATAGAGGCTAAGTTGGACGACGAAGCTTATAGCGAGAAACAAATTGAGCACAGAATTGCGCAGACTTGCCTACCCTGTTACAGACATAGCTGGACATTTTCCCAGGTCAGACTAAGAGTGGAAAAAGGCAGGAGGAACTAGAAGATGGGGAAGGGGCTGGGCGGCTCTCTATGGTTCCTCCATTAGCTCACCAACCAGGTGAGTGGGGAGTGGAGAGGGCCAGGAGTGTCACACTGATGGATGTCCCTCCAGGTGGAAGACACAGCAAGGGCTTTTGGAAAAAGTGTTCCTGTATGAATAACTGTACTGGATTGATGTGCATTATCCACTGGGGCCAGGCCCTCTGAACTGGCAAGAATTGCTTAGTTTTCTGGCCTGTGGAGGGTGGATTGGTGTACTAGTCAGGATTCTTTAGGGAAACAACAGAATCAGTAGTGTGTGTGTGTGTGTGTGTGTGTGTGTGTGTGTGTGTGTGTGTTTACAGGAAGAATGAGAGAGCTATCAATGTAAGTAAATTCAGTGAACAAAATTAAATTGTAAAGATTTATATCAGGATATTAATTATTGGACCAATTAGTACTTCATAACCATTGTAGGATCTGAGGACCATTGCTTGAGCCATGATGTTTCTTAAATACATATATATATAGTATTGCAAACAGAAAAGAATGACTTGGTTCTTCATTCAATAAGTAGCAAACAAGTATCTGCTGTATGCTGGGTCCTTTATTGTGAGGGGTACAAAGTGGAGTGACATGTGATAGTTGTTTTCTGGGAGCCCAAGGTTAAGTGGAGAATGGCAAAGCATAATATGATGAGTACAATGAAGAAGATATAAGCAAAGTGCTATTGTGATCTCAGGTAGGATTAATTCTGACAAGGTCTGAAGAGGGCTCTATGGAAAAGGAGACATTTAAATTGCACTTTGAAGAATGAATAGAACACTGACAAGCAGAGTGAAGGAAAGGGATCTTCCTGTGCTGTATTTGAGGATTGTTGGTAAGTCTAGTGTTATTGTTCTGGATGTGTGTGTTGGGACGGGGGAGGTGGGGCAGGTGGGAGATGGCTATAGGGGTTTGCTGGGGGGCTGGAGGCAGGAAGAGAAAGCAAAAGAGAGAGCTCAGCCTGGAACAATAGGTTATCTTAGGCAAGGCACTGAATGCCATGCCAGTGAGTTAAGACTCCCTAGCAGAAAGTGGAGTCCTGTTGCCTGTTTTTAATGAAGAGAGGGGGGAAAACATGGATTTTTGAAAGATCCTTCTGGCAACACATGGCGAATGGATTGAAAGGTTGTTAGAGCCTGGTGAGTGAGTCTTGGTGAGAGTGGAACCGTTGCAGAAGTAGTGGGAACAGATGCAAGGGGGCTCCTCTGAGAGAAGCTTGAAGAAAGGACCTGGTACCAGATGGAAGAAGTAGTTGTTGGCATGGGAGGAAGTCAGTCACAAGTTTACCTGTTCATCTCTATTTTAAGTGCGTTCTACCTGTGTCGGAGGCTCTTCTAGGTTTCCTGTCTCCCTCTGGTCAGGGGGTCATTGAAGACAGGGTTGAGGTTATCATCTTTGTGTGCCCCTCAGCCTTCAGCTCAGAGCTCTGACCCTGTGAAGGCAGAATATATAAATGTCTGTGACAGTGGAGTAGCCCCAGGAGGCCAGGCTGCAGCATGCAAATCACACGAGGGAAGGTCTAATTGTTGCTCTCTGGGTGTGATACCTGGTACCTGAAGTGAAACTCTATGTAAAGTACACATGTGGGACCAGAGAATCTGTGTGGGAGATCCCCGCCTGACATCCCTGAGCGGTCACCTCATGGGGCCACCTGGACTGTTGAGGGAGCCCTGACCCATGACAGGAGGTTGGGGAGGGGCCTGCCACTCGTCCTGTCCTGTTCTGGGCTGAGGAAGTTCCCTTCAGCTCAGAAAACAATCTGACCAGTGTTTCTGCTGAGGGGATGGTGGGCTCTGGCTACTCTCTGGCCCAAGAATCACCACCTCTGGCCATCCATAGGGGCTACAAAAGCACCCAGAAGTCATCATTGGTTATAGGTTCCTGGGGTCACCTCTGGGGACACTTGTCTGGCAGGGTGAGGGATGTAGACTAAATATTCTCTTCTTTATATTTGCTTTACTTTTTTTTTTTTTTTGAGGAAGTAATGTATCCTCATTGTAGAAAATTTGAAAATAAATACAAGTAAAAAAAGTAAATAAAAGCACCCATTTTCCTGCAAGTAAATGTAGTAATGCCACCTTTTTATGATTGTTAGTCAGTACGTTCTAATCATATGTGTAAGGTATACATATGCATGCCTTACCATATACATGGTACACCACACGCCATACCACATGTACGTCTGTTACCAGATATATGGTGCTTTTTATTTCCCCAGTTAATCACTAAGGTCCTCATCTGTTCTTATTTTTAAGAAGTACAGGATCTCTTTTTTAAAAAAAGATTTTATTTATTTATTTAAGAGAGAAAGAGAGAGAGAGAGAGAGAGAATGAGCAGGGGGGAGGGGCAGAAGCAGGCTTCCAGCTGAGCAAGGAGCCCAATGCCAGACTCTATCCCAAGAACCTAAGATCATGACCTGAGCCGAAGGCAGCCGCTTAACCGACTGAGCCACCCAGGCACCTCCAAGAAGTACAGGATCTCATCTTGAGGCCTTTCCCTCTTTCTTGTCTGCGAAGACTAGGGGCTCATGCAGTCCAAAGGGATCCAGAGATGCTTTAAAGATAGGAGGTGATAAGGCAGCATCTGATCGGTCCCATGCTGCTTGTTTGTCTCATTACCATGTGGCACCACTGTTGAAAACTATTTGCCAATGCTCTGATGTCTTCACAGGTCTAGACTATAGTCACTACTGTCAAGGAACCCCATGCTTGAGCTCCAAAATCACAGCTCTCTAAGTTCACATTCTACTCCCAAGTGTCATTCCCAAGTGCTACCATGGCTTTGGAGGCTGTGCTGCAAGACTCCTTCTGCCACAGCCACGTGCTATCCCAGAACTGGTCCAGCCCCATGAACCTCGGGCTCCTGCATGAGCCTGGGTCCCCAGCGTGGTGTCCCTTTGCCTTGTTTTCTTTGGGGACTTGGAATCTTCTTCTGCCGAAGAAACATGGTCAGGGCTACTGCCATTTCCCTTATTTTATTTTATTTTAAGATTTATTTATTTGAGGGAGAGAGCGCGCCGGGGGGGAGGGGCAGAGGGAAAAGGAGAGAGAGTCTTAAGCAGACTCCGGGAGCCTGATGCAGGGCTCCATCTCAAGACCCTGAGATCAAGACCTGAACAGAAACTAAGAATCAGATGCGTAACCGACTGTGACACTGAGGAGCCACTCTCTCATTTTAAATCTTGGGGGGAAAGTTGTGGGAGTCTAGGTTACTTCCCAGAAGACACTGGGTTTCTGATGCAAATTGGTCCTCCTCTTTCCCAGGAACTAGTTCTGCATGTGAAGGAGTATTGGTGAGACTACGAAAAGTTTAATTATGTTGTTCTCCAAGGAGCATGTCCTTGGAGATCTTCTCCAAGATGGCAGATAGGACAAATTCATTGGGCAGCTGTGTGACTGGTTGGAAAGTTACCCAATCTGTCTGCCTAGGCCGAGAAGCAACAGTCATCACTGGCACATGGTTATATGGAGCTTTCCTTTGGGATCAAATAAAATCCACTTGTCTCCTTGCCCTAAAGCTGTCTGGGTGATTTGGGTGTCTCTGCACGCAGGGGGCAGGCTTGGCATGCCAAACATTGTCTTCCAGGGCATTGATGAAGTACCCGGTCAGCTCTTTCAGTCATCAGTTTAAAAAATGGAAATGCTTCCAAATCTCAGAGCTGAGGAGCTCGATCTGAATAATAATTGTGTATGTGTAATTGAGGTACTCTACATTCAAAACACAATCTTATCACTTCTTCCCACCGAGGCACAGGCCACTATCATTGCTCTTCCAGACAATCACAATAACCTTCCAACAGTTCCTCTGCTTCCCCGCTTTTCCCTCCAGAGTCTATTTGTCATACAGCAGGCCAGCATGAATGCTCAGAGTCCTCCAATGCCTTCCCACAACATGCTAGAATAAAATCCATGCTCCCCTCTGTGGTATGAAGGTCTCTACCATGTGACCCATGTACCTCTCCAATCTCCTCCTTCCCCTCCTCCCTCCAGCCACACTGCCCACTTGCTCTGTCCTGAGTAGCCCAAGCCTGTTTCTTCCTCAGGGCCTTTACACATGCTTTCCCCTCCTCCTGGAACATTCTTCCTCTATTTCTCCACACAGTTCCTTTGCTTGATTTATTCAAGTCTTTGCTCAAGTCACTTCTTCAGAGAGGACCTTAAAAGTAGATACTGCTCCCTGCTATACCCTGCCTAACCCCTGTCATGCTCTACCCCTGGCTCACACTTTGTTTTCTTCATAATTCTTATTATTACCTTGCCTCACCCCCCCCCTTTATGTTTTATTGAATCATTTCCTTATTTGTTGCTTGTCTTCCTGGCATTAGAGTTGAACTTCCTTGAGAGCAGAGCCACGGCTGCCCTTTTTTGTGGTGGAATCCACTGGGCCTAGAACAGTCGCTTGACACAAAGTGGATGCTTCATGAACATATCTTACATGAATGAATGTATGAAGCCATTTCTCAAGTTTATGGAAATGGAACATAAGTAGTTAAATTGCTTTCTTTGATGTGGAGTCAGTAGTCTCCCCATTATAGAGTATTTCTTGGCTACCTTCTAAAGTTCTTAGCAGTGTCCATGTAGAAGATATTAAGCATAGGTACATAGACACACACACATACACTGTAACTATGAAATGGATAGAGACATAATTAGGGTTTTACCCCTGAAATTCAAAACCATGGTTTGGGGCAGTTTTCAGCCAGAATCTGCTGTACATTTGGGTATTCCTACAAGGGCTATGTATTTTTGGCCATTGCTCCAGTAGATTCTTCAGGAAGAATTTGTCTGTGAGAAACAAATTTGGTTTCTGAGTGACCCACCTTCCTTAGTGGAGCCTCCCAAAGGCCTCTAACCTTTTAGGTTTAAAAATGGGAATGATAAGGAATTCAGTTAGGGTTTGGCCAGATAGTTCTGTTCCATGTGATGTTGGTTGGGGTCATTTACTCGTCTGCATTCAGCTGGTGCCTAAAATGGACTGGGAGGTCCAAGAAGGCTTTGTTCACATGCCTGGTTCCTTGATGCTCTTCTGTGAGGCTTTTCTCTCTCTCCACATGGCAAACGGGGCTTCCTCACAGCATGATCACCTCAAGCTAATTGGACTTTTGCATGAGAGCTGGTTTCCAAGAGGCGGCAGCAGTCCAAACACTGAGTGTAATCTTCACTCAATTACATTTTAGCTTGTGAAACTGGGAAAATAGTTTTAATTCTCTAAGCTTAAATTTCCTTATCTGTGAAATGGGGATAATAATACATGTCTTAGAATGTGGTTGTGAAGGTTTCAAGTGATATATGTGTAATTGGAAGATAGAATCCCAGAACCTTAGGACCCAGAAGTTTGTAAGGATTGGGGGGATAATAATTTTTCCCTTCCTTTCCACTTACAGGAGCTACTTATGGGAGTGGGATCTCTGACCAGACCTGTGATCTGGAACATGTGCAAGAAAAATTGCCATTTCAAAGCTTCTGATGTCTCTTTGTGTTATTTGGGATGGAGCCCAGAGTAGAAACTCACATTAAAGTGGCCTTCATGGTTGCTGAAGGCAAAGTGCAGGGGGATGAGGTGAGACCAACTAGACCTGAAAGTGCCCTGCATCATAACGTAACAGAAAATGTCTGTTTTTTGGCTCTGGAACTCAGAGAACCGAGAGGATGAGGGAAAGCTCACAATGGAAGGTTGAGATCCCAGGTCCACGGTCGCCATAGGACAGGCTCAAAATGGGGTTAGCAGGGATGCCATCTTGTCTGGTGTGTAATGTTTTACTTCAGTCTGCTTCCTTTTCTTTAATTGCCTCCATTAGCACTAAACCTTCAGGAAAAGCTTTGTGTTGGTGCTGTGTGGAGGCCTAACGGGGAGGGGCCCTGTCTACTTCTCATTGGAGGGAGAGGGGACAGCATCTCAGGAGGGAGGTGGTGAGGGGAGGTAAGGAATGAGCTGACAGCGGGGGTTTGAAGAACATTTGCGCCCACCTTGGAAATCCTGGAAAGGATACTAGAATTCTCTAATTTAGTATGTTAGGTAGGGGCTTGGACTATACCACTGGGGGTGGCTGACCCCAGGAGGCAGGTAGAGTTGGTAATAATCTGGGGATGTACATAAAGAAATTGACCCACAGCTGACTTACCTTAAGTGGAGACTTTTCCTATTCAGAGTTCAAGTAACTTGCTAAGGGAAATAAAGTTGGGTCTGGCAACTGGAATTCAGATCTAGATTTGTCTGAATTTAAAGTCCTCACTTTTTACACTGTTCCACATTTCCTTCAAGTACTACGTATTTGCTACTAAATCTTTTTAGAATAATAGAGCTAAATAAAAGACCTGGTGGCAGCTTGCAGCCAAGTTAAATGATGACTCACCCTAGGTCACCCAAGGCAAGGCAGGGACATTCTTAAAGCTGGCTGAGAATTGCCCGAGTACACTTTCTCCTGATTATTTTGAGGTCAAGACTCCGAGGATTAGCAGGTTCTAAAGTCCTTCTCTGTTCCAGCTATTTTAAAATCTTGTTTATATGCTAATGGTACTCCACCCTCAGCTGGCCTTCTATCATCTGTCAAGTAAATAGTGACCATAATGAGAAAAGAAACCAAAATTGCAAATGAAGAAAGACAAAGAGTGAGTGAGCAGGAGCCAGCTTAGCAGAAACATATAAATTCCTGCTCAGAGCCACATTTTCTCATATCTAAACTCACACCTTTATTTTTTATTTGCTCTGGCATAAGAAGGTTTCCTTGCATTAGTAATGATACTGTTAATGTTTTATAAAGTATAGAAGTCTTATAAAGTATAGAAGCCACATTGAAATCCTCCCCTCAGTAAATGGAGGAATCTTAGACTTATTGAAATGTATATGGAGTTTGAGTCAGGCTGTCATCTCTTCCTATCAAGGACCTGAGATTTCTTTGGGGGTGTTGGTGACATCTGCCCCCTTCTGTTATTAACATACACTCCTCTATATCCCCAAAGACCTTTCAGAAGACCCCTCAACCTCTTTTTTTAAACTGAGATTTGGATCTCCTCAAAGTCTCAATTTTGTCTGCAGTTTCCACTGATAGCAACTGATCATACTTCTAAATTCCATGCAGCATTCTTCCTAGAAAAATGTGGCTGTTCTCCTGACTCTCACATCCACCTCCAGACAATCCTCATCAGTCTTCAGGTAAAAGCTCTTTTCCCTTCCAGGTCATACCACCCACTCATACCATGTTGTTTGCCTCCAGGTTACTGACATCTGCCTATTTCCTGGTTATTTTCCTTCCTTCACTGATGATTTGGGGATGGTTGCCAGTCATTATTCTCATTTATTTCAGACACAATCTTAGGATATTGTAGCACTTGTTAGACATCCAGTCCAGCAGCCCAGCCTCCAAACTCCTGGACATTGTTAACTCCAATGCCCTTTATTTCTCTCTTCTTCAACCAACCTTGCTTGGGCAACACTGTCGTATCCCATTCTCTGGTCACAATTTCCTGTTTTCACACTATCTTTCCCATTAAACTTTGACCTCATATGCAGATCCTCTTTCTTCATCACATCATTTTCTCACTGTTTATCTGAACCTTTATGACTCCTCTTTTCTTCTATACAACCAAGATTCCATGGGTTATACAGAGAACCGAACCACTCTTTCATAAGCATCTTTGGTTCCTTTCCATCCTTTATTTTTCTATCTTATCACCCAAAAATCCCAACCTAGAACCAGTGGTACTATTACTCTCTAACTTCTTTGTTCTTATACCTGAATAAGGGGATATACTGGGAAAATAATCAGATGTTGGTTGGCATGTTGAAAATTTCATGGGCTCTCTTCTCAGCTTGCCCCGTAGTGCTTTTGTCTTTAGTCAACACTTTTTCTCATTTCCTTCAATGACTTTCAAATCCTACCTATTCCTTCAAACTTCATACTTAACTTCTGTTCCCTCACTGTCAGCGGACAGTCAAGAAAATAAAGGAAATTAAGCATAACTTCTATTCTTGGATACCAACTTTTCTACATTTATCCCCACTGTGGCAGACACTTTCGGTTGCCTACCCAACAGCCATGCTCACCCATTCTTTCTTGATAACAGAACCCTGATTTGTACAGATATTTGATAGCTATCAAATATCTTCAGGGAGGCTGGGCTCTTGTCTAGCCCAAGTGGATGAATCATAGTTAGCCTAACCCAATTTTGACTATTTCACTTCCTTTTTTAGTCTTGGCTTAGCATTGTGAAAAAATTCTGGCCATTCAATGGAGGTCTGTGGAGGGGCTTCTGGGAAAGTTTTTCTCCCTCTCAAAATGGAGCCTAAGGAATAGTTCTTTTCTCCTGGCCTTTGGATATTGTTCTATGGAACAATGTAGTCTGGAGATACTGTGGTAATCTTCTGACCATGGTGGGAGTTAGCTGGTGTATTGAAGGTGCCAATGCAGAAACCTGGAAAGAACTTGGGTCCTTGATGACATTGTTAAGCCACTGAATTAGCAACCTTTCCCATAACCATCCTGTTCATTGACATCTTAATAAAATAATGTTTCCTTATTGTTTAAGATTCTTTTGATTGTATTTTCTGATGCTTGCAGCAAAAAGCATTCCAGATATTTTATTAACCCTTCCAGTCCCGAAAGTTTCTCTTCTCATTTCAAGGTCAATCTCTCCACCTGTGCCCTAGATCCTGTTGCCTACTGCCTTTTCTGGAATTTGTCACATGATTTATCACCCTATATTCTGTATCTTCTATTTCTACCCCTCTAAGTCTATCAACTTGCTCAAGTTTCCTCCAATGTTAAAATATTTCCTTGAATCCACATCCTCATCTAGCTCTCAACAAATCTCTTTTCTCCTCTTATGCAAATTTTTTAGAGTGGGCTATACTTTCTGTCTCTACTTCTTCATTCCCATTTCTTTTCATGTCACTCAGCTTGGCTTTTGGCTCCATTATTTCCATTCAGATGGTCTAGTTAAATTTACCAATGATTTCTTAACCACCATATCCAATGAGATGTTTAAGATCTCACACTTTGCTGTACTTTGGTGCATTTGATGTGGGTTATTGAATCTCTTTAGAATCTTGGCTCTCGTATAGCCTCACTTTCCTGGTTCTTTTTTATGATTTTTCCTTTAGTTCTCTTGTGGTTGGACAGTCTTCTCTCCTGATGCTTCTGACATTTTGGTGTTCCATAAAGTTATACCATTAGTTCAGCTCTCTTCTCATTCTACATGTTCTCTCTGGATCCAAATTTATGATTTAAATCATCACCTTGCTGCTATTAACTCCCAAATCTCAACCCCCTGCCTGACCTTCAGATCCTTCCGCTGAATGACTGGCTAAAAATCTACACCTAGATGCCACTCAGTGCCCCCCTCCCCAACCTAACATGGCTATGCTGAGTCCAAACTTCCTCCCTCTTATATTCTCTTTCTAGATTGGTGGCCCCACCATTTACTAATCAATTCAGTAAGACATTTGAGGGCCATCCTGAACATCTCCTTTTTTTTCCTTCTCCCCACTCAATCTACTACCAAATGTGGTTGGTTTTGCCTCCTATATAGCTCTCAGTCCTATTCCTGCCTCTTCATCCCCACAGCAACCCCCCTAGTTCAGGCCCTTATCACCTCTTAACCTTAACCACCTATCACCCTTATCACCCTGTAACCACAACAGTGACTTCCTGATTGCTCTCCCTACCTCCTCCAATTCATTGCATACCTCCTCCAATTCATCCTCTACATAGCTGGCAGAGAATTGCATCTTCATAAATAAGTTTGGCTATAATATGCCCTTGACTGAATTCTGTTCATGGCTCCCCAGTTTTTATTTACAGAGCAAAGTGCACACTCCTTAACATAGCACACAGGGTTCTTCATGAGTGATCCCTGCTGCTCTGCTGGCTTCTACAGGTTATTTCCTGGCATCCACCTCATGATTTATTCTCCAGCAACAGAATGTTTCTTTTGTTCCATATGCATGCCTTGTTATTTCTCAACACACACACACAGCCCTTTGCCTAGCTAATTCTGTAAGTTGGATGCCATTTCTTAATTGTACTATAACACTCTGCCATTTCTACCACTATAGTTTACCACGTTGCATTATAATGTTCTGTCTTACGGCTGCCAAGAGCAGTCTTACTAATATCTGGGCTGCCAGTGACCAGCCAATAGTAGGGATTCCTGGCACATAGTACAGGTTCCTTAATATTTGTTGAGTGAATAAATGGATGAATAAACATATCCTCTAGGGAGTTCAGTCTCCTGAATCTGTCTGTGTAGATTCCCTCTGTAGCTTCGACTCAGAACTTGAGGAGTGAACTAACAACTGTGCTTACAGATACCTCTGAGACCACCTTGTCACTGTTCCCATATTTCACATCCTATTGTAATTCTCAAATTGGCTTGTCACTCCTTTGGTGCTGGAATAATAGGAGTATTTCTCCACAGATATACATGTAGGAAATCATAAAAGCAGCATATAATTCTGGGATTACTTGTATAAAATTAACATGTATGTAAATAAACTGCTATGTTTACTTTTAGGCTATCACAGAGGATGTTGTTCGCTGATTTTCTTTTTTTCCCTATACCTCCTTATTCTCCCACTCAGTTGCTGGGGGAAGAGAGATGCCTCATTAAGAGAAGGAAATTCTCGAAGCTGGAGGAGGCTGAATGACATTGCAAACTTTGCCTCTTTCTTGATTTACAGAGCACTGCATTAGGATGGGAGTCTTTTCCAGTTTAAAAATGTTTCTATCTCTCTGATGCTTACTCTCCCCCTCCCACCCACCCTCCCCAGAGGCCCCAATACCCACCTGGTACCCCCTCTACCCTCCTGAACGTATGTGAAAAATTCAGAGCAAGTTTAGTCCTGGGAAAACTGTGGAATACATGAATTTAGATGTATTGTCTTGTGTACCCTCCATCCCTGAACATAGAAAGAGAAGGAGGACCCTTCCATCAGCAAATTAGTGGCAGAATTTCAGGTCAGAGAGAAGAAAATGTATGAGGTAGGCAGACCTTTTTTTGATTAATGTCTTGAGACCACATTACAGAAGCAATTGCCTACTTGACCTGTTAATCAAGATAGGGAAACATTTGTCTTTGAGCAATACATTTTAAGATTCTTAAGACTTCCTGCATATACCTTAGCTTCTTCCAATCACAAAGATTTCTCAAAGCAAACTGAGGGGGCAGGAGTAGTAGTGATAAAATTATAGGTTTTTCTTTGCTACCCAGAAACTTCTAAATGCAGGCTGTTCCTGAGGTTAAGAGATAATTCTAAACTGGGAAATACAGTGTGCGAGGACAAGGACAGCAGGGACACTTGCTAATAAGTGGCAGACTCTATGCTTCCTCTTGTCATTTGTTGCAGAAACATGAATCATGACCACATCTTTCCAGATCAGGGAGGGCCTCAGAGTCACCCATAGATGCTCCAGGGCATGCTGACATGTGCCTCGTCAGATGTCCTGAGCATGACTGTGAGCTGTCCAAATGCTCTTTCCCTACTTTTAGGGCACCGAAATGGAAAAATCCCAAGAAAATACTGCAGTGGAGTCTAAGACTCCTAGTCCCGGTTTCCTTAGCTGCTTCGTATGGGATAAAAGGAGTTGGAAAATGCTAATGGAAGTGTCATAAGTGGAAGCAATAGGTAGATAAACATGAGATTATATATTTCAGGATGGAAGTCATGAGGAATGGAGTGGAAGGACTGACGGGTATATTTCCCCTTCTCCATCCTTCCGTCCTTGCCCCAGTTGCTCAAGAGGTAACAAATCTCAAAGGTGCAAACATGGCAGTATATTTTGTCTAAGAAAATATTACTCAGCTTTTGATTCTAAATAGTTATGATCCTTCAAATAGGATAATCTTGTAAAAATGTTCAAAATATAGATGAGCCATAGAGTATGACCCATCAAATCCTTCATTAGGAAACCTCAATGAGATATCACCTCACACCAGTCAGAATGGCTAAAATTAACAAGTCAGGAAACAACAGATGTTGGCAGGGATGCAGAGAAAGGGGAACCCTCCTACACAGTTGGTGGGAATGCAAGCTGGTGCAGCGACTCTGGAAAACAGTATGGAGGTTCTTCAAAAAGTTGAAAATAGAACTACCATACGATCCAGCAATTGCACTACTGGGTATTTACCCCAAAGATACAAATGTAGGGATCCGAAGGGGTACATGCACTACGATGTTTATAGCAGCAATGTCCACAATAGCCAAACTGTGGAAAGAGCCAAGATGTCCATCGACAGATGAATGGATAAAGAAGATGTGGTTTATATATACAATGGAATATTATGCAGCCATCAAAAGGAATGAAATCTTGCCATTTGCAACGACGTGGATGGAACTGGAGGGTATTATGCTGAGCAAAATAAGTCAATCAGAGAAAGACATGTATCATATGATCTCACTGATATGAGGAATTCTTAAGCTCAGGAAACAAACTGAGGGTTGCTGGAGTGGTGGGGGGTGGGAGGGATGGGGTGGCTGGGTGATAGACATTGGGGAGGGTATGTGCTATGGTGAGCGCTGTGAATTGTGGAGACTGTTGAATCACAGACCTGTACCTCTGAAACAAATAATACATCATATGTTAAAAAAAAAAAAAAAAAAGAAGAAGATAGCAGGAGGGGAAGAATGAAGGCAGGGAGATCGGAGGGGGAGATGAACCATGAGAGACTATGGACTCTGAAACAAACTGAGGGTTCTAGAGGGGAGGGGGGTGGGGGGATGGGTTAGCCTGGTGATGGGTATTAAAGAGGGCACATTCTGCATGGAGCACTGGGTGTTATACGCAAACAATGAATCATGGAACACTACATCAAAAACTAATAATGTAATGTATGGTGATTAACATAACATAATAATAAAAAAAAGAGATCTATAGGTTTTTAAATCAACAAAAAATTATTGAACTCCCCAATTCATTTTGCAAAGCAATCATAATTTTAATCTCATGATCTTCACCAAGAACTAAAACAGAAAGAAAGTGTTAGATTATTTTCATTTTAGAGGTAGGTACAGGATTTTTAAATAAAATATTAGTAGATAGACTAGTTGTTAATCCAGTTGATGGATTCTTTTTTTTTAAGATTTTATTTATTTATTTGACAGAGAGAGACACAGTGAGAGAGGGAATACAAGCAGGGGGAGTGGGAGAGGGAGAAGCAGGCTTCCCGCGGAGCAGGGAGCCTGATGCGGGGCTCGATCCCAGGACCCTGGGATCATGACCTGAGCCGAAGGCAGACGCTTAACGACTGAGCCACCCAGGTGCCCCTAGTTGATGGATTCTTAAAAAGGGGACGGGAAAGAAAGAGGTGAGTAGAAAAACATTAAAGAGAAACTCTGCTCATGTCATTATTTTAGACTAAAGCAAGCCCTGGTGAATTAATTAAGTGAAAAAATGAGATCTAAGAAGGCTGCAGAAAACTCTGAAGCTATGTTATAAAAAATGCTAGTAGTGGTAAGAGAAGGAAATTTGAATGCCAAATACTGATATATCTTTATGTCAGTGTCTACTTTCCTATATGGAAATGAGAGCTGGATAAAGTAGCTAAGTATAAATGAATCGATGGTATTTAAGAGGTAGTGTGGTGCAGTATTAGTAATCAAGATACCTGAGATCCACCCCAGTTCAGCTAATAATTTGCTATGAGACCTTAGAGAAGTCACTTGACTTCTCCGTGAAATGAGGTAGTTAGTTGATTTAGATCAGCACGTCTCAAAACTTAATCTGCATATGAACTTCTTGAAGATTTTGTTGAAATGTGGATTCTGGTTCAGTAGGTCTGGGGCAGGCCTGAGATTCTACATTGCTAATAAGCTTTTAGGTTATGCCATGTTGCTGATCTGCAGATCACACTCTGAGTAGCAAAGGTCCAGATGATCTCTATATCTCTTCCAGTTTAATCAAACATGGTTTTATTATATGTTCTTTCACAGGCAATCGGCTAAAAACTTTATAAGAAGGAAGGTAAAGCAATGGCCAGAACTACTGTAGTAAATAAGAAAGATGTGTTCTTATCTACTACACATCAGTAGAATGGATCTAGCAATGAAGTTTGACTTAGTGACTCAGTGAGTAAGAGGGGCGGGAACAAATCTCAGTCCAAAAGATTTAACCAGAGAGAAGAGCAATGGAGAGATACCCAGGAATCTCGTGAAAGGTAAAAGTGCTTAATGAAGCATCTTTCATAATGCAAAGGAACAAAAGGAGCAGGATTGTTAGCCCTCTCTTAGTTCCCTCTGAATCTCCCTGACTTCATTTGGAGAACATATTGTCACTATGGTCACTGACCCTCCTTCCCACATCACCCAGCTTCTCTAAAATACAAAGACAAGCAGTGGGCTTAAATGTGTACATTACAGTGAATTCAGAAAAGCAGCCCAGGTGCTGACTGACAGACATTCTGGTCCTTGGTTTAGGGCCAGGCACCAGGGGTGGAGGATCCACCTCAAGGTTTTCTGAGAACTGGGGAGGAGGCAGAAAGGGTGGGAAGGACCCAGCATGATGAGCACTCAGTGTGTCTTCAAAACCAGAAATCTTCCTTCATACATGTATTCATTGGAAAATGACTTTAGTCTAATAACAATAATGATTTAGTAAACCATTTATATTAAGAAAAATCTGTGAGGTAGATAGAGGCAGGCATTGTTAACCAATGTAAAATAAGAAGCCAAGATTAGGCAGATTAAGACCACCCAGTTAGTGTCGGATTAGAGCTCAGGTCTCTTCACCTGTAGTCAGTGGAGTTCCCTTTACAGTGTGTGTATCTAGCACTATATGTATTTAACCATACTGGACTTTGACCTTTTTCTCATATTCCATTAACCTTACATACCAATTATGGGTATAGAATTACCAGGTGCTTTGTTTTGTTATTTAATAACAGGATGTTTTAGGAAATAAATAATCTGCCATATTGGTAAGAGTGATGACCATTGTTCATTGCCAACCCCGGAACATTTCCCTTTTCTTCTTTGCTGACAGATTTTATTTATCTTCCTCTAAGAGTCCATGTTCTTCAGCAGGGAGTGGGCTCTTTCCAGACTTAGGGCATTGCATCTTGATTGGTCTAAGCTAATCAAGATGGTGTATATCACTTGCTAAGTGATAAGCAAGTTGAGATAAGGGCATGCGATGAAATTGTGGCCAAAGAGAGGTGAGGGGAAGTTGCTTCTACTTTTTAAAAGGGATGTGTTACAAACATAGCCTCTTTTGTGTCTCTGGATTTTGTCTACACAGGTGATGCCTAGAACTGTGGCAGCATCTTGAAAGGGTGTGGGGATGACATTTGACACGAGGGTAATAGAGAAGAGAAATGAAAAGAACCTGGGTCCTTGATGATGTCACTGAGCCACTGAATCAACCAAACCCAGGACTGCTCTTCCTTTGGATTTTTAGCTCAACTTTCTTTTATTTGCAGTCAAAAGCACCCCAGTGGATAGAGAGAGACTAAGAGTAGCTCAGTCCAAACTGGCATCAGATGACCAGGATTGGAATCTCAGCTATATCATCAACTAGCTTTGTTACTTTGGGCAAGTCACTTTCTCTACAAGAACCTTATTCCTTGTAAAAATGGAGATAATAAAATAACTATGTCATTAGGTATTAAACAGCTCTAATACAAACTGTGAAAACACCTGAAAATTGCTGTTACTATCATTACTGTTATCTTTATTAATATTACATGATATGTAATCATAATCAGGCTCCGTTATAAACAATCTGCAATGAAGATGTTGGAGTTTCTAGGAAAATCTCTGCACCCTGAGACATTTGTACCTTCCCTTTCTTCTAAGGGAACATGAGAAAAGCCAGGCTGATTACAGTTTTGGGGTGGGGGAGTTTGTTAATAAAATATGAGAGCAACATCTCATGACAAGCAGAAGGGGGCTCATCAGACTGTTTTTGGAGAAAATGTCCCAGGAGAGCATTTCCGGCAATTTCAGTGCATAAGTGGGGCACAACACATACCAGGTAATTTTTCCCTCCACTTTCCTTTGCACTGAGAGGTGAAGAGCTCCACAGATATCAAGTGAAAGGTCATGACTCTGATGTATGGAAGAGAAATAAATCTGGGAGCCTGACTCTACTGTATTATGAGAATACTAGTTCCTCAAATAGAGTTTTGTAAAGAGCCTTCTTCCATTCCATTGTTTTCATCCTCTCCCTACCCCCCACAAGACCACTTTTTAAGCAGCCTCCAAACACTGCAAGACTTGCATGGTTTATAGCTCTAGCCATTTTATCCCCCTTTTGTTGCAAGAATGAGAGCCAGAGAAGATCTGCATTTTGTGTGTGTGTTAGAGACAGTGTCTTTTTACTGACTGAAAATAAGACTGTTGTGATTTCGATGAGTATGTCACTTGGAAGGATATTCCCAGGGTGTTTGTTATCTAAGCTCCAGAGAGGAGAAGCACTGGCCTTGGACTGTATAATGAGAAGGAGGAGCCTATGAAATGGTTGCTTGGCCTAGTTCCAGTCCAGAGCCCACTATTTTTTATGGAAGGTCAAGAAATGAGGAGCTGGGCCTATGGACATCTGCCTGGAGTGATATTTCTAAATTGGTCTTTCTCCTCTGGAGCTTCAGTTTCAAATTTAATTAGCTGGCTAATGATGGTAAATTATCATAATTAATTGATGAGTGCTAAAGTGCTTTGACTACAAAGCACTAAACATAATTTCTAGGGCAGTTAATTTCTGGTCTAACTTTGAGAACTATTCTAGGAGAGTAGGAGAGAGACTTTTATAATAATAATAATAATAATAATAATTTTTAATGGTTTAGACCATTTAAAAAAGAATGGTTTAGACTATTAAAAAAAGAATGAAGCCTTCTCTTGGTTTGGAACACTGCCTTAGGGGAGCATCTCGTGTAGTGTCTCCTTCTGCCAGAAGCATTCCTGGAGGAAGAAGGCTTGTGAGAGATCTGTGAGTGTGCTTTTCAGTCCAGTGGGTAAGACAGAAAAGTGAATGAGCAGTTATTATCAGGGAAGATAAGTAGCTGAGGGAGGGAGATGTCTAGGGAGCTACAGAATTATAGGAGGGGGTCTGGGACATGTCCTGATGGAAGTGAGAGCTGATGGTGAAGGATGGATGAACAGACATTCTTCAGATAGATGTGGGGCAAGGAAAGTGGAAAAAGCCATTCTGGGGGAGAGAGTCACATAAAGATGTGTGTGTGTGAGAGAGAGAGGAGGGAGAGACTGAGAGAAAGAGAGAATGGTATATTTGAAGAACCGTAAGTGAGTGTGTTTGCAAGTGTAGCAAGTGACATAATTAAAAGGCCAAGGAGCTTTTATTTAAAGAAGATAATGCATAATATCTCTCCCTGCCAAAACTCCGTCAAAGGGATGATAATGGGATTTTTATGAGTAGATAAAGTATAAGAACAAACAGAACAGGAAAAAACACAACAATAACAAAATTTTAGAAGCTAGGCAATATATGGAAGAGTGGCAATTGATTTAGCAGATTGGAGAAAGTGGAATTCTAATGTTAAATAAGCAGTGAGGAAAGCCAAATAGGAAGATGATTTAAACCATAGATTTCCTCCCCCAAAT
Organism: Phoca vitulina; assembly: GCF_004348235.1. Lineage (NCBI taxonomy): Eukaryota > Metazoa > Chordata > Mammalia > Carnivora > Phocidae > Phoca > Phoca vitulina. Next base: position 3,114,777 of record NW_022589776.1, read on the forward strand.
CTTAGAAATCAGAGTTAATGGACACTCTGGAAGTAGAGGTAAAGGACAAACCAAAACCAGAAAAATCACTTCAAATTATTTTAAAGAAAGAGTTGGACCCTCAAATAATTTCTCCATCTATATCAGAAGATGATTTCCCACTTCCATTCTTACAGAAAACAGGAGGGTTATTCTCTTGAGGGGTAAAATTGATACCATATAGAGTTGAGTATGGGGATATCATATTAAAAATACGGTGGTCCTTGAAAGTTTACATACTGAGAGATGTGAACTCCAGTCTTTGATCTCCTATCAAGCTCTCAAAATTTTGACAACTATATCTTTTCTTTTTGACAACTTTATCTTTATCTTTCAGGAGAGAGATGGAAAGAGCCTTCTCTGAAAATGTGACCAAGTGAAGAAAAATGATTTAAGGGTACAGACATTGGGGCACCTGGGTGGCTCAGTTGGTTAAGTGTCTGACTCCTTTTTTTTTTTTTAAGTTTTGTTTATTTATTTATTTGAGATAGAGGGAGAGCAAGAGAGAGAGAGCATGCACCCATGAGGGGGGTGGGGGGGAGGGGCAGAGGGAGAGGGAGAAGCAGGCTCTCCACTGAGTAAGGAGCCCAATATGGGGCTCGATCCCAGGATCCTGGGATCATGACCTGAGCAGAAGCAGAAGTTTAACCGACTGAGTCACCCAGGTGCCCCAAGCGTCCGACTCTTGATCTCAGCTCAGGTCTTGATCTCAGTGTCGTGAGCTTAAGCCCTGCATTGGGTCCCACACTAGGCATGAAGCCTACTTAAAAATAAATAAATAAATAAATAAATAAATAAATAAACGTACTGACATCAGGTCTTCCATGGGGAGCCCAGTGAGATATCAATAATGAAGACCAAAGTCCATCTATAGGCACTTCCTTCAAGGAAGTAAAATTTGTAGGAAGTCTAATTTATTAAGGTTGTTTACATGTTTACACATTTAGAGGAGACTCTGAAGCTGAATTACAGATAAGTATACAGAAAAAATTAAGGGTATGTCCATAGAAATCCAAGCAAATAAACAAACAAATGAAAAACAGCTACTAACCCTGGGAAAACAGAAAGTTGTGCCATAAAGGAAAAGTAATTATCATATATTACATAGCTCAGTTATGAAATGTGTTTACATAGTTATAATAATATAAACACAGAATATTTATGCTACTAAAATTCTAAATTACAAATAGGATGGAGGGATGGAAAGTGTATGTTGGGAACAGGCATGTGTGAGAGAACACTCTCTTCATTTTCCAAAGTAGAAAATCAATAGGTTATGTCTAAAAATAGAAAAATCAGGAATTAGTAATATAATGATGGTCTTTATCAAGATAAGAAAAGCAGGAGAAGAGGAATTATGAGGGAACAATGGGTTTATTGTTGAAGTGTGGCCTTTGAGGTAGCTGTGAAATAGCCAAGTGGAGATATCTCCTAGGCAGTTGGCTCTATGGGACCAGTGTCAACCAGCCTCAATAAGGGTTCTTAAAGAGCATTAAGCCCTACAGGAAATGATCCAAGTGATTATTTTTTCAATTCTCCCCCAAGATGGTTGATAGGTACTCTTATTCTAGATACACAGGAGAGAAGTTAATTAATTATATACAATGGATGCCTAAGGGCACTAGGGCTTAATGTCCTTGTAGAAGCTAACTGAGAAGAACTGTGTCAGGGTAGGGTGGGGAATGAAGATTTGGAGTCATTGTCAGAGGATTAGATGAAACTGGATGAGGGCCAAAGATAACTACTAGAGGATACTAACAGATTAGAGATGGGCAGAGCAAGAGGATACTGCAAGGAGGCTAAGAAGGAGCAACTAGAACAGTAATGAAAATCCCAGGAGTATCCAGAAGCTACAAAGAAGAGATTTGAAGGAGCAGGTGCTCGGTAGGTACCAAAAGCTGCAGAAAGATGATGTGAAATAAGGACAATAAGGAGGCTGTTGGTTTTACCTACAAAGAAGTTGTCAGCAACCTTAGAATAGTTTTATTGGAGTAGTGGTATTCAGAAGCCAGACTGCAGTGTACTTGGGGCCCAGGAACTGGTCAGCTGAAACTAGTTATTTCTTAATGCCCACCTCTCTAACGCAAGCTAAAACTTTATTCATGCTCCAAGTCACATCTCCTGGGAGGGAACTGTGTTTTCACCCAGGAGACCACTTAGACACACAACATTGGGTTTTTACAATGACTTCGTGAGAACATTTCTAGGGATTCATGGGCCCTGGCCAATCCTATTATTACATTCTTTAGATTAGTTATTTTTATGTTTTTTTAATGTGAAACCTTAAGCGGGATAAACTGCTGAAACTGACCAGGGAAAAGTGTGTTGAATTATCTTGTCCTTCAAGTAATTTCTTAGCAGGAGCCAAGAACTTTTCACCTAGAAAAGTAAAAGCCTTCCTGTAATACGAATGGATGGTGTCGATTTGTCACTGGAATCTCTGATGGTACAGCATTGCTGCTCCAAATATTTATCATTCATTCGTTCAAATATTTACCACTATTCTAAGAATTGTGGAGATAAAAACAAGGAGCAGATATGGATTGCACTCTCAAGAAGCTTGCAGTAGAGTCAAAGGGGTGATTCATGTGTCCCAATAGCTCCAGAAACTTATTTTTGTAGAGTCTTCTATCCAAATCAGTCATACATATGGAAATGGGGTCTCCTAGGAAGTGTGTGATTGTTCTGCCTTAATATTGCTCTTCATCTGACCTGAGTGTGACCTCAGTCCTTCCAGCTCTGTGGCTTGTGAACTCTTGACCTATAGGACTACTTCCAGATAGAATAGTTGGGCCACATATGTAAAGAGAGGGTGAAGACGAGGTTCCACCTGAAGCTTATGTTTGGAGTTTATGACAATGCTCCCTCCCCATAAAGGGATTATGAATTGGGGTTCATGAGGGAAATTATACTTGTGAACTCCTGAGCACTCAAAGGAATGTATTAAAGTGTAAAGGAGGAGCCTCAACCCTTCTACCTCGAAGGTCAAGATGTTATTGTGGCAGAGCTAGATCTGTGGCTATGAAATCAGATGAGATTTATGACAATACCCAAATATCACTGCTCAGAGCCCATCCATCCTTGACAGGCAGGAAGTCCTCTTGCTTCCAGGAGTTTCTTTCCCTAAATATTTTTGGGCCCACCCTCACAGGTTTTGTTTCGGCATCTCAAATGTTCCCTTGGTCCCCTGGGGTTACCCTTGTAGAATGTATGTAAGGGTCAGCAGTTTCTCAGTTGTAATCATAGCCTTTGCTAATAGCTCTGACATCCCTGTGCTTGGCTGGTCACAGATATCTGCCAACCAGGGAGTCTGCATATATATCCAGATAGCCTGTTGGCCTCTGGAACTCTACTCCCTCTTGGAGAGTAGTTGGGAAATATCTTTCTCTTCTGACCAGCTCTTTCAGAGGTGTTTTGCCCAGCAGAGCTTAGACTTCAGCAACACAGTCTTTCTTTGCTCCACACCCCTCTTTCCCAGACTGGTTGGTTCATCTAGGACGGTTTTTTTTTTTTTTAAGATTTTATTAATTTATTTGAGAGAGAGCGAGAGTGAGAGAGTTTACAGAGGGAGAAGCAGACTTGCCGCTGAGCAGGGAGCCCGATGTGAGGCTCCATCTCAGGACCCTGAGATCATGACCTGAACCAAAGACAGATGCTTAACTGACTGAGCCATCCAGGTGCCCCCATCTAAGAGGGTTTTGATTAAGTGATGTCAGGCTCCACATCACACCTCCTTGTAAACTTTGCTTCTCCAAATTCCAGGCCCATTCTACCACCAGGTTCAGTCATGGTGTGGTTGTTCTATTGGGCTCCAGGCATACCAGGGCTATCACTGGACAACTACTTTAGGGTCCATGAATATTTCCTTAAGGTCAAGAAGTTCCCTGAACATTCCCACAGAATCCCAAGAACTTCTTGGGGAGGGTGTTCTCCAACTTTACAACACTGACCCAACCAGCTGTGTGTGCAAATAAGGGAAAGGGTAGAATGAGGGTACATTTTTATCCCAGTGTCATGGGAAATCAATAAAATTTCCTTTAAAAATGCACTTGTGTATAGTGAAGCCCTACAGGGCTCCTTGGGGGAAGGAGTGGTAAAGTGGACATACAAAACAAAACAAAACATAGGAGGTTTTGGTCAAAACTTTCAAACCCAAGTCATTGCCAATAGTAACAGCTCCACAGGTTTGAGTGAGCTTGGCTCATTAAATAACATCCTATTATAGCTTGCTGGAGAGTCTCAGGTATTTGTGGATTAGCTTTTGAAACTTTTCATATTTGTATTGAAAATTGTACTAGACAGTGGAGATGCAATGTGTGTAGGAGAACAAAGTATAATTGAATATGAAGTGAGAAAGTTGGCTTGTTTTTGGCTGCCTACTCAAGTCCCTCCATCCCCTTTTATCTTTTGAGACATTCTCCATCTGGGCAAAGAGTTGAGTCCTCTTCTTTCAAGTCCTCTTCTTCCCACAAAAACTAGATACCATTTCAGCTTTCCTTACAGCAAACCCTAGTCGCATGATTAACGATTCATGGATCAAGTTAACCCAGAGAGGACTTTGACTTGAAAGCTAGGAATCTGAAAGAGCTAGGGCTATATAGACACTATCTTGGGGGGTCTAATGGCCGCAGTAGAATTAGATCCAATTTCCAGAGTCCATGTTGGTAACGGTTCTAGCAGAGGGGCCAGCCTCCAGTGTCAGCATTGTCAGTGGGATGAACAGTTGCCTCTCTGTCCAGTAGAAGCAACAACTACACATTACAGAATCAGTCCTGAGAGAATTTTGGATGTTTTTCTTGGATGGATGCATTTATTTTTTATTTTTATTTTTTTAAAGATTTTATTTATTTATTTGACAGATAGAGATACAGTGAGAGAGGGAACACAAGCAGGGGGAGTGGGAGAGGGAGAAGCAGGCTTCCTGCTGAGCAGGGAGCGTGATGCGGGGCTCGATCCCAGGACCCTGGGATCATGACCTGAGCTGAAGGCAGACGCTTAACGACTGAGCCACCCAGGCGTCCCTGGATGGATGCATTTAAACCCAATTCAGATTCTCCTGAAGCCTCCATGAACGAATCCAATAGCCTTTAATAATTCCCTTTCTGCCCGAATCACCCAGCATACAACTAAGAACCTTGACACCAAAATAAATAAACAGGTGAAACGATAAAACAATTTAGATTGCAAAATGTTTGAAATGGAGGTAAAAGGTACCCATAAATCCTCACTTTAACACAAAAACAATGACCATATGATTCCATCATGACTTTCCCAAAGTGTTTCCATGGACAGTAGAGGTCATGTGGACAGAAAAAGTCCCCATCATCAAATGATTTTGCAAATCTGGAAAATGTTCTGATAATATTACACAGTTTTCTTTACTTCAATACTTAACATCTCAAAAATCCTTAGTATATTAATTCACTTTGAGAAGATTCAAGAAAGAGATAAACAATTACATTTTTCCCTCCTGGGAACATTTCAAAGGATTTTGAGGTGCACATGCTATAAAATGCTGCCTTTTGCTCTTTTTGCACATGCAAGTGTTCTATATAATGGTATTCACAGGGCACATGAAGTTTATTCTTCTATGTTGTATCATAGGGACTTTGAGGGCAAGACTTTGCATGGAAGGAACTTCTCTCCTTTTGTCTCTGGGGTCTCTAAGTGTGAACCTGAGATCATCTAGCAGGTGATAAAATGGGAACCCTGCTCTGAGCTAGCAGACCAAGTCTTGGTCTCTGCTATATATTCTGGTAGAAGGACGTTGTCAGGACTTGAAATTAGGGCCAAGACCTTCTAATGCTGAAATGAACTACATTTATTTGGGCATTTCCAACTCTCTAAAGAGCATATTCAACTTCCCTCCACTCCCCAAGCTTAAGGCTAAGATCTCTCACAGTGGTTTGACATGGACTATAAAGGAAGGAAGAAAATTTGATTTTCCTCAAAGGAGAAAACTCAAGTGCAACAGACTGACTGCAGCAGGGTTTGTCATGCAAATGGACACTCAGTATTCCTTTTGCTCCCATTTATGCCCAGTATGAAAAGGGCAGAAATTTTAAGAGACTTAGAGAAAAGAAAAATAATGGATCATCTGTGGGGCACGGGCTATTAAAGGAAAAAAAACCACTTTTCACTTTATTATTTTTTTCACCTGCTGAGTTGGCCCCAGGAAATATGACACTCACTGATAGCTATATTCCAACTGTGCTACATAACTCTGCTGGTTAGAACACGCTATTGAGAAAGACACGGGCATGAATCTCCATTCAAATTTATATTCAATGAGGACAGGGACTTGTTGGTTTTTTCACTGCTGTATCCCCAGGATGTAGAATTGGTGTGCTATAAATATTTGTAGAATTAATAAAATCTGTCCTTAGAGAAGAACTCGTTTTGCTGGGCCTCCCTGACAGAGGTTGAACCTCTAATCCTTACCAGCCTGAAACTTCTAGTTTGGTATAAATGTGTATATAAAGGCAATTACTATTATATTTCTCTAAGTTCCCTTTGAAAAATTGTCAAGCTATAGATCTCTGCATTGTCCTGTTTAGTAGGAATTCAATCTGAATTAATCTCCTTGTTGCAAACTTGCATAGCTTTGTTTCTGCTAATATAATGGAAAGACACCTAGAACAATCTTCCTGCTAATAAAAATGAAAAATGTTAGTTAATGTATATTTTAAAAATCTTCCTAAAAACATTGGAGAACTGGTAAAATATAGCAGTAAGGATTTATTAGTCCAACATCTAAGGGAAAGGAGGACCCAAGAGAAGTAAGCAAAATTTTTACCCTGAGGGCTATTGCTGAACCTGATGAACTTGAGCTTCAATTTTTATAGTTTTATAGGACAAATGCCTATGTGTGTGTGTGTGTGTGTGTATGTGTGTGTGTGTAACAGAGAGAGGAAAGAAGAAAGAAAGAAAGAAAGAGAAAAGTTCAGTGACATGCTAAGGGTCAATATGAGCCAGAACTAAACCCAACTGCACCTCTTCCACACACAGGAAACTTTCAAGGCAAGTTGCTTAAGCACCAGATAAAACAGGATTTTTTTAAAAAGTCCAAATCACTCCCTGCTTGAAAGTGATTAATTAAAATCTTAAGCTGACCTATGTGTGGACATGTAAGTCAAATTTTAGTGACCTGGGTGGTCCACAAAACATCAAGTCAGATTTTAAAGTAGTCCCCAAATGGCAATGCCCCAACCATCTGGAAAAAGCAAGCACAAATCCTCTCTAAAGGAATCTACTTCCAGCCAAGGCTTTAAAGAATTCTCACAAGGAAAAGGAAAAGGAAAAGGAGCAGCTAACAATGAACAATTACTAAATATATAGAAGGAAGAAATTGATCTGCACAGGTTTCTGGTATTGCAATCATCAACCTTATAATCCAAAGTAAATATGATTACTATGTTTAAAGAAATAAAAGACAAGCAAAATGTCTGTAGGGGACATTTAGTTTTGCATCTACAATGAGGGTCTAAATAGATGTTAAAAGATAAAATGAGGGGCGCCTGGGTGGCTCAGTCGTTAAGCGTCTGCCTTCGGCTCAGGTCATGATCCCGGAGTCCTGGGATTGAGCCCCACATCAGGCTCCCTGCTCTGCGGGAAGCCTGCTTCTCCCTCTCCCACTCCCCCTACTTGTGTTCCTTCTCTCGCTATGTCTCTCTGTGAAATAGATAAATAAAATCTTTAAAAAAAAAAAAAAAAAGATAAAATGAGGTATGTTAAAAAAATTTTTTTTAAAGATTTTATTTATTTATTTGACAGAGACACAGTGAGAGAAGGAACAAAACAGGGGGAGTGGGAGAGGGAGAAGCAGGCTTCCCACTGAGCGGGGAGCCCGATGAGAGGCTCTATCCCAGGACCCTGGGATCATGACCTGAGCTAAAGGCAGACGCTTAACGACTGAGCCACCCAGGCGCCCCGAGGTATGTTAAAATTTTAAGAGTTTTTTTGAGCAAATATCAATTCAAATCTAGCAGCACCAATACAAAAGTGATTAGAAGTGCTCTGCTGAGAGAAGCCAGGGCAGGACTTACATTAAAAAAGTGCAGAAGCAAAGTAAGGAAATTACTGATTGGCTACAGTTTAAAGCCCAGTTGGCTGTTTGTGATTGGTTGTCCTTGGCATTCTGATTCTGTAACCTGGAGGCATTGACAGGCTTAGATGTTAGTTTGCTAGCATAGGCCACCATGGCATTAGAGGCATCTCAGTCTAATGGTCTTTTTAAATGAATTTAACACAGATGTGAGCAAAACCAAATATAATTTATTGGAGTGACAATTTATTGGAAACCAAATATAATTTATTGGAATGATAATAATAAAATTAAAAAACCCAGTAGGTGAGTTTAACATCAAATTAGACAGAAGTGAAGAGAAAATGAGTGAACTTGGAGAGAGGTCAAATAAATTATCCAAAATGTAGCATAGAGACATGCACATGAAATGAAAATATGAAAAACATATCAAGAGCCATGGAGAACAGAATGTGAAGATCTAACAAAAATTTCATTGGAATTTAGAAGGAGAGGTGAGGTGGCGCCTGGGTGGCTCAGTCGTTAAGCGTCTGCCTTCAGCTCAGGTCATGATCCTGGAGTCCTGGGATCGAGCCCCGCATCGGGCTCCCTGCTCTGCGGGAAGCCTGCTTCTCCCTCTCCCACTCCCCCTGCTTGTGTTCTCTCTCTCGCTGTGTATCTCTCTCTGTCAAATAAATAAACAAAATCTTTAGAAGGAGAGGTGAGCGTGGGTTAGGGAAAATGTTCAGAGAGATAATAGATGAGAATTCTTTATAACTGTTGGAGACTAAAACACACAGATTCAAAAATCCCTGCAAATCACAAGGAGAATAAATTAAAAATGAACATCTGGCACGTTGTAGTGAAACTGTAGGCCATCACCAACAAAGAAAAATCTTAAAGGCAACCAGAGTGGGGAAAAAGATTACCTGTAAAAGAGCAATAGTCAGACAGCTGATTAAACAACAACAACAATAGAAACCTGGAACCACATCTTCAATGTGCTAAGAAAAAAATAACTATTAACGTAAAGTTCTGCTCCCAAGGAAAGGATATTTCAAGAACAAGAACAAAATAAACACATTTTCAGAAAACCAAAAACCAAGAGAATTTGCTGCAAGAGGACCCTCTATAAAGGAAAATTTAAAGGATGAACTGCAAGCAAAAGGGCAGCGATCCCAGATGGAAGGCTTACAATCAAGGAAAAATGAAGAGTGAAAAAGTGGTATATACAGGAGTAAATCCAAATACTCATTTACTGCATAAAAAAAAGCTCACTAACGTCTTATGTCTGTGTGTTTTCTAAAATAACTTAGACTACTTAATTAAAATAGTAAGTCTGGAGGATGATAAATGGCATTAAAGTATTATAAAGTCCTTTTACTGTCTAGACAAAGAGTAAAGGTATTGTTTAAACTTACTTTGATAAATTAGTATGCATGTTGTATTTTCTATGCAAGTTACTGAAAGAATAAAATATAATGTACAATTTCCAAGTTAGTGGAAGAAAAAATGGGAGGATGAAGAAACCTTAGTCAAAAAAAACCCACAAAAACAAAACAAAACAAAACAAAAAAACAAAAAATGAGAAATGAGAGAAAGAGAACAAAAATAGAAAGCACTAAAGAAAGTGAAGGAATATATACAGAAATATATCAGTAATTTCATGAAATGTAAAAAGAACAAGTAAAAATATACAAAGAACATGTAAAACTCAACAGTAAGAAAATACACAAACCAATTAAAAAATGGGCAAAAGATCTAAAGACTCCTCACCAAAGAAGATGGAGAGATGGCAAATAAGCATATGAAAAGATACTCAACATTATTTGTCTTGAGGAAATTGCAAATTAAAAAACAATGAGATACCACTACACACCCATGAGAATAGCCAAAATCCAAACAAACAAAAAAAAATTGACATTATCAAATACTGGCTAAGATTCAGAAGAACAGGAACTCATTCATTGCTGGTGGGAATGCAAAATGGGACAGCCACTTTGGAAGACTGTTTTGTGATTCTTACAAAGCTAAACAGAGTCCTACCATACACAGCAACCACATTCTTATGTATTCACCTAGTTGAGCTGAAAACTTATATGAGCAAAAAAACCCTGCACACAAATGTTTATGAGAGCTTTATTCACAATTACCCCAAACTGGAAGTAACCAAGAAGTCCTTCAATAAGTGAATGGATAAACAAGCTGGTACATCCATGCAATAGAAAAACATAAACTTCAAAACATAAGCAGTGAACTTCAATGCATGCAAATTAGAAAACCTCATTTAGGAGTCTGAGAGATCCCAGGGAAGAATCCAAACTATGGCAATAGAATCTAACTGTATCACAAATGTATTTTTAAAACACCTCACTAAAAAGGAAGGGGGGAAAGGTGTTGTCCCAAGCAGTTTTGGAAATGAATAGCATCTGTGAGACCAAACGCAGAAGCAGCTGAGCATCACACTATACTCTAGTTGATAAACTTGCTTCCCATGGAGGTACAGCCTAGCAATTCTGATACTGTTATACATGTATATTGGAACTGAACAATTAAGTAAATGATGGCAGATGGTGGCAGCTTGGTTTCTCACTATTGGGGAGATGCTAGAGTCATCCATATGGTAATGGATTAGAATTGGAGACATCAGTAAGAACAACTCATGTCTAACTTAATATAGATACAAATGGTTACATACAATTAACAGTAGTTAATATACACATATAAACTCCTTTGCTTTGCCAGCTGAGAGAGTCCAAAAGCAATGACACATAGTAGTAATGAGCACACGTAGTGCCAAGATCTTGGATTATAATTCCATTAGCCCATAAAAAGAACTTGGAAAAATGGCTGAATCTAAGATTGAGGCAGGAAATATGCAAGATGAGTCTAGAGCTCTTATAATGTCAGAAAGTCAGGAAGTGCTCAAAAAACAAGTCACAAACAAACACCTTATAATGATGTAGGTAAATCAAAGGAGCACAGGAGCCTACTAAAAGGGCTTCCAATGGAAAGCTGGAGCAGTTTGAGCAACAAAATAAAATAGCGTTGGTTTATAACTCAAACTATAAAGCAAATATCCATGAATTTGTATTGACATAAATAAATGATGGAATAAATAAATAAATTGGAGAAAAGAGACAATTCTCTCATGCAGAAAAAAATTTCATCTAATTTATGTAGGTACTCTCAGGCAGGTGACGCATAAGTCCGGTCTTTAAGTGTGGCCAGCACATAGTGACTTCCTTCCAAAAGATATGGTACAGATGGGGGCAAAGTGGCATTAAAGTGTTCTGTGCTATGGATGGGGGCAAAAGAATAACTTCGTGGTGGAAAAAAACTGATAAGCATTATCAAGTTATTAGTCAAGTGGTCAAGGTCAAAATCAACAGTGATAAGTCATGTTGATAATATGTACCCTTGAGCTGATGTAATAAAAATGGCACTTAACCTCTGTGGTATTTCTCCCCTAAACAAACTACCCCAGTCTAATCATGAAAAAAACATGAGAGAAATTCCAATTGAGGAACATTCTACAAAATGCTAGACCAGTACTTCTGAAGACTGTCAAGGTCATCAAAAACAAGGAAAGTCTGAGAAACCATCACAACCAAGAGAAGCCAAAGGAGAAATGAGGACCCTCCGTAATGTGGTATCCTGGATAGGATCCTGGAACAGAAAAGAGATGTTAGCTAAAAAAGAAGGAAATCTGGCTTTAGTTAATAATAATATACCAATATTTGTTCATTAATTATAACATATGTACCACATCAGTGTAAGATGTTAATAATAGGGGCAATTGAATGTGGGATATATGGAACTCTTTGAATTATCTTTGCAACTTTTTTGTAAATCTAAAACTGTTTTAAAAAATAAAGTCTATTAATAATAATTTAAAAAAGGAATACATGTTGTAGAGTTAAGAGAAAAAAGATGGTCTGGTTGGATGAAATAGAAAATCCAACTACGGAGCACCTGGGTGGCACAGTTGGTTAAGCATCTGACTCTTGGTTTCAGCTCAGGTTGTGATCTCAGGGTTGTGAGATGGAGCACTGTGATGGGCTCCGTGCTTAGCAAGGAGTCTGCTTGAGATTCTCTCTCTCCGTCTCCCTCTCCACCCCCAATCTCTGAAAATAAGTAAATAAATCTTGAAAAAAAAAATCCAACTATATGTTATTTATAAAAGAAATATCTAAAATATAAGGATATAGAAAGAGTGAAAGGAAAAAAAGTAAAGAAAGATACATTGAGCAAAATCTAACCAAAAGGAAGCTGGTGCAGTTATTTAAAGAACAGAAAATATATAGATTTTCAACCAAAATCCTTACTTGTGAGAAAGAGGTTCACTTCATTAAAAAATTCAGTTCACCAAAAAGATATAAAAATTTACAATTATATGTACGTTAACAACAGAACTTCTAAATATTTAAGCCAAAATTGATAACTCCAAGGAGAAATAGACAAATCCATAATTATAGTGGATCATTTTAATACCCCTCTCTCAGTAATTTGATTGAACAAGCAGATAAAGACATCAGTAGAAATATAGAATATTTGAACATGATGAAAAAATTTGATTTAATGGGCATGTATCATTGACTTGACTAGAATATGCATTTTTTCAAAATACACAGAATATTTACCAAAAAATGGCTATATCCTGAGCCATAAAGCAAACCCAAACAAATTTTGAAAGGCTGAATAATGTAGATTGGGTCTTTCCAGAACAATCTGATTAAGCTACAAATCAATGATAAATCATAATTAGAAGTGTATGTTAAGTATTACAAACACACTGCTAAATAATCCTTGGTTCAAAGAAGAAATGCTTATGGAAATTAGAGAATGTTTTTAACTGAATGATAATAAAAAATACTGCAAATCAAAATGTGTGAGATGAAGCTAAAGTAGTATTTGAAGAGAAGTTTATACCTAAAATGCCAACATAAGTAAAAATAAAGGCTAATCAAATTTAAGAGTATAAAATTGATAACATTGTGACAAAGTTGAGTTTATTTCAGCAATGCAAGCTTTTAACATCAGAAAATTAAATTTGCTCTAACATTACTAGATAAATGAAGGGAAATTATGTAATAATTGCAGAAAAAAGTTATCTAATTATTATAAACATTTAGCAACCTGGGAACAGAAAGGAATTATTTAATTTAATAAAGGATGTTTGCAAAAAAAGAGGAGGTGGACTAGAGAAAGCATTGTTTATAATAGTGGAACATTATAAGCTTTCATTTTGAGATAAAGCATGAGATAAGAGTGCCATTATTATTTCTTTCAACATTGTTCTAGTTAAGCCAGTGAAACATTTTGGGCAGTGAAATAAAGCAGGAAAAAGTAAAGGAATAAGAGAGAGAAATTTTGGATGAAAAGAAACAGGTCATTTTTCAACAATGGTATGATTTTGTATGTGGAAAATTCTATAGAATCCATGCATAAATTATTGGAATTAATAAGTTTAGTAAAATTGCTAGGTAGAACATTAATAAACAAAATCCAATTATTATTTTTTTTAAATATTAACAGCAAACAGTTAGAAAATGTAATTTTTGCAAGGGTATGTGAAGTGCTATTGGGAGATACTCCTCCATGAGTCTTTCATTCTGCTATGTCTTGCTGGGTATGCCAAGAATGCAAGGTCCTGACAACTGTTTATGTGGGTCTTATCTTAAGGTTGTTTTTGCACCAAGAAATCTCGAGGCAGGAAGTAATGTCTTCCTCTGGGACAAAAAGGAAACTTGTTTAGTACTTGCAATTAAATAATGGGTTTCCCAAGCTCAGTGATCCTTAGCTATAAAGTAAACCCACTATGTGAGTGAATAGAATCCATCTGGGCTCTTCCACGGGACTTGGGTCAAGGAAAATAAATGCACATACTTCCTGCTGTGGAAAATGAGTTTTAATCTCTGCAGGAGTCTCACGTCTTCTACTAGCATTCACCAAACAAGAACAGGCTAGCTTATTAGCTTGGAGGTAGGGTAAAATAAAATCACAGACCCCAAAATTTCTTGGCAGTAAATCTGATAAAATATGTGTAAAACCTCTTAGGAGAAAATCAGCATCCTTTATTGAGAGAAATTAAAGAAGATATAATAAGTTGAGAGATATTCTGTGTTCCTTGACTGGAGGACTCAACATCATAAAGAGGCCCATTCTTCCAAATTGATGTATAGAATTGATGCACTACCATAAAAATTCCAAAAAAAATTTTTTTGGGTGGAATTTGATGAACTGATTCTGAAATTTATTTGGAAGTTCAAGGAGTCAAGAATAGCTAAACTCTCTTAAAGAAAAAGAACAAGGTGAGAGGTCTTGCCCTACAGATAACAAGAGTTATTTTAATCGAGATGATGTGGTATTGGGGCTGGAATTGACAAAAAGACTTATATTGGAAAGGTAGCATGGGCAGATCAGTGGTCAAGGATAAACTTTTAAATAAATAGTACTGGGAAAAGTTATTCATAGGGAAAAAAATAAAAATATATTCCTGCCTCACATCATATATTGTGTTGAACCATATAGAACCTTCATTTTGTAGGTCAAAAATAGTCAAACATAAGCAGTTTCATATAATTCTACCTAACAAAAAACTCCAGGTAGACTAAAAACTTAAATGCAAAAGGTAAAATTACAAATAACACAAGAGAATACATTCATGTTTCCAATCTGAAAACAAGACCAACAAACACTAACTATGAAGGGGAAGATTGATAATTTGATTATACTGAAATCAGAAACTCTAATCAAAGACACCATCAAGGGAGTGGAAAAACAAGCGTGCAACAAGATATTTTAAATGCGCATACAGACAAATGCTTCCTACTAGAATATAGAAAACAACAGGCAAATTAATAGAAAAAAATGTTCAGTGAGCTACGTAGATCTTCCCAATTTGACATATTTTATTATAAAATCAAAAAAATCACATCTTTTAACACCACCACTGATATCATCAGGAAAGTTCTTAAGTATTGGGAAGCTGTCAAGCTTAACATAATAGATACAAGTTTTTTAAAATTCTAGTTTTCTTTTGAAAGCTCAAATTTTATCACTAGCAAAAAATAAGTCAATTGTTTTTCTCCAAATGACAGGCTTACTTGGCTTATTTTTGAGAAAATTTCTGCCACATGCCCATGTCAAAAAACCCATAGTTTGTCTGTTGTTCTTTCAAGTAAAAATGGTGTTTTATGAAAAAAGCAACTAGTTCAGCTGGTGACTCAAACAATGGCCCGAGTTCTTTTTTCTGGAGACAATGAGTGTACTTGAGAGTTCTGTAGAAGTACGTTAAACGTTTTTTCCATTTGTTCACACAGAATTAAAAAGACATGAACTCAGGGTCAAGATATAATAGAATTAATAAATTTTACGTTTTCATCAAGGATCTTCTTAAGTGAAATTGGCTTTTTTTTTTTTTTTTCTGTGAGTAAAAAATATGGTTATGGGTGCAAGGTTTATTGCCATTTGTCTTGATTTGTGGTAAGGTGCCTGCAGTTTTACCACCATCGATGCAAATGTCAATGCGATGAAAAAGGTAAACATTATCTTAGTATTCTTAGAAAAATAGTTTGGATATTGTGGGTCCCCTGAAAAGCTATACAAGTGTAAAATACATACCAGAATTTTAAGATAAATATCAAAAAAGAATCTAGTATCTTTTAAAATTTTAATATTGATTACATGTTGAAAAGCAGTGTTTTGGATATATTGGGGTAAATAAAATACTATTATTAAATCCATTTTACTTGTTTGAATGTGAACTACGAGAAAGTTCAAAATTACATATGTGGCTCTCATTCTCTCTCCATTGGCCTCCCATCACGGAGCTGATCTCATTTCCGGCCACTCTCCCTGGATCGGGATCTGTCCAAACCAGCCTCCACTGGTGCACCTGTGAGCGAGCTCCAGCTCGAGGTCGTCTTCTTACTAGCCATTCTTCCTGCCTGGAAGGCTGTAGTGTGAGATATCCCCGAGGCTTGCTCCCCATCTTCCTCATGGGTCATTATTCCAATGTGACTTTCTCACTGAGGCTTTCCCCGGCCTGATTTATTTATTTTTAATGGAAAATCCTATCTCAATGTGGGTTGTCTCAAAAGCAGACCATGAAAGAGTGAGCGCAAGTCTGTTTTTTAGGAGGTGCTCACAGGCAGCTCAGCGAGGTAGCGGGGAACTGAGAAAGGGGAGGGCTGAAAGCTCATAGAGCTGGTCAGTGAGAGGCCACCTCTGAGGGCTCCAGGAGGCCCCCTGAGAAATGATGTGGAGCACACACCTCCGAACTGTCATACTCAGGAGCAAGAAAGCTGAGGGATGTCCATCAGCTCCTTTCCTTAATTATCTAAGGATTGCTTTGGGGGTATTCATTCCTTAACATCTTTGCAGAACAGCACTGGAGCTTGAGGTAAAATGTTGTCCATATGAATGGGAAGAGTCACAGAAGGCGCAGGGGACCTCAGAGGTGGGCGGAGAAGACACAAGTGGAGAACTGTTAGCCTCTGCTCTCCCCTCAACACTCCCAACCTCCTGTCATGGACTGAATTGTGTCCCTCCCGCCAAATTCATGTGTGCATGGGGTGCATGTGTGTTGAAAGCCTAACCCACTGAGGGATCATATTTGGAGATAGGGCCCTTAAAGAGGTAATTAAGGTTAAATGGGGCCCTAAGGGTAGGCTCCTGATCCAAAGGATTATTATTCTTAAAAGAAGAGACACCTGGGTGCTCTTTTCCTCTCCCCTCTCCTGCCCTGTTCACCCAGGGAAATGGCCATGTGAGGGAGTGACAGTCTGCTAGCCAGGAAGAGAGGCCTCACCAGAAATAGAATTTTCCAGCACCTTGACCTCAAACGTCTAGCTTCCAGAACTGTGACAAAATAAATTTCCATTGTTTCCACCACGCAGTTTGTGGTATTTTGTTACGGCAGCTCCAGCAGACTAATACATCCCCCTTTATTTATCTTCGGAGGCTTATCACCGTCTCACATACTATATATTATGCTATTTTTTCTTGTTTTATCGAGTGCTCAATACATGTTTGTGGAATGAATGAATGAATCCATGCCTGTATCTTTATTGATATTATATGTTTAGGGCCAGCTAATATTAAGGAGGGCACATACTGCATGGAGCACTGGGTGTTATACAAAAACAATGAATCATGAATCACTACGTCAAAAACTAATGATGTATTGTATGGTGACTAACATAACATAATAAAATAAAATAAAAAAATAAAGAATGTTCATTTGAAAAGACAATTATTCTAGATGCCCACATGTCTCAACCCAGCCTGTCCTCAAATTCTCACAGAAGCCCCACATAGGACCTGAAACCTCCCACCAACAGAAGCTTGGTCTCCCAGAGAAGGCCCCCATATCCACCCCAGTCCAGCTAGAATTTTCTGAACTTGGTGCAAAATAAAAATGTCAAGTGGTGACAGCAGAGCATTAAACCCAAGTGTGGGGCTCTTGTAAGTGTGGGGCCCTGTGTCATTGTATAGGTCACACGGCCATGAAGCCAGCCCTGTATGTGATCCCCAAAGAACTCTACCTCTGGCTCTCTTTTGAACATTACCCTTGTCCACACAACTGCCCTCTTGGCTGGATATCTCAGAGAGTCTCTAGCTGCTGTTCAAAATGCAGTTCCTGTCTTTGGCTCTCAGTGACTTTTCCCTTCCTGGGTGCCTCCCGTCCAACCAGTGGGGCCACCCAGAATCCTATACACCATTCTGTGTATTGTTCCTCATCGACATGTTCAATTTCTGTCCGTTTACTCCCAAACATCTCTTGAATATATCTACCTTTCTGATTTTACTAAAACCACCTGAGGCCAAGTATTTCTCTTTCTCATCTGACCCACTCCTGCATTCCGCTCCCCCCCCCAGATCTTTTGCATCCCCTCACCATTTACACGACAGCCACAACCAACTCTTTTAAATGTGTATATGGTCATCTCGCTCTCCTGCTTAGAGTCCTCCCGTGGCTTCCTGCCACTCTTACAATAGATCTAAATTCGCACATGGCTTGCAGAGCCCTGCCTGATTAGGTCCTGCCCTCTTTCCCATCTGTATCTGTGGTACCCACTAGCCACCCATCTGTGCCCCAGCCGCCCTGGCTTTCCACCAGTTCCCTGCACAGTGCAGACTGTTAGGGGGTGTTCAGTGACTCTTTGTTGAGTGTGTGAATGAATGACTGTATGGACAAGGGACAGAACGAGTGAAGGAATGCTCTAGGGCAAGAACGCCTGGGTGACTCAGGTGAGAAGCTCCATTGAAAGACATGGTTTCCTCTCCACCTGGCAGGACTCTTTGGCACTGGGTGCTCTGGGGGAGGAGGTGTTCCCTTGCTTTCAGGGTGAACGTCATGCCTTGATGGGGAAAATTGCAGCAGAGAGGCTCCAGGGCCCCAGCACATCTGTCACAGTCCATATGACGCCACCAAAGTGAAAACTACTGGCCCAATGAACTGCCAACTTGTCTCTGTTCCCAGGAACCAAGCACTAAGTGTGAATGTGGTCATTTCTGTTCCTCTTCTTTTTATAGGTCAGGACCTGGGACAGGTGAGTGGCTCTGAAGGTGGCTATGAGTTCTTTGTCCCCTAGAGTACCAGACAGAATCAGGGCTGTGTATGACAAGCCATTCCTCCAATCTCAGGCCATTAGAAGGGGTTTGGAGGAGAGGCAAGTGCCCAGCTTCTAGTTGGACTGGGGTGGATATGGGGGCCTTCTCTGGGAGACCAAGCTTCTGTTGGTGGGAGGTTTCAGGTCCATTCTGAAGGGGCAGAAACAGACACTTTTTCCTATGTGGGGCTTCTGTGAGAATTTGAGGACAGGCTGGGTTGAGACATGTGGGCATCTAGAATAATTGTCTTTTCAAATGAATATTCTTTATTTTTTTTTAATTTTATTTTATTATGTTATGTTAGTCACCATACAATACATCATTAGTTTTTGACGTAGTGATTCATGATTCATTGTTTTTGTATAACACCCAGTGCTCCATGCAGTACATGCCCTCCTTAATACCCATCACTGGGCTAACCCATCCCCCCATCCCCCCTCCCCTCTAAAACCCTCAGTTTGTTTCTGAGAGTCCATAATCTCTCATGGTTCATCTCTCCCTCCGATTTCCTCCCTTTCATTTATCCTTTCCTTCTCCTAATGTCCTCCATGCTATTCCTTATGTTCCACAAATAAGTGAAACCATATGATAATTGACTTTCTCTGCTTGACTTATTTCACTTAGCATAATCTCCTCCAGTCCCATCCATGTTGATGTAAAAGTTGGATATTCATCCTTTCTGATGGCTGAGTCATATTCCGTTGTATATATGGACCACATCTTCTTTATCCATTCATCTGTTGAAGGACATCTCGGCACTTTCCACAGTTTGGCTATTGCAGACATGGCTGCTATGAACATTGGGGTGCATATGGCCCTTCTTTTCACTACATCTGTGTCTTTGGGGGTAAATACCCAGGAGTGCAATTTCTGGGTCATAGGCTAGCTCTATTTTTAATTTTCTGAGGTCCCTCCACACTGTTTTCCAAAGTGGCTGTACCAACTTGCGTTCCCACCAACAGTGTAAGAGGGTTCCCTTTTTTCCACAACCTCTCCAACATTTGTTGTTTCTTGCCTTGTCAATTTTTGCCATTCTAACTGGTGTAAGGTGGTATCTCAGTGTGGTTTTGATTTGAATTTCCCTGATGGCTAATGATGATGAACATTTTTTCATGTGTCTGTTAGCCATTTGTATGTCTTCTTTGGAGAAGTGTCTGTTCATGTCTTCTGCCCATTTTTTGACTTGATTATTTGTTTTTTGGGTGTTGAGTTTGAGAAGTTCTTTATAGATCTTGGATACCAGCCCTTTATCTGTAGTGTCATTTGCAAATATCTTCTCCCATTTTGTGGGTTGCCTCTTTGTTTTGTTGACTGTTTCCTTTGCTGTGCAGAAGCTTTTTATCTTGATGAAGTCCCAAAAGTTCATTTTTGCTTTTGTTTCACTAGCCTTTGGAGATGTGACTTGAAAGAAGTTGTTGTGGCCGATGTCAAAGAGGTTACTGCCTATGTTCTCCTCTAGGATTTGGATGGATTCCTGTCTCACATTGAGGTGTTTCATCCACTTTGAGTTTATCTTTGTGAATGGTGTTAGAGAATGGTTGAGTTTCATTCTCCTGCATGTGGCTGTCCAATTTTCCCAGCACCATTTATTGAAGAGACTGTCTTTTTTCCATTGCATATTTTTTCCTGCTTGTCAAAGATTATTTGACCAAAGAGTTGAGGGTCCATATCTGGGCTCTCTATTCTGTTCCATTGGTCTATATGTCTGTTTTTGTGCCAGTACCATGCTGTCTTGGTGATCACAGCTTTGTAATATAGCTTGAAATCGGGCAACGTGATGCCCCCAGCTTTGTTTTTCTTTTTCAACACTTCCTTGGCAATTCAGGGTCTTTTCTGATTCCATACAAATTTTAGGATCGTTTGTTCCAGCACTTTGAAAAATGTCATTGGAATTTTGAGCGGGATGGCACTGAAGGTGTAGATTGCTCTGGGTAGCACAGACATTTTAACGATGTTTATTCTTCTGATCCATGAGCATGGAATGTTTTTCCATCTTTTTATGTCTTCTTCAATTTCTTTCATGAGTGTTCTCTAGTTCCTAGAGTATAGATCCTTTACCTCTTTGGTTAGGTTTATTCCAAGGTATCTTATGATTTTTGATGCTATTGTAAATGGAATCGTTTCTCTAGTTTCTCTTTCTACAGATGCATTGTTAGTGTATAAGAAAGCAACTGATTTCTGTGCATTGATTTTGTATCCTGCCACATTACTGAATTGCTGTATGAGTTCTAGTAATTTTGGGGTGGAGTCTTTTGGGTTTTCCACATAAAGTATCATGTCATCTGTGAAAAGAGAGAGTTTGACTTCTTCTTGCCAATTTGAATACATTTTATTTCTTTTTGTTGTCTGATTGCTGTTGCTAGGACTTCTAGTACTATGTTGAACAATAGTGGTGAGAGTGGGCATCCTCGACATGTTCCTGATCTTAAGGGAAAGGCTCTCAGCTTTTCCCCATTGAGGATGATATTCGCTGTGGGTTTTTCATAGATGGATTTTATGAACTTGAGGAATGTTCCCTCTATCCCTATACTCTGAAGAGTTTTAATCAGGAAATGATGTTGTATTTTGTCAAATGCTTTTTCTGCATCAATTGAGAGGACCATATGTTAAATGAACATTCTTTAAATATTTGTTTCATGTTTATGTAGAAATGGGACTAAGTGTGTGGGCCCTCGTAGGGGGATTGTAGGGTGTGCTGATGGCTGTGCTCAGTCTCTCTGTCCCTTGAGCAGTTCAGCTCCTGCCCTAGACACCCCACTCAATAAAACTGAAGTCCACAGCTCCTAGAAACCAGACAGAGGCCCCCCTCCCTAGAAATCATCATTCATGCTATTAAAAGCATGGCCTCCAGGGGCTCATGCCTGAAGTTAGCAGGCCTCAACCACAGGTGTGGTGTCCTGGTGGGAGTTTTGGTAAATACAGTGTCTTCACCCTACCCATCTGAAAGAGTGCTACTAAGCATCTCTGTGGTGACTGCTGAGTGCCCTAGCGTTCCTCTGGTCCTCATTCTATGTTCCAGGGAAGGGTGGGGAAATAGCCTGGAACCACACTGTCCTTAGCCTGCAGTTCTGGAGCATACTGGGCTGGCTCTCAACGCAGCCTGATCCTCTTTTCCTCTCTCTTCTAGAAGAGTCTCCCATGGCGCTGGCATCAGCATGGCTGCTTTGTTCCCCTCTTGTGTCCTCTGTTCCTTGTTCTCTGGCTTCTCATCTGCCCCCTTCCCCACCCTGTCCCCTTTCTGCTCTCATGTAGCCCTCAGCTAATCCCCGATAGCCAGCTGATGCTCTTACTTTGCCCAGGGCATTTTTTAAAGGCAATAAGTTGCTTTAGGGGATGAGATTAGTGACACTTTAGGTCATAACACTGCTGGGAAGGTATTTGAGATTGGAGGACATTTGTCAACATCCTTTAACTTTCACCAAATTAGCACTGTTTCCCACAGTGATGACACCCATTTCAAAGCCTTTTCTGCCCGTTGAATTTCGCCTCTCACAGTAGTCTGTGAAGTAGGAAGGGCAGTTATTCTTATTCCCATTTTAAAGACAAGGACACTAAGCTTCGGAGAGGCAGGAGGACTTCCCCTCAGGCACATTACCAGTAAGTGGCAGAAATGCCACATAAGCCTTTGACCTAAAGTCCAGCGTTCTCTCCTCTGTTCTTCAGAGTCTCCAAGTATGCTATTTTAGGGATCTATCCTAAATTTCAACATAATTACAGCAGTTAACTGAGTCTCTTTCACAGACTTAAGATAGGACTGATTCAGTTCAGTTTATATCAGTTCTACATTGGGCCTATGAGGAGCACTGAGCTAACTGTTGAGAGTGGGATGGGAAACCCAGGCTCTGCCCTCAAGGGGCTCACAAGTGAGAGGAGGACACGCCTCACTGGGGCTTTTCTAATGCCTTCCCCATCCCCTCTTACTCTCAGGAAAGAAAATAAGCTCTTTTCTCCATCCAACTGGAGGGCTTGACTTTTCCAAGTGGCTTGGTCTTAGAAGAGAAGTAAGTGATTCTGGAAATCTGATAATGGGCTGCAGCCAGACCCTAATGGGACAGGCACTTTTTGATCTGCTTCAGTGGCTCTTGATCTGGAAGAAGACCCTGTGGTGAAAACCATCATGAACCAGAGCAGGACTTCTCCTTCGGCACCAAAATGTGAGCCCCCAATTTTCTTCCCTTGCTGTGAGTTCTGTGGTTATGCACAACCCTGCAGGAAAGGACCTCATTGGATTCCCGGAGACTGAACCAGAGATGTCCCATCTGACCAGGAGAAGCAACTGTGAGGGTGACCATGGCCAGTCACAACTGCGTATTGACCCTTTCCTGATCCCTTATGACCTTCACAGCTAACAGAACATTGCAGAGATCTACTATGGTGACTGCATTTTCTGAGCACAAAACTAGGCCAAGTGGCCCCACAGGCATGGCTGGGACAATAGGAAAGAGAGACCGACCTTGTGACTTCTTTGAAATGCTAGAAGTAAAAATGGCATCCCTCCTTGCATCCCCCTTCCTGGGTACTGGAAGTGCTTGTTTGTGAGGGTGAGCTAGGTAAAGGGGTTCAATGGCAGGTGTCCTTCTCTGTCCTATGCTAAGAATACAGTAGGTTTCTTTCATGGGCAGCTATCTCTTTTCTTCTTTTGCTCCATTTCCCTTTGTTCCAAAGTTTTCTTTGGGGGGGAGGTGTGTGTGTCAAGTAGACCCTTTGCTTTCCCTGACACCACGGAATACTCTTAGGCATGTGACTTTGATATCCACATTCTTCTGGGGGCCTGGGCAGTGATACTGGCTTTCTCTGTTCAGATGATCAGAATCCTGAACCAAGGCAGAAATTTGAGACAAAGTCTTCCCTTCCTCTTATCTTTGGTGCCTAACATAGCCCCCCTCCCCCAGCCTTGATTTCATTTTTTTCTTGAGAAACCTTAGGACACATGAGATCTTCAGGTATTTGGAGATCTTAAACAATCAGTACCATTTATTATTGTCCATCAGGTGAAGCAACAGAGCCAAAAGGTCTAATTTACAAGTGACCCTTGATTTGAAGCTTAATTGAGTCCTGGACAGCCATGACAAATTAAACCAGAGTCAAACTCTTACTTTCTGTAAGCACCATCTTATAAATTCTACTCCCTGCCTTGGAATCTAATCTTGGACCACCAAAATACCCTGAGTGATTCCAACAAAATAATAAAATAAAATACAGGGACATGCTTTTCAAACATTTAGAAACTATATAAAAAGAAATAAATTCAATAGAAAAGCTACAGCAGTGTTCCATTTGGGGGGCTCCTAAGTCTTTTGGATTGAAATGAACCTGCTTCTTAAAATGTTGTTTCAGTGACATCTGGATTGAAGTCATCTTTTTGTGATAAATCTCCCTATGAACAGTGCTTCTCCACTGAGGGAGATTTTGCCCCCCACGGCAAAATTACAGCTGGCAGTGTTTGAAGATACTTTTGGTTGTTGCAACTTGTAGGATGGTGGTGGTTCTCCTGGAATTCTGTAGGGAAGAGCCAAGGTTGCTGCTAAGGATTCTGCAATGCATAGGACAGTTTCCCACAACAAAGAATTATCTGACCAAAATGCCAATAGCACTGCTGTATTAAAACCCTGCCTCGTAGCAAGCATGGGCATTTCAAATTGAGTTAAAATTCAGGTCATTTCTTTGGAAGAGAAAATGTTGAAGACTAAATTTACATGAATACCTCTCAAGGTCTTTAAATGGTACAAGATGGGGTTGGGGGGGTGGATGGAGGGGAGGACAGGTGTTTCCACCTTGACTTCTTCGGTGATTCCTCATGCTCCCGTGTCAATAAGCCAGCTGGGTTGCCTTTGATGGCAACCTAGGTTGTCATTGTTTCCATGTAGCTTTGGTTGTAAATATAAGTTTTGGTTATTACTCTGTGGGTTTTATTTATGGGAAAAAAAGTCATAAAAAGTGAGCGTGGATCACAAATCATGGTGGGTACCCCCCTGCGCCCAGAAGTAATTTATACATTTCTTCATTGTTCTCCCTGTTTTTCTTGGATCTTTAAATTTCCTGTAGAGCTAGCATATTGAATTTTCATAATTGTTACTGCATTTCTTGTAATTTATACTCATTTCCCAGAAACCTCCAAAGGGCTTATTGTTTATCACGAAGAGTAGACCCAAAGCTTTCACACAAGCTATGAATGAGTGCTTAGCTGTGATCTCTGATCATAACAAGTCTCATTTCATGCATTAAAGGGCGTCAACATCTAAAAGTACCAGAACTTTTGGACTGCCCTCCCTCCCCTCTGCTCCCCCAACCAAGGAAGATTCTATATTAATCAGTCCTTTGAGAAGGTTCTGTTAGCTTTTTGGATTCGAGGAGCTCCTTAATTGCCACTTCCCTAATATTTGAAGTGTTTGAAATGTGTCTGAGTTTAAAAAAGAATATTGTCAATATTGAAATGACAACCCTCGTCCTATTTAACTGAGATCTTTTACTGTACATCTCTTCCCAGTTCCTCACGAATGTGTAAACATACATTTGGAAATTTTACCCTAACCTATTTTAAAACCTCTGAAGTGCAGGGCTTCCTCCACATATGTGTGGAACATCTGGGCTGGGGAGCAGGGAATTTGGTGCAAGTGGATGGAAACAGAATGAGGCAAAAAGAGACTCTATCTTTTCAAAGAGGGACCAGGCCTTTGTCCCTGGCCATCCAGAGTCAGCATTGGGTCAGATCCATGGTAGGTGTTCACTGAACTCAGATTGTGAAATGAGGAAAGAAGAACAAGAGACATGGTTATGTGTGGATTTATGAGTCCAATACATGTTCTTTCTAGGATTCTTGGAAAGCCTGAGCAGTGGAGTGGAGCGTACAAGTGCACATCACATGAGAGGAGAGATGGGTCCCAGGAGCCCTTATTCCTTAATGATATCCTTCTGTGGACTGGCAAGAGGTGGCTGCGGAGGCACATGTCCCCAGGGCCACCGGGGTCATCGCGGGAGAGAAGACGTTACTGTGTTTAGGTTGGGTTCTTGGTAATTGCACTGATTACTAATGCTGCTAACATTTCTCTTGCTTAATAATCCACTTTTAATTTTCCCTGTGGCAGTTCTTCGTTCCCACAACACAGCAATAATTAAATCTGTGTTCAGATCTTTGTAAATGCACCCAGAGGTCTTAAGCAATGGGTGAATCATACTCATTTAAGTTAAAACATAATGTTAGCATTCAGCCACCTCAGGAATAAATACTAATTACTGAAATTCCTTTAAGTTCCACTGTATATGTCTAGTTTCCATTTCCCAGATAACACGCAGGGCGAGATTCAGGCCATGGGCTTTATCTGCATATTACAACGGTCCCTCCTCAGGTAACACCATCCTGAGGTGTGGGTTTCCAGGGTGGCTTATTTCAAAGAAGACCAGGAAATGGGGCTGTTTTTGAAGGTCTTCTCTTGCTGCCCTCACCGAAATGTTTTTTAGGAAATTATGGGGGAAGAAGAAATGAGCCATAGGGAACAGGCTCTGAAAAGTGTCAGCACAGGCAGATGCTTCAGTGGGAGACTGTCATGTGACTGGAAGCTGGGGTTTTTGTCCCTGTTGCTCACATGGCCTAGGTTTGGGAACAGGACTGCTGGAGCCTAGAAAATCCTGGGAGGAATGGAACTTAAAAAAACAATTTTATTTCCAAATTTTTAAAGTATTCTCTAAGTCCCCTTTAAAAGTATTCTCTTTATCTCCCTTTTAACATGGGAACATGGAGAAACACTGCTCCCTCTTTGCCCTGGAATTTCATAAGGCTCCATCTACCCCTGGCCTGTGGAGAGCTCTGTCATCAGACTCCTTCTGGGGTGCCAGGGAGCCAGGAGCACATGACGACTCTACCACTCCTAGTCCTGCTTCTACAGGTTATGCTGTTCCATGCCCTCTTACTCTGATTTGTGCTGTTCCCTCCTCACCGTCCCCCTTGGGTAATTCCTACTGTCATAAGACTCAGACAGGCAGACGCCCCTCCCCACAGGTAGTCTCCTGGAATGCCCCTCCCTCTCCAATGAGGGTGTAGGGAGGACTTCTCTGGGTTCAGGCCCCCAACTCTGCTCTGTTACTGTCTCCTCTACACTTCTACCTTGCGTGCTTGTGGAGCTGAGCTGGATGGAAGTTTCCCTCATGCCCCTGCTCTTCGGACTGTTACCTGGCCGGGTCTTACCTGTATGGTCTGGAGGTGAGAGTCGATCTTCCAATGTGCACAGGGCTCATTTTCAAGGCAAGGAAAGGGAGAACGCTTTCCCAGGTGACCATGCCTGAGAGGCAGGTGGTCACAGGAGCTGGAGACTGAGCTGAAGATAGACAGGCTGGGCAAGTTAGGACAATTAAATAGTCTCTGCCAGTGCCCCTAGATGGCACTAGAGCCTTGGAGATCCAGCTACCACTGGGCACTCCAGGGTCAAGGGAACCGGACAGCGAGTCAGTCTTTGTGGCCAATCAAGGGCTCCACACCATAGACCAGACCGGTCTGGGTGACGCTGGGGCATCCAGTAGAGGCTAGCACCCATCAGGGACCTCTTCTGAGGGTAAAAGCAATGGGTGAGATGAAGAATTCAGAGCGGGTGGGGAGGTGGAGGAGGAAGAAAGAGAGAGAGAGGCAGAGAGAGGAAGAGTAGATAGTGGGAAGAGGAAGGAATGTAGGGGCATCAAGGCTATAATAAGAGAACAGGATCAAGGACGGCAAGGGACACAGTTGGAGTAGTAGGACCTTCAGGGATGAGAACAAGGTGATGCAGAGAAGATCTTTTGGCAGAAGTGGCGGTAAACCCGGAGGGGAGGAGGCCCAGAGAAAAGGAGAAGGCAGGCTGGCCATTAAGAAAGGCATGCCTCCCCAGTTCCCCACAGGACTCAGAAGACGCACACCATTCCTTCCGGATCTTTTATTGACGTATAGAAAATGTGTTTAGAAAAGGAACTATACAGAAGCTAAAAGCAATCAGGACTAAAAATACTAGTTAACAATGGTTAACAAGCGGAGATTCCAGTCTTTGAGCTACAGTGCCAAGAAAGGAGCGGGGAGGTTGGCTTCTCCTCTCCCATCCTCTGTTTTTACTTTTATTTCAGTTCATTAAAGTGTACATCGCCTGAAGAGTATGTACTCCATTTTCTTCTTGTTTTTTTTCTTCCTTCCAGGCTTTCTTTTAAGTAAATGCTTTTCCCAAGCACAGTGTAGCTACAAAGGCAGTAAATTGGTCGGTGTTATTTTTACCTGAAAAGGCCGTTAAAGGTTAAAACGACAAACTCAAATTCGGAGGGCCTGGAGGATTCGGTGTTTATGGTTTCTCAGAACAACAATCTAGAGACCACCAGGGTGGGTTTCAGCTGCCCGGGCCCAACATAACAGCTCCCTCAAAGTCACAGCGACTTGCTCAGGGTACCTGAGAGGCCCCGTGGACCTGGGGCGCATCTGAGGTCGGAATGACTGGATGCCTGGGTGTGTGTTCAGGATAAGAAGGAGGAGATTGATGTTATCGGTAACGCATCTAGATTTTGACCCTTGAGTCTGTGGAGCCATGGTGTGAGTCTAGAGGCCATGGGCAGGGAAAGGGGGTTGGTAGGGGGGCACTTACTTGGCTGACATTTTTGTAGAAACGATGGCGTCTGCTGCATCTAACACAGAGGTATCTCACCTCCCCCCAGCAGCCTCCACATGGAAGAGGACCATGAAATACCAAGTTCTTTCTTGGGGAAATCTATTCCTTTATGGCTAAGTAGCGTCCAGTTGAGAGGAAGGGGTTCATTTCTGGAGTTTGGGCCTGGCAGCCAAAAATACAATTTACCCAGTACCAATTTCCTTCTAAATTCTTCAGTGTGGCAAAGAGAGCTGAGATTGTATGTAACTGTTCTCTGAGAACCCATGACAACACACACATCCCCACTGAGGAGGTAGGGACAGGTTGGAAGAGGGAAGTAGTAACATCCGTTTACTGCCTTCCTCTAACCTCATTCCCCAATTTTTCCACTGATGTGTCCCTACAGGGACACTCTCATGGTACTCATGAAAGTCTGGGAGGAAAGAGCCCAATCAGTCTGCAGCCTGCTGGTTTTAGCCTAAAAATTCAGGGATTTCTACGTTTGATACTGCCTATATTGGTTTCAATATATTAATATTGAACATAACTCCTTTCCTCTTAAATTCTGGAGTAAAACTGGTGATCCAGGAACACACACCATGTTTATTCTCCCCAATCTTGCCAACCTTGTCTACCCAGTTTGAGAAGAATGATTCTGGAATTCCCTACTCTTCTAATGTTGGGTGGGAAAGAGGCCACTATATTCCCAAAGGAGTGGGGTTGGGGACATAATGTTTGTGTCCTAGTCTTTTTTATCTGCTACCAACCTGCTGTGGAACTTTTTCTTACCTCCCCAATTAAAAACATAAAAAGAGAAAAAAAAAAAGAAAAGGAAAGAGCTGTCTGGCTGTTTCTTACTTCTGAGGGTGAGGTGGAAGGTCCCCTGGAGTATGTGGCAAAAAACAACACAAGAACTCCCTTTTCTTAAAAGACAGAGAGAAGTGGCTTCAGAAGCCCCTTTGTGCAAACATTAGTAAATCCAAGATGGCGGCCACTTGGCTAAACAAGTAGAAGGGGCAGCAGTCTCCTGATAGGGGAAAAGTAAGGGCTTTAGAATTAGACAGAGGGATTCCGATTATGGCTCTCCTTAGACCTGTGTGACTTTGGGCATGTCACTAAACCTTTCTGTGCCTCCATTTCTTCATCTGTCGAATGGTTAAACTTGAGTCAGGGTTGTGGTGAGGATTTAATGAAGTAATATAGGTAAAGTTCTTAGCACAGTATATCTAGAAAGTAGTAGGAGTGTAATAAATACCATTTCTCTTAGTCTTCATCTGGGGAGAGAAGTATTAAAAGGCCTATGCCAGATCTGATCTCAGCTCTGTTACTAATTAGCTGTGTGAACTTGGGCAAGTTGCCTAACGTTTTTGGACTTCTTTTTCCTGAAGTATGACATGAGAGGGTCAGGTTAGATGATCTCCAGTCCCCTCCTGCTCTGAAGGTATGTTCCCAACATTTGTCTTTTGGAGGCAGCGTTGAACACAGTAGCATCTGGCGGCGGGATGTTAGCAACACAGGGTGTCCCTGGGGCTGCTAAACCAGAAATGGGAAGAAAACAATAGTTCTCATCGGTGCCCTTGCCTCCTGGCCACACATCGGGACCCAAACCCTCTCTGTGGCTTAGATGTTCCAGGCCTCCTGGGATCTTGCTCTGCCTCCATGAGCCCATGGTGCCAATGAGCCAAAGCCAGTACCTGGAAGGGCAGATTCGGTGAGACTGAAAAGGGTTAAATGTTTCTGAACTGGAAATTTAGCATCAGCCCAGCCTCACAGCAGACAAGGAGGAGCTGATTTGTCAAGTTAACAGAGGGGGCAGAGCTGTCTGAGGGACAAGAGTGGTGTTATTTGGATACTCTGCAATAGCCTTATTAAGCTTGGGAAGGAGGGAGGATTTCCGGTTTGGAGAAAATGCAACACTGTCCAAAGACTCTCAGATTTGCCAAGGACATTTGGACAATGAAGTGCTGCAGGTGCAATGAAGTCATGCTTCAGGCAAGAGGTGACCTTGAAAAATGAATCAGAAATGCTGGAGAAGACAAATCAGGCTTGTGAGTGCTGTGAAGGAAAAGTGAGGTCCAGGCAGGACTGGTTAAACCCTTCTGCTTCTCATTTTCTAAGTGACAGGGCTCTGGTGCCTTAGTTTCTCCTGAGGTGGGTGAACTGACAGGAGCTCTCTGGTGGGAGGTGAAACCAGAACTCAAGGAATTAATGCAGGTCCCTAGACCCTTACACTTGC
The DNA here is from genome assembly GCF_004348235.1 of Phoca vitulina. Taxonomy (NCBI): domain Eukaryota; kingdom Metazoa; phylum Chordata; class Mammalia; order Carnivora; family Phocidae; genus Phoca; species Phoca vitulina. Next base: position 3,145,267 of record NW_022589776.1, read on the forward strand.
TCTCTGTACTTCTACTGTGGGCCATTGGTAGAAGGCGTGCTTTCAGTCTCCAATCATCCATCAGCTTCTTTTATTTGTTTTATTTTATTTTATTATTTTATTTTATGTTTTATATTTTATGTTTTCTTCTTCCCTGCTATTTCTCAAAGCTTGAAGAACACAGACTGGACATAAGCAAATCTAATGTGGCTACCATTAGGATGAACCAGAGCCATTCTTTCAAACTGGACCTGTATCGACACAACACACCCACTTAAGTATACTAGACCTTTTTTCCCTCCTTGCTTTTGGAGATCTCATTTTCTGTGAATTCTCATTTGGCCTGTTGGTGCCAAAATGCTAGAGTACAGTTGAGGGAAACTTGGTCACATTTGTGTGGGGTGGGGTTACGGAAGAAACAAAAGTATGGGGGAGCATTTAGTCAAAGATGTTAGGGAACATGGCCAAAGGACCTGGAGGTCTAGCCAGAGAGAGGCTACAGGCATCACCCAGAAGCCAGCATGGTGTCTCGCCTTTCCTGAGCGTGGAACCTCTCTGTCACGGATATCTGGAGAAAGACGGGCCACCCAGGGAGGTTGGGTGGAGCTGAGTCTGCCACTCCTGGCATCTGGAGCTTTGTGTAAGAGGCAGACTCCCAAACTTCACAGATCTCCCCCGCCCCCCCAGGCCTCCAAGGTCCCAAGGCCTTGGCAAATTTGAAGCAAATGAACAAATTATTCCATCTTCTGTGGGATTATTGGAACTAAACTGAAGTTTGAATCTTTCCTTTTCAAAGTTTTAGGACTAGACAGTGAGATACAAGAAGAATGTCTGCTTTGGAGGGAAAGAAAAGGAAGTAGGAATGAGACTGAATAGGAGTCAGGTGATCAAAAGCAAGCACAGACCCTGAGTAAGTAGTTCTACCTTTCCTGAAATTCTGGGCAGAGGTTAAAATTAAAAAAAAAAAAAAGAAAGAAAGAAAAGAAAAGAAAAAGAAAGAAGGAAAAAGGAAAAAGAAGAAAAATGTTTTTATTCCCCAGGAATACTTGCAAGTCCAGGTCATGAGCTTGTCTATTTCAGCCTCCTCAGCTTGGCGCATTTACTGCTCATAGGTTCCATTTTTTCTCAACTGATGCTTTTAAAAGAGCTCTTTGAAACTATTCCATAATGACCTACTGTCCCTTAATCTACAGCTCTGTGCTGGGACCACATTTTAAAAGTATAAATGTGATTAAGGTTGTTTGGTTTGGCATTGAGCTCATTGGCAACCTTGGTTCTTCGGGTTTGTCTTTGAAATAAGAGTTTTCAGTGTGCAGGGAACTGGTTGGTTTCCAGGGAACAGGGTAGGAGGTGGCTTACCCCTGCTTGGGCCGCCCAGTTTAGAGCGTGTAGGTGAGGCGTAGGGTGGATTTAACTATTTATGGAAGTTTGCTCTGCATTTCCTTGCTGCCATTTTTATTGTTCTTTTTATTTAACAATTCAATCCCCTGTGCAAATCAGTTGACTGGTTTTCCTGAAACTTGGTTTGGTGTGAGTTCTGGAAACCCCGAGGGGCTTGCTGTCCTCAATCCCCACCATGTTTCACAGTTACTGCCGGTGACTGGGGATGGTGATCGCCACCTTGTGGCCACACCTAGCAAGCCTCCCTCCTCCAGTTAAATCCAGTCTAAAGGCCCTGTGGGAGTTTTCCACAAATTTGTGGTCTCCCCCTGCCCCTCCCCCACCTTCCAGAAAGAACCCTGGAGAACGTGAGTTACTCTGTTGGGAACTATCTTTATCTGATGGGGAAATGAGAAAAGGAAAAACTGGATCTTGGATCTAGGCAGTGGGTCTGTTGCAGTCATTGGTAGGTTTTGTTGGCTTGTAAATGCCTATAATTAGGACTGGGATTAAATCCTAATCCTGCACTTAAATTGCCTCTGGGCAGGGTCCACTTCTATTCCTGTGAGTCCCTTGAGAGCAAGTGGTGTGCGTAGGTGAGTGCATTGTGAATATCGCTTACTGGATCCACCCTTGGGAAGAACACAAATTTGGAGGAATAAGATAAGCAGGAATCAGTGAGTAAAGTTAAGAAGCTCTAGCTTAGTTGATCATGGATCTTGGGGAGAGAACGGGCACAGTGTCTCTTGAAGACGGTAAAAGCTCGTGAGAAAATCACTCAACTTAATAAAAGGAATCTATACATCCTTTTATAGGAGGTTGGGTGAGCTAATCTTTGAAGTCCTTTTCTTGCTTTAAAAGTTTTTGAAATGAATTGAGGCAATGCTGCAGGTACTATTTATAAAAATGTTCCATAGGGTAAAATGGTTGTAATGAAAGGCAGGTTTTGGTTTCCACTGATTCTTCCTGGCTTTCACCTGAATTGACCACACAGGGAATCATAATCTCTTTTCGTTTCAGGTCCCTTGATGAGGTAGGCTGTACTGGAACCACCCAGGCCCCTGGGCTCTGCTTTTATGGGCAAAAGGAACCCGACCTCTTACTTGGCATTACCTTCTCTGCAGTGTTTTTTCCTGTGTGTGTGTGTGTGTGTGTGTTTTATTTATGACTTCTGAATCTTCCTTTCTTTTCCTTCCTTCCTTCCTTCCTTCCTTCCTAAATAAAGGAAGGCTTTTGGTGAATTACTAATCATGCTCTCTCATCAATGCCAATTTCTATTTAGATTTTCAGATCAGAAACTAGCATTATTGACTATCAAAACCAAAAAGGAAGTTGGTAGCCATTCTAGTCCAAGCTTCCATTCAACAGGGGGGAACTGAGGCCTGGAGAGAGAAAACCACCTCCCTGATGATGTCACAGAACAAACAACATGGCAGAGGCGGGCCTATACCTTAGCCCCCAGTTTCCTTTCAGTGTGCTCCCTACTATTCATTGGTTTCCCACTCTCCAGCTGAATTGCATTTAATTTACATGTTTCTTGACAGGACTGTTTCCCTTTCTTCCTCCTTCTCCTAGTTCTTTTGAAGCCCATGCTGACCTGAGAAATGGCGATGTGGTCTCCACGTCTCAGCCCCAGGTTTGTCAGTCACAGCCTCACAGAGCGGTGGGCAAGGCCCTGGAGGCCTGCTAAGGCAGGGTGCCTGCAGCTAGTGGCAGCCAGCTTCATCCACATAAAGTGTGATCAGCAGCCCAAGGGACTGTCCTTTCCTGGGGATCAGAGCTGGGTTAGAGTGTAGCTGTTTCCATTAGGAAACTGCCAACTCTCCAGCTCTTCCGGCAACTGGTTGGGGAAGGAACAAGATGACCCAGTTTGGCTAACCATGGGCATTACAGAAAACAGAAGAGGAACGTGAGGGGCAAAGGGGAGGGCAGCTGGGGAGCCGGGTGTGGATTTTGGCAGATGCCTCAGGGATAGCTACCACTGACACTGGATTTGGAGAAGCCAAAGGGTCATGGTTTCTAGAGCCTCCAGCTCTCTTGGGCTTAAAAATCAAATCACGGTAGTGAAGAGAGCACATCTCATAAAATGGGAGGTAGGCACACAGTCGTCCCCTATTCACCTTTGGATTTCCAGATGTAATTTCCTCTGGCACTTTTCATTTTTCCTCTCAGAGGCAGAATAATAAAAGAAGATGGAGAAAGGCTTCTCATGATGTCAACTCATTACAGAGGTCATTCCTATTTCCTACAGGACCAAAAAAGAGCAAAAAACAAAAACAATCCCCTCCTGAATTTCACCTCTTTCCAGGAATTATCAGTCAGGGGAATGGCTGGCTGGTCATATAACTTCTTCTTCTAACCCTTATTAAGCCACCCACATTAAGGAGAGCTTGGCTGAACACAGAAATGAGGCCTTCCGTTTGCAATTCAGAAAAAAAAATCCATGACAAATAGGACCAGAAATAAGAAAATAGAGTTAGGTAAGATCTGTGTTTCCCACAGGACCTGTAATCTCAAATGGCAGATGCCCTGATTTCTACTTTTGTCCTTTCCTCAGTGTCTGACCCCAAGTGCTCAACCCACAACCATCTCCCCCTTTCACCCACAAAGGAAGTTCTGTCTGGCTGACCCGAGAGAGGGGGCAATGACTTATGACCCTCAGGGAACACAGCCACTATGCAGCCCAGGGCCAGGTGTGGACAATGCCTTGGGCTTGTGGGGCCGTGGGGGTCTAAGGGTAAGATGGACGGAGGCACAGGATTGATTGGGGCTGGGAAGGAGGCCACTGCTCTTAAAAGGTAATAGGACACTTGGCTGGTAAGAGTGTCAGAAGACGAGAATCTTTGGCCCACTAAAAAGGACTTGGGTTGTTGGGATGGGGTGAGGTTAATCTGTTTCCTCTGAAGGGGTGTTGATGACAGAGCTCTCTTCCGGAGGCTTCTCCCAGGGGCTGCTGTGAGAACCTGGCCATCCAAGGCAGTGACCAGAGCACGAATACCTGGTAGTGAAAGGCAACTCCTGGGAGTCCAGGAAAAGAAGGCCTGGTGCCATAGCAATCTGACCCCAGGACTTGCCTTCAAGTTGGTCTCTTTAAAACATTCCAGACTTGCCCTCCTTGGTGGGAAAGGAGGGGAAGGTTAAGGATGACTAGGGGGGAGGGAGCATGGAGACCGAGGCCCAGGCCCGGGACAGCAGGCACCACGAGAAGCTACATCCTGCTTCCTCCAACACCCTTCCCTTGTTGCAAAGCACAGTACTCTTACCCCCCACCCCTTGTTTCATATTATAAAATACAAACAAATGACAGAAAAGGTCAGTCGGCCCGCGGCGGCCCACCGCTCAGAACTGCAAGGACCGCCGTTTCCTCCCTGCCGTTAGGCGGTGGCTGTAGGGGCGCATTTTCATCTCCACGAAAGGGATGGAGAACTCGTGGCCTTTCCAATGGTACCAGTTGATCCCCTAGGAAGGAGAAAGACATGCATGTCAGGTCACCGCCTCCCCCCCCCCCCCCCGCCAGTGGAACACCCAGCTTGAAAAGAGGGACAACACCAGGAGCGGGGAATCCAAGATGAGGATTTAGCCATTCTCCACTAACGGGAAGCTTTGCGGTCCGGCTCCCGATACCGTCCAAGGAGCTGGGTCTCTTTCCACCTTTTCTTTTTAAGCATGCCTGTGGCCTGAGTGTTCATCAGGCTTGTACGTCAGGTTATTTCTTACTGCCAGCTTTATGTTTTTGGCTTTTAAGATTTGCATGTACCAGTTATCAGTGTTGAATTTCAGAATCCCAATAGTATACGAGCATTTTGTGGAGAATGATCATGTTTGACTGCTCACTCCTGATGGGAGAGTCAGGTAGTTTCCACCTAAGGTGACTAGCCATCTTGGTTGGCTCAGGACTGAGGGGTTTCCCTGGCTGCTGGCCTTTGGGTGCTAAAACTGGGAAAGTCCCAGTTGGTCATCGTATCACCCAGCCCAGCCTGTGGACTTGTAGTCTCTACTGGGGAAACATAGTCCAGTTTACACTGGTTTTCTGATCTCTCCTTTCCTGGGACCCTTCTTTAGATAAGGTTGAGCCTGTGAAGCTGTTCCTAACATTGATAAGCTCTCTATAGGATGGTTTAGATGAGGAAATGAAATGGAACGTACTGGTGGTCAAAGGCTTCTCTGGGTGAGTTCTAACTTCTGAGTCCAAATGCTTTTCTTTCCCTCCTCTGGTTTCTGCTTTGTCCTGCCCTTATTTCAGGGCCTGCCTTACTTTCCTCTTCATGATAGTCCTTTCTCAAGACTGACATTTTTTTTTTGTTTTTTACAAAGGGGAATGTAAGACCCACTTGTGCACTGAACACATAAAGCTAAGTGACAGTGGGTTTCACAGCCCTGGGTCATTCATAACAGTGGCGAGCTTCACTTACTTGACTATGCCTGGACTCTCCATATTTCCCATTGAGGTTGGTCCGATGGCAGTTCTTATACCACCAGGCCCCCTTGTAGGACAGGGCGCAGTTGGTAACTGCAACATCATTGTCTCTGTCCTCTGTGGAGAAAGGGCGTCCTTGATGATAGCTGAGGGAGTCTCCTGTAAAAAACAAAGATGCTTTTGTAAGGCCATCTGATTTGTCCCTCTTTTGTCAGGATTGTCTGGACATTTGACCCGCTCCCAACACACCTAGCCTCCACTTAAGGGACCTTCTATTTACCTCTCTCATTTCCACCCATTTCCTCAGCCGGGCTGTACGGAACTCTACTCTACTTTAATCCCTGGCTCAGCTGCTTCCTTGCTGCTCTCAGCAACTCGTTTCCTCATCCCTCTGACTTTCTGCTCAGAGCTCTGTCCACTCAGTCCACCTCATACCTCTATCTGTTTCTTCTAGGCCTGCACTGGGCACCAATATTCATGATTCCTTTGTCCCCAGAGGAGATAGTGATGAGCCATGGCCACTTGAGTCAATCTGGGTTACCACCGTGCATCCATGGCCTGGCATTCTCCATGGTTTATTAGGCCTGGTCAACCCTCACCCCAAACCTCACATTCAGAACTTGGTGCCACATGTAAAGAGGGATCTCAGCAAGCTCGAGTTCCTGTCCATAGGAGAAAGCATGATGAGAAAATCCTAATCATGTCCGAGAAGTTGTTGGGAAAAGCAGGGCTGTATCTTGGGGAAGTTTGCATACGGGATAGACTGCTTGGATATGTGGTAAGATCTCTAGCCTTAGAGGCAAACAGAGGTGTCTGGGTGTTGTCTTGCTGGGATGTTATGAATTGATGATATGAATTGATGATATGAATTGAGTATTTGAGGTGAGGGATCAAACTTTAATTAGTTTATAACTATTGGCTGAACTTTTGGTGGGACTTGTGGTTGGAGATGTCGTGAAGGGGCGAATGCTGTTGAATCAATGTTATTGTAGATGCTTCTGAGGTTGCTTTAAACTAGGAGAGACCACCGTTCTAGGTCATCTGTGGTATCTGAGTCCACATTCATGGTGGCCACTCAATGCCTCCCCTGCTTCCTGCCACAGCTTAACTCTGAGGGGATGATTTTTGTTCTACGAGGAAGCCTGATCCCCTCAGGTCAGTTGGATCCCTAACTCAACATACCATGTCTCTTTCCCTTCCTTTTCATCTTCTCCCAGGCTCCAAGGAATCTGGTTTTGTGTCCATCGAGAGCTAATCCCACTACCTGAAACTTATTATTATTTTTTAAGATTTTATTTATTTATTTGAGAGAGAGAGAGAGAGCACGAGCAGGGGGCGGGCAGAGGCAGAGGGAGAAGCAGATTCCCCGCCGAGTGGGGAGACCCATGTGGGGCTTGATCCCAGGACCCTGGGATCAGGGATAAGTTAAGCAGAAACTTAACCAACTGAGCAACCCAGGTGCTCCCCTGAAACTCATTCTTTCCCATTTCTTCCAGGTCCGGAAGAAGGCAGAAAAGATTTCTTATCTTTTTCTCTTTCATATTTATATATTTTAGCATATTCACCTCCTCCAATCCTAAATCATATTCATATCCTTTAGCTTTAAAACTTCTTGGATTAATCCTATTCTCTAGGGACCCTTTCTTTACCATTGGTTTAACTCTGTTGCCTCTACCTGCCTCCTATCTTCTCATCTCCTGCTTGTCCTTCTGTAATCTAGAATGGGCTCTCAACCGCTGCCCTGCAGCATGCTCTCCAGCTTCCTCGCCAATGTTTGCCTGTGGCTGCCTTGGCTAGATCCCGGCATTGGTCTTTATCTCCTCCCCAAATCTGGCTTCCCTTCCCATTTCTGCCTCATACCCACCTCATATATTCAGTACATTGTCCAAGTCCTGGTTTTTCTCTCTCAAACTGCTGTTCAGATTTATACCTTTCTCTTAATTCCTGACATTAGTCAAGTCTCCTATTATCTCCTGCCAGGATTAATGCAGCAGCTGACAACTGGTCTCTGTTCTTCACTCAGATTTACTTTATCCAGTTTATGGCTGTCACATTGATCTTCCTAAAACCCCCAAATCCAAAAGACTCAGGACCTACCATGGCTCCTCACTGCTCACCATAGTAACACCGCTCTCTTGGTTTTAAGGTCCTTCCTCCACCAATCTTCTTTCTGTTTCTTCTGAACTCACACCCTGCCCTGAGGAGCCAGGGGCCCTCCCTCCACAGTAACTGCTCCTTCCGTGACTTCTCTTCCAGGGTTTGCCTTCCCTCACCATTGGGGCGCCAGCCAGATGTTGTTCCTTCCTAGGCCAGAGCGCCTGGTAAGCTGGAAATGAGTACCATTTCTTTTGTGGTTCTTTTTAAAAAATAGATGTTTAGGGCGCCTGGGTGGCTCAGTTGGTTAGGCATCTGCCTTTGGCTTGGGTCGTGATCCCAGGGTCCTGGGATCGAGCCCCACATCGGGCTCCCTGCTCTGCGGGAAGCCTGCTTCTCCCTCTCCCACTCCCCCTGCTTGTGTTCCTTCTCTCACTGTGTGTCTCTCTCTCTGTCAAATAAATAATAAAATATTTAAAAAATAAAATAAAAGCTCTTGACCTGAACACTTTGAAATAATGAATTTAAAAAAAATAAAAAATAAAAAATAGATGTTTAGTTCTTGCAGAGACCATGTCTTATGCTTCTTTTGAGTGCCTGTAACTTGCACAATGAACTTCTAGGGGTTGCTCAACAACCTCTTATTGATAACTTGATTTGGAATTTTCAGTTCTATTCCAGTTAGAGTCCTGACTAGAGACTTAGATTTTTGTAGCTTGAGAAATGAGGACAGGAGAAAGGGCTGAAGGTGGATTGGAGGCCATGGGATGGATTGTTGCCAGTAGGGCCAATAAAATGACCAACAGGTCAAGATAAAGGCCAGGGGAACTGGGCAATGGTAAATGCCAGAAAGAGAGGATGGGCTCTTTGCCACTGGAGACCTTCCGGTCTTAACAGAGCAACCATTGGGTAGAGTTGCCCAGAGAAAGGGGCAGCCTACATAAGCCCAGGTTTTCATCTTTTGAGGAAGATGAACTGAATATTTGAAGGGAGGGGTCAGACTGTGATTAATTTACGATGATTGGTAGTTTGCTGGCAGGATTTGTCTAGGAAACATGAGAGTCGAATGCGGTCCCACAGTCCTGCCCTCCATGGGGCCCAGTAGCAAGATGGAGCTTCGGTAAAGGAAGCAGTGGTCGGCCCCACAGGAGGCAGAGAGAAGCAAAGACCTGGAGCAGGTGAAGAGAGGGGAGGAAGGTGGGACATGGGAGCAAAGGGCAAGTCTTGCTTTTCTTCCTGTGGGAAGAATAAGAACTGCTTTTCTATAGGCACAATTCTAATCTTAGGAAGTTGATTATATCAGGTTTTCTTGAAATGATTTAGTCTGATATCTGCTTCAATACACTCCATTTCAATGGTTCTTTTATGCCCAAAGTGTAGTAAATTGGAGCTATTATTAGGGGCACCTCAGGCAGATCTGACCAACTGTCATTGGGAATAATCTCCAATATGAACAATAATAAAGCATGTCTTCCTATGGAGTAACAATACATGGCTGAGAAGAGAAATACTTGGACAGGTGCAGTAATCGGAAGGGCAACACCTTGATGATCTTCTTAATCCCAAGAGGCATAAAAATGCTGCTAAAATTATACACTAGCATTTAGCCCTAAAATTGGAGTTAATGAAAGGACCAATAACTGTGTACCAAACAGTAGAATGTTTGGCAAAACAGGTTTTTATGAAATGTGCTATAATAGAACCCAGGAAACAGATTGGCAAAGCCTAAGAAGCAGACTGGATATTATGTTCCGATAAAACTATTAATGCAACAGAGCTTATAGAGATGGTTGTTCTACTTAGTAGAAATGTCATAAAAATCTATACAGGAAATGTGAGCATGTATTTGGTTCTTGTGGAGGAATGAAAAGAAACGTGGCCAGTGAGGGTCATTCCAGTGCTCTTGCTTGCACCTGACGAAGGCCTTAACGATGACTGCTGAGGGGAGGGGGTCCTCTCAGAATATGGAGTTGCAAGATGGTTTTCCTGGATGTCATCACAGGGAGGACATTTCTCCCCAGACAGTAGATGATTATGTTCTCGTTGGGTTAGAGCCCATATTAATTAATCTAGACAAGAAAAATAATGCTTTGTCCTCACACTGCGCTTTTTTTTTTTTTAAACTTTAAAAGTACTTTCGTTGCATTGGTCGCATCTTTTTCTGACTACTTTGTGAAGTAGGGCAGGCATCCTTATTATGATTTTCCAGATGAGGAAACTGAAATCCTGAAAAATTGGTTTCAGATCACCGGGGTGGTTAGGGACCGAAGGGACCAGCGCCAGTGATTCTCAGCCCTCCCTCCGCCCTGCTCTTTGGCTGGCAGGGAATTCACACGCTGTGGGGGTGCTGCCACTGCCCGGCCGGTCAGGCTTAGACCGCGGGGCGTGGCGGGGGGCGGGGGAGCTGGTCCTGCTGCCCGCCCACCGGCCCGGCGTCTGCTCAGGGGCCGGGGTACCTGCGGTGCCGTTGTAGGCCCCTAGGCGCAGCTTGTACAGGTTTCTGCCGTCCTCCACCGAGAACTTGTCGTAGTAGGCGACGGCCGCCTCCTGGCCGTCCCGCATGTCCACGCGCAGCTCGTAGCGGCCCTGGGATGTGATCCTGTGTATGTTGTCCAGCCCTGTGGAGAAGAGCAGAGAATGCTGGGGGCCTGGTCCCAGCGGCTTTGGAAATGGGAGCGAAATGGGACTGTGGCCTCACAGTGGATGTTACAGAGGGGGAGGGGGATCCAGATTGCTTTTGCCCTCAGCCCTTCTCAGGTCATTTATCAGACAGACCTTGCCAGACTCAGAAACTCCTCCTGCAAAAAGACAAACCCTGGTCTGCTGATGGGTACCCCCGCCCTCCGCCCCCGGACCCATGTCAGCTCAGGGGTCCTAACATCCAGTCTTGACTCAGTAGCACACAAACCTTGAGCCTCGGGATTCCTGGCCCTGTCTCCTACCACCTTCCACTCCAAACCATGGTGTTGGGTGAAAATGACAAGACGTATTACATGGGCGTGAATTCTTTGGCTTGAGTGATAGGAAGCCAGAGGTAGAAACGCTGATAGAAGAGTTCAGGACAGGTGCTAGGGGCCTAGGAGAGCCAGATATCCTACCATTGCCTAGTAGCCTGCAAAAGAGATTCTGTTCACCTTATATTACACTGCCTTGCCCTTTCTCAGCTTCCAGCCCTCCTGGGGCTCCCATAGCCAGGTCAGGGGATATTGCCATTTGCCCCCTGACTCCAGTTCCTTTCTGTCTAATCTACCTGCTACAGTTTGCTTTGCCCCCTCTGCACTGGTCTTCTGGGGGTTATTTTTGCCCATCTGCTTCTCTTTGGGCTCTCAGCTTCCCGGATCTTGGTCTAATAGATTCTCGTAAGGTGCAAACCTCTGTGAGCCCACATTCTCCTTGGCGATGTTTTCTCGTATATATTCCCTTGTCCGTTTGCCCTGGCTGGCTGGGCTCTGGGACTTTCTGATTTTGACCTACCTGTCCAGACTTTGAACCACTCACCTTGCATTGCTGGTGATCTCTGAGTCCTCCTGATTTCTATCTGCCTACTGAACCGAGGTCCTTTTGCTTTGCTGTCATAGCTGATATCTATCGGAGTATACCATGATGAGAATAAAAGAATTGCAGTGATGGAAGGGAATTTAGAGATTACTTAGGCTAATCTCTTTGTGGAAAAAGAGGTTGAAATCTACACAGGTGCTATTATTGGCTGAGGGCCACCTGGATCTTTCTGCTTCCCTATCCTGTTTGAGATTTAAAGCTTCATTTTGATTATAAGTTGAGGGCTGTTTGCTGTTCGCTGGGTTGCTGACCCACAACCTACCCTAGACTTGTGCTTGTGTGGATATAGTGGATCCTGGGGGTACCTCCCCGGATGCCCTTAGTAGATGGTGGACATGTCCCCCAGCTGCTGGATGTGTTGGCTGCTAACAGCTCACAGCTGCCTTCTTCTTGGATAATTGTCTTTGACCAAACAGGAGTCACTTCCCCTTAGCCGCTACATTCTCCCTCCCCCGTACCTTGAAGCAGACCTACATTAATGCCTGATGTAGGGGGTATGAAAGGCCATACCCCTTGCCCTAGTGGGGACCAACTCTGAGGACAATTCATGATTCAGACCTTTCCTGAGGATTAGACTGAAGATCATCTCTCACCAAAATCACATTTTTGCATATTTTCCTCTGCTCTATCTTGTTTCCTCTATTCCCCTACTCCTGAGAGCACTCCCCTAATAAATCCCTTGAACTCTGGTTCTGCTTCTGGGGAACCCAACTTGGGATATAAACCATGGGTCATAGTTACCCCTAACCTGAGTATTGCTACCAAACTGTAGATCACCAGGCCATGCCTCTATTCAAGAGCCCTCACTGGCTCCCTATTACCTATCGCATTATGTCAGGACTTCTCTTCCTGGCTTTAGATACCATAATGTGCCTTCATTCAACCCACCTAACCTCATTTTCTTCTTTCCCTGTCTTGCACCTTTCCTCTGGTTGGATGGTTTCTTTACTATCCCATTTGCACATGTCAAAAGAATCCCTGCCTTTCCTCTTTTCTTGTCCCTTTCCCTCCTGCATTCTTCTTACTCATTGACCGCCCAGAGCCTCCTCCACAAAGCTGACCCCTCCCCTCTCTGAGTATCTGTGCCTTCTCGTCAGGAGTTCATCGGTTAGTACAGTATTTCTCAGTGTGGGATGGCATCTCTCATGATAGAAGAAATACTTTGGGAATAAGGACTAAAATAAACTTAAACATATAGGGAGAAAGGTATTTCCAAATTCTATTTCTTTCTTAATAGTTTAAGGAGAAACCTTAACTCGGATCCTAACCTTGACTTTCAGTCTCAGTTTGGTTCTAGTACTTTGTGGTGAAACACCCAATACTTACTAACCTTCATTTGTACCACCGCCGGCAACATCAGGCTTGGAGCCCCTGTATTTAACTGTCATTTAATAATATTAATATTGTTTTCTTTTCCTTGTATGAATTTTTAAGGCTCTCTTTTGTTTTGGCACATGATAACTAGCTTTCTATGAAGTTTCTTTCACAAAACAGTCGATTTAATTAAATAAAGCAAGTGATATAGAGAACATTTAAGTGCAGGATAGTTCAGCCACTTCACAGATAATGTAAAAATCATGGAATCGGTGCACAGCTGCTGAGGTCCGGGGAACACGAGCCCTGTCTGGCAGGTGCCCGATTTGTGTGCATTGTACTTGTCCCTCAAGCTGTGTGCAAACTCCTAGAAGGTAAAAATACTTCCTATTCACCTGATTTCTCTCTCAATGTTCTTATCGTGTAGCTTTATTACTTACATCAGCCAACACAGATCTGGGCATCCCATAGATACTCGATAAATTCTTATCATTGACGAACCGATCGGTGCCTACACTTTAGGTACCTACCATCTCAGACACTATAAGAGGCAATGGGATGAAAACATGACCAGGATGTGGTCCCAGTCCTGAAAGAAGTTTCTGTAGCATAGTCAAAAGAGACAGAAAGAAAAACTGGACACTGCTTTGGGCCCACAAAAGAGGGAGTGGCCAATCCTCCCATAGGCAAAGGGTGTGAAAATTGGACAGGACAGGTTCTACGAAGGAAGAGGAGTTTAGTTGGGTCTCTGAATATACACAGATGGGCACCAAGGTGTCCAGAGGAGGGGGATGGTGGGCTGGGAGAATATTCCTTGCAGAGGAAGCTGCAGTGATTCTGAAGGTTTGGAGTTTGGTGTTGGTGTGTGTATGGGGGTGGGGGTGAGAGGCGTGGGGTACTCAGTGGTGGGAGCAGCCTCCAGGGCTAGATTAGAAAGAGCCTTGTACCTCAACTAAGGGGTTTGGTTTTCACCTGGTGGTGATGAGGAGTCACTGAAAGGGTTTACAAATGAGGTTAACCACAGCTCAGATTTTGGGTGTGAGGAAGATGGCCATGTGGACAATGGAGTGGTCCCGGAGGCAGGGAGGTCAGGATGGGAGCTGTCGTGTGGCCTCCAGGAGAAAGACAGTGAGGCCTGGATGCCGTAGTGACCAAGATATAGAGAGGAGACCACAAATATGGAACCTGGTTATGCGCCTGTCCCCCTGACTCCCTGTACATATCAGTATGAAAATCTAACCCAGAGGGAGACGCAGGTAATCAATTTACTGCTTTCTGGGGTTGGCACCACTGCCACCTGCCTGTATGGGGTGTGTATTCACCTTCTCACACCAGCTCCATTCTCAATCTGCACCTCCCACTTGGGTCAGACCTCTAGGAGATGGCAGGACACCTCCAAGGCCGTTTTCATTTTTCTCTTCCCTTGCCAAGTCAGGTAATAAGATTCCCCTGGGGAGCTGGGGCAGGGCGACTGCCTCCTCTCTCTCTTCTGACCTGCAGCCTGGCCGGTGGGTGCCTGGCTTCTGAGAGGTGACCAGCCAGCTGGCTGTGTCCTGCGCCCCCTCCCCCACTAGGCAGCTCACTTCCTTTGTAGTTGCCTCATGTCAAGACCCATCAGCATAAGAGACTATTAATGAGGATGGGAAGAGACAGAGCAAAGAGGAAAACACCACAATAAGATAAAAACAGATCAATAGTGAAGCCAAACAGAGCAAGAGGTACTGAAAGCAATTCACGAGCTGTCGACTTCCCAACAGACACGGCATTTCTGATCATCCCAGATGGACACAGAAAGGAGGGAGAGGGACAAAAAGCCAGAGCACGGTTCCCAGGGAAAGCACAAAGGAGGATTACCCAGCCAAAACTCATCCTCCAGGTTCCCGAAGCCGACACGGTACTCAGCCCACTTCCGGAAAAAATCTGTTTGGCCGTTCTGCCGTCTCTGGAACACCTGTCGGGGAGACAAGGGGGAGAAACAAAGTGATGCTGAAGAAAATAAACCCTCATGAGTAAAATCGCTGTAACTGAGTTTTCTATCTGCCTGACAAAGATGCTCGGATAAGGAACATTGCACTACAGAGCTCGGTCTTCACACAGCCGTTTTCGTAAGAGATTCTCAGAGCTCTTCTCTTCAAGTGCAGAGGCCCCTGATGAATAGGCCAGGGTGTGATGTTGACACTAATTTGCACCTCTGCAATGTAGAAAGGATTCAGGATCCATCTCAAGCCCCCAACTAGTCAAGGGGAAATAGGCTTGGCTCTCAAATTAATCTTTTCGCAGGACAGAGTGCAGTAGAAAGCATTTCTCACCAAAAGAACAGGACCATCTTCAAATCAGCTAGTAACTGTCATCATCCTATTGCAGGCAAAGCAACTACATATCACTCACTTTCTGAGTTGTTTAAGTGCTAATTTCATTTAACCTCCAATGCATCAGCCTCAGCTTCAATTTCCAATTATGCTTTAAGAAGGAGGCACAAATATGTCAGAAACATAAAAGAAAATGTCTCCCAAGAGTAGCTTATGAGCACAGCCACCATTTAACTCAATTAAAAAAATCTATCCATTTTGCACCAAGAAATATCCAGTGCTGTGTGTTAGCAGTGCTGGAGGGGAACCACAGGAGGGCAGAGGGGCTGCATGTATGCGGGACTCAGCTAATGCTGGGCTGCTTTAGGGTCAGGCTGCAGGAACTCTCCTGTACGCATAGTGGGCTGCACTGCTAAGCGGGGCCATTTGTGAGGCTGTCCTTTCCCTTCTCTGGTGTTGCCCTCTTAGCTGTGGAAGGAGGGTGTCTTTCTTTTCCTGACCACTGGTGCATTCGGAAGGCTGTGGGAGCTCTGGGGAGGAACCGGGGAGGCCAGGGAAGATGGGGACAGGGGTGGTCTTGGTAACTAGAGATGGCTATTCATTCTCTGCCCCTCATCTGCTCCCCCATATGCAGTCATCCCATAGACCTCCCCATTGAGGCTCACCTCTTCCTGTAGAGGACCCTCCTCCTACAGAGGATCCACCCCCTCTGCTCCTTTATCTAGAGCTGCAGCCTTCAGCAGGCAAGAGCCCTGGGCTTATCAGAGCCCCTCCTCCCTTTCCCTGGCACCCTCCTGCATTAACTATTCTTGCAGAAGGAACAGTATTCCTAGGGTCCCTTCTATGGACCAGGCCACTGCTGCCTCTATATGCTTAATCCTTCCAGTGCTTAGCCAAACCTATGACTGTGCTTCTGAGCAAGGGCCCAGAGGCAAGGAAGAGCCTCAACATGGACAGGTGGGGGATAGATGAAGACTGGCCAGAGGGAGGTGAAATTTGGATCCATAGATGCCGAGCCAGATGTACTAGACACTGAGGATGTTTGTGTGTATGGGGAACAGCCACAGGTACTTACAATCCAGCCACCCCCGTCAGTGGTCATGTCGCAGTACACCTGTAACTTCCGGCTTAGCTCTCCATTGAGGAAGATGGTATACACCCCACTCAGAGTGTCTCCGTTCATCAAATGCTGGGCACAGTCTTGAGGATGAGGAAACACCCGGCCCCCTGCATAGGAAAAGAGGCAATTTCCGGAAAGGATCCTTTCTCCTACAATGTGTAATGACCCCTTGGATTGGAGAAGGTTGTAGAGGGCCTTGTGGGACTTCATCAAGAGCAGTAAGAAATCTTTACTGGATCTCAAGCAGTGTGTGGGAACCCCACATCATCCTGCATTCCCCCTCTCTAACTGATGTTGGATTTATCAAACAATATACAGTTTTAAGTTATCCGAGGACCAAAGATCTGGGTTCACAGTCTGGCTCCTTCTCTTACCTATTTGTTTGGCTTTAGACAAAAAAAAAAGTGTGTTGATGCAGTTAGTGGAGTTACTCAGGTGATGATTACAGATGCATGGGCCACAAGAGATCACTGTAGGGCCCACCTTTCTTTTTTTTTCTTTTTTTCTTCTAAGATGTTATTTATTTATTTTAGAGAGGGAGAGAGCATGTGCACATGAGCAGGGGGAGGGGCACAGGGACGGGGAGAGAGAATCTTAAGCAGACTTCATACTGAGCACGGAGCCTGACATGGGCTCGATCTCACGACCCCAAGATCATGACCTGAACCAAAAGCAAGAGTTGGATGCTTAACTGACTGAGCCACCCAGGCGCCCCAGTAGGGCCCACCTTTCAAAGAGATGACAGGCATTAAGCAAAACCTTCCGTCATCCTCAACAGCAGCAGGAAGGAATGCCTAAACAAGGTCAGAGTTAGCAAGAAGATGGATCTCTACTCCTTGCAAAAAATAATCTCCTGATTGGACTAAACAATCAAATGGCCAGGTTTTACAGTTCAGTTTAAGTTTAAGGAAAGGGCAGGGGAAATAAATTGCTGCTCATCTTTCAGAGAGAACAGCCCAATTTGTAGAACAATATCTAATTAGCTAAAAGAGAAGCTTAAATCATGTATCTTGAAGAGCTTAGCTTCGGGGCAAATTTTAATGCTTAGCAGGCAAGCCAAGAAGCACAGATTCCACCAGAGGAGATTTCTGGACGGGCAGGAGTGGAAAGAGCAAGTAAAAGGGAGAGCTTGCCATGTAAGGAAAAGTGGTTTGGGTGCTCTGTACATAAAATGATGCTCAGGGTCAATGAAATGTGGTTGATGCAGTTTTGCATCCTTGAACTGTAGCAGTTAGGAAGGGGGGCGGGTAGGGCAATCACTACAGTGACCCCTAGTGGCAGCACCAGCGCACTACAGGTGTGCCAGAGGGCTTCTTGGAGTCAGCTGTGGGGGAGGGAAATCAGAGCGAGGGGACAGCATAATGCCACACAGGGAAGGCGATGGAACATCCTCACTGAACGCCCTGGTCATCTAAGGCTCCTGTCACAGATCATCTGTGAAGCATCCTGTGTTAGGAAGAGGTTGTCGGGGTTCAGTAGGTCTGTTAACTCCTAGCACAGGGACTGTCCAGCTTGCTGCCATACCATGGTCAAAGTTCGCTTCCATGTAAGGTAGTTTAGAACAAGGGCACTGCCTACTTCAGGCATGGTTGCACCATGGAGTAATAAGATATTTCTATAGAATTTGTACTTGACAAGGTGTGTTTTATTTCTACTTAATTCTTGCAAGAAACTTTGAGAGAAAGGCAGATTGTTATAGATCAGACAGATTGTTATTTGGCAGACAAGGAAACTGCACTCAGCAAGATTTCACAACTTTCACAGGTCATTTGAACTCAAGTTTTGAGACCCCAAGTCAAGTGCTCCCTGAACTTGACTAAACAATGAATGTAACATGTATACAGTTTACAGGAGTTACATCTATCCATACAGCAAAGGATTAATTGATGTCTGTATTTATGTTATAAGTATATAAAACCCCAAAGGTTAAAGTTACTTCAAAAAGTTCTATGTTCAAATTAAACATCTTTATCCTCCAAACTGATTTTCTGAAATAGCTGCAGGAAAGCTCTAAACTTTCATCTGCAGCATGTCCTAGAACCTGACAGAGTTCTTGATCCCACGTATTCCTAGAGGTTACAATTACGTGTCAGGGGACAGGGGCAAGTGAGCTCTTTCCCCTCTCCCTGTTACTTTGGGAGCAAATGATTATGTCCTGGCTCCCAGGCCTTTCTCCACCTGGTCTCTGCAGCAACCTGCCTGACTGCCTTCCTTTCTCCACTCTTCTCTCATTGCCTGACTTTCTCATTTTATGAGATCAGCACAAAATGTTGGGCTTCAGCTCACTCCTACCTTATGCACTAAATAGTCTTTTTTTCTTAATCAATTTAGCTCCTTAAAGGGGCCAGAACTCCCATTTTTTTCCCTGTATCCAATATGTTCCCAGCAGAACATCTTCCTCTAAACCTAAAATGACAACCTCATATAAATACACCTATAAAACCAAGCCAAACTTCAGAATAGGTAAGTAAATGATGTTTTACTTTCTTCACCTTGATGATGTTGATTATTTAAGTTATTGATACTTTAAAAAGGTTCAAACACATTAGTTACCTTGAAGGTAGACCTACCAAAAACAAATACAGTAATTGAGATGGCTTGCCCTGGAGAAGTTTTTACATATCTGAAAGAATGTCATATAAAAAAGGGATTCATGTTTTTTAAAGTCAGAAAATGGGAATAAAATCAACTTAAGAAAAAAGTGGATTTAAGTGGTGTCAAAAGTTTGGATGAGATGAAGCTTCCAGACTGTACCCTTGAGAGAAGAAGGGCTGTGTTTTTGTCCTTCTGGGCCCCCACACTGGGCTGGTTGGTGGAGGGGCTCACCAAATGTGTTCAGGGCTGATGCATAGTTGCTGGGTACACTTGTCTTACCTTTGACAAATTGCAAAGCCACCTGGTTGTTTCTAGATTTGATTTAGTCTGTGGCATTAATGGAAAGTCAGTCAACAAGCATTTTGCCTGCATAGAATATCAGGAGCAGTGACTGGGATTTTTACATCCTGGGCACTTGGAGAAGACACATCTACCATGAAACCACTCCTCTCAACCCCTCTCTGGCCCTCAGTATTGCCAGAGTTTTGCCTCACACCACAAGTCCTTGATCAAATCATTATTCCTTTTCATCAGATGAGAGGAGGCAGAGGCTCACTAACTATTCCCAAATGGGGACTTTATTAAAATTCAAATTCCTGGGTTCTGTGGCAAATGAACAGAGTCAGAATGTTGGGGGCTGGCAGGGGATCAGTGTCTTACCAGATCTCCTCGATGAGTCTGAAGAGCAGCTGGATTGGAACCCCACTCTTTCTCTGGTACATTTTCCTCTTCTCAAAAAGGCCAAGAGGTGGAATTTTGTAAGAGCTAGACTATGCCCCTGAGGGGCCTGGTAGTCTGCTTTTTCTGCCTAGGTCCTATGCTCTAGTGACTAGACCGAATGTCTCGGTCTCTCTGTCTCTCCCTCCCTCTCCTCTTTCCTTCTCTTCTATCCCTTTTTCCCTTTCCTTTCCTGTCTTTCTTTAAGATTGATTTATTTATGAGAAAGAGAAAGAGAGAGAGAGAGACTGTGAGTGAGCACGGGGGAATGGAAGAGGGAGAGGAGAGAGAGAATCTCAAGCAGACTCCTGAGAACAAAGCCTGACATGGCGCTCGATCTCATGACTCTGAGATCATGACTGGAGCCGAAATCAAGAGTCAGACACTTAACTAACTGAACAACCCATGTGCCCCCCAAGTAGGTATGTCTTGAGTGGGCTGGCCCCAAGATTTAGACAGGGTGACGGGAAAGAGAGGGAATAAGAGATTCTATTTATTCTTGAGTTTAAACCTTGTGTTCTAGTTTTCCCATTAAGTTCTGCTTTGAGGGTTGTTAGACCTAACTAATAATAAAGAATGCACTGATTCTCACTCTGCTATGTTCCTTGCATGTATACTGTGATTTCATACATTCTTAGGAGGTTGTCGGGACAGATTTCAGGCATCCCTAGCTCTCTGGATGTCACACCATCTAATATCATCAGAAACTCACCTTTCACCCTAACATAGATCATTCCAATAATTCTTCCCAAGGCAGAAATTTTAGGACCAAGAGCAAAACTGGAAGGTTTTTATTTCCTTTCATACAATAACTGGAGCCTGGCCTGACAAAGAGGCTTTTTCTTTTCTTTTCTTTTCTTTTCTTTTCTTTTTTTTTATAAAGCACAAGCTGTGGTGTTTACCAAGTTAAGAGGAAAGCAATGCCAAGTGATCGGTACACTGAAATGTCTCATGGTTAAGTGTTTCCAGATGAAATTGTGAGATCAACAGGACTGGGGCACTCACCGGAAGAATTGCTCAGAAATTGGTTTGTGTTAGGCATCCGAAGGCTGAGTGCTGAGTGGGGTGAAGTGAGCTACGTGACACACAGCACAATCAGATAACCCCCAGCTGGCTGGGAGTGAAGGAAGAGACTTTTCTGTCCCTGCCCTGTTCCTTACTTGTTTTGTATTCTTGGATGCAGTCTTTAAAATGGTCAGAGTTGATAGCTCTGGAGAGCATCGGCTTCCTGCCCATTCTTATGGCCTTAGCATCAGGACCAAAGCCATGATGCCAATGTTTCCCTCTGAGGACAGCCTTAGCAGATCTCTGTGTAACTACACAGCAAAGTGTGCTGCTTCACAGAAGTACCGGTGACTGCCTTTTTCACCAGTGCTTAGATTGTTCTTCCCAGAAGTGGGTTTCTGGTTGGCAGGTTTGTGGAGGGCAGTCTGAGGTCATGGACAGGGCAAAGTTATTTGTTCAGCCCACATGGGCTGTGAAAACCTACCACTTTAGCCTCTTTAATAGCATCTTTTAATTAATTTACCTGTTTATTCTTTTATGTATTTATTCAACAAACATACGGGGGGCATCGTTGAGTTCTGGAACTGGGCTAAGAGATAGGAATATAAAAAATAAAAGGATACAGTCCCATCTTTCATTTTGCTCACACTCTTATGGGAGAAACAGACAATTATAACCCCAAGTTCTAAGTGCTCTGGGAAAGAGATAAACAGAGGGAGCTATCAAAACGTGGAGGTGGGTATGTAGTGACGTTTGGGGCTGGTGAGGGTAGGGCAAACGGTGGAGCTTGGGATGGGGCAGGATTAGCAAGTGCTAATCAGAAAGCACTTCTTATTTTAGGAACTGATGTAGAAGTTAGCTACAAATTGGTGGGGGAAGGGTGTCCCAAGTCTGCACAAAAAGCATGGTCTATTTGGGAAACTGCAGAGTTAGCCAGAAGTTGGGTTGGGTGGATAAGGGAGAGCCTCAGGGAGGTAAGGGGGGACTAGATCATTCCATTTAAGGAGTTGAACCTTCTCAGGCAGGCTACAGAATGAAGAGATAATTGATGGACTTTAAGCTCAGTTTTTATAAAGATTATTCTTCCTGTGGGGTGGAGAATGAATTAGATGGGGGTAAGATTAGAGGTAAGTAAGACCCCATTCAGTTGGGAATCTGGGAGGAGAGGTGACAAAAGCTTTTAAGAATGTAATAGGAGTAGAGAATCAACTGAACAATAGACAATTTGGATGCCTTTATTTGAAGCATTTCTGAGGAAGGTCCTCAAGCTCTGCAGACCACCTGCCTTCTACCCACCATGGGCAAATGCAATAAACTTCTGAATCTTCCTTTCAAAGATCAGCTGAAGGCACCTTGATAGAGAAATGTTCTGACATAATTTGCCTTATTTGTTGGATTCACTTATATCAGGAGACTCAGTTCCATGGCAGATTAGTTGATCTTAGACTGGCAGCTGTTAGCCTGGCCCCTTCCTGGGGCTCTTGGCAAGGAGAGGGCTGGGTCATGGTAATACCTCCTGCCTGGTCTTTTCCTGCCATTCTAACCCTAATTGCACCCATTATCCATTTTTTAATGAGTGATTTTTTTTTTTTATAATGTAGATGTGATCCTATCTCATCTTATCTCTCCCTTGCCAAAAACCCTCCAATGGCTTCTTCAATGCAATGGCTGCAATCGCAATGACTTCTTGCAATTAGAAGAAAATGCAAAATCCTTACTTTGGCCTACAAAGCCCTGCATGCTCTGGCAATGCCTTGTATTTCCCACCCTCTCTGGCTGGCTTTTTTCTAATCTGCTGAACATGTCAATTTTATTCCTTCTTTGGGGTATAGTAATTACTCCTACTATGCCTGGAATGCTCTTCTTTGTGTGATTCACTCTCATTATTCAAGTCCTGGCTCAAATGTCTCAGCTCGAAGGGAGGCCTTTCCTGACCATCCTAGTTGAGGCCAGAGTCTGTGATAAGGGAAGAAAGTGACAATCAGAAAATGCTTCTTCCCATACGAAATGTCCTAGAAGTTAGCTCTTCACATATGTCCCTATTCCATTACTGTTTATTTTTTTATAATATTATCACTATTTGACATCACCGTATTTCCTTCCTTTGTCTATTCCCAACTGGCTTATCCCCTTGAATATAAGTTTCAGGAAGGTAGGCATCTGGCTCATCTTGTTCATCACTTTACCCTCAGAACTTAGAACAGTGTTTGACCCATGGTAGATGCTCAGTCAATATTTGTTAAATGTACCATACCATATGAGCACTATATCCATCCCTATGATTATGAAAAGGGAAATTAAAGTTAGATTTTCTGAAAACATTTGGGACAATACAATTAAAAATTGGCCAGATCAAATGCTGTATATAGTGACATATAAGGTCCTTCTATAACATTTACAATGCTAACTTACAACCTATGGCAGATGGTTTGATGTTTGATGAAATTTACTGCCTTCTATCCTATAGAGTGATCACATATCCCTGTCCTACTGAATAGTATAAACAATTATATGTAAATAAATTTAAAAACTTAGATAAAATAGACCATTTCCTTGAAAATCACCATCTACCAAAAGTCACCCAAGATGAATGGATACCCTGAATAATATCATAACAATTAAAGAAATTGGATCTGTAGTTAGGACCTTTAGAAAAAGAACCTTCAGGCCCAGATGGCTTCATTATTAATTCTAGAAAACATTTAAAAAAGGAACATCACCAATTTTATACAATCTCTTCCAGAAAATGGAAGAGGAGGGAACATTTCCAACTCATTCAATAAGGCCAGCATTACCCTGATACAAAAACCAGACAAAAACAGTACAAAAAGAGAGAGAGTAGGTTAGAAAAAAGTTTTGAAGTTCCGTTTTTGCTTCTCCCCATATTGTCATGGACTAATCATTACCTACCTCTTCACATGTACTTTGTTCTTCTCTAATGCACCCATAATAGACATAACAGGTGATAATGCCAAAGGAACATGAACCCACAGGCCAGAATATCTATCATTAAAGAGTAAGACTACCGAGAAAGAAAGACCACAGGCAGTGTGACACCCATCACCTGATGAAGAATTATTAGAATAGAGGGTCCAGGTTTAAGTTAAGCATGATATGTCACTTTTTTAAAGAAGTAAGGAAGGATAATAACAATATGAAAAAAGAACAAAAATTATGAATAATTAGTAGAATTATTAGGCCTGAACAATATAATAGTTGAAGGTAAGAACACAATGGATGGGATGAATGGGGGATTTAGATTCAGCTGAACACAAATAAATGAATTAGATAATCAGATTGAGGAACTTTCTAAAAAGATTAAAAGTAAAGATAAAGAAAAGAAAACATAAAGACAAAGTTAAGAGATTTGGAGGAGAGAATATACATTCCAACATCTAGCTAAAGAAGTCCTAAAAGGGGGAAATAAAAACAGAAAGAAATGTTTAAAGAAATAATGAAGATAAATGTCTCAGAATTAAAGATAAAACACCTCAGATTTAAAGGGCTTTCAGAGTGTCAGACTAAAGATAAGAAGAAAAACAAACCCCAAGATATATAGTGAAGTGGAAGACTGTAAAAAGAAAGAAAAACGTTCTAAAAGCTTCTAGAAAGAGCAGACCGCCTCCAGAGGGAACAAGGACCAGACTGACCTCAGACTTCTCAGTGGCAACACTGCATATCAAAAGACAATGGAATACTTTAAAATATGAAGGAAACAAATATTTGAACCTGGCATTTTATACCTCTGATCACATTGCAGTTCAAATGTGAGGGTATGATTAAAAAATGCTCTAGGCATATGAGATTTCATGAGGATTTGCCTTATAAAATCCTTTATGGAAAATCTGGAGTAAGCACACGATTCAGAAGAGTGACAAATGTTAAAGTTCTGAAAAGTAAGGGTGATTAAATACTTGAGTAAAATGTCTTATTTTTGCCTTAAATAAAAGACTATCATAAAAGAAGAGAAAAAAAAAGAAAGCCTATATATAGCAACACAGAGCCCAAATCTAAACAGGGTTTATTTGGGGGAAGGTGAAAGGAGGGAGTAAGGAGGAAGAGGGGTTTGAGAACATGCTCAATACCTGGATTGCTGCAGGGAAGATCTATTGATCTATTTAAGAAATCAATACGGACACAGAAACATGAATATGGGTCTTAAGCTGGTTCTTTGAAAATATTAATATTAATAAGACTGATTATAAAATAAAGAGAGAAGCTGACAAAAATAAAATGAAAAAAGGAAAAGAACTCCAGATATAGGAGAGATTAAAAATAAAATCTCTTGAAGAATTTTATGCTATTAAAATTTAAGACTAAGGTGAAATTAATAAATTCCTAGAAGGTTATAAAGCATCACAACTGGTGCAAGATGAAGACGAGATCTTGGCTAGATAAGGTAGAAGTACTAGTCAAACATCTCATGTTCCTAAAACAAACAAAGAGAAACAACCAAAACAACAACAAAATATCCCCAGATGGCTTTAGTGATGAGTTCTGCTGCAAGTTATTCCAAAAAGAGTATAAAAAAGCATGAACACTGCTCAGATTTTTCTTTTAAATGAAGCTAGTGAAACATGGATTTCAAAACTCAGTAATGGAGGTATATACAAGAAAAAATGTATAGGTCAATTTCATTTATGATTGTAGATGTAAACAGGCTAAACAAAATTTTAGCTAATCAAACCCAGCAGTGCACTAAAAAAAGTCACATTCAGGTGAGGTTTCTCCTAGGAATGTAAAGAAATGTATCAAAAAATCTATCAATGTACTTCATCTCATTATTAAGATAAAGGATAAACATCATATAATTAACTCAACTGATGCAGAAAAAAGCCACTGGATAACATTTAGCAACAA
Source organism: Phoca vitulina (assembly GCF_004348235.1). Lineage (NCBI taxonomy): Eukaryota > Metazoa > Chordata > Mammalia > Carnivora > Phocidae > Phoca > Phoca vitulina. The sequence goes on from NW_022589776.1 coordinate 3,170,615, forward strand.
AGTTTATCACAAAAACTCTTAGCTTCAAATAGAAGAAAATTCTGTGACTTAAATGTTTTAAACTTCAAATCTAAGCAAATATTATCCTGGTTTACATAAGATTAGCCAATTATATATATTTTTTCATTTTAGAAAAGCTTAAATAGCTGTTTTTTCCCCACCAAAAGGAGGTCTAAAAATGAAGACCTAGCAAAAAGTATACGACATGAAGCTGCAACTAAGCATTCCCTTTTAGAATGGGAATGAGTCAAGGTTACCTAGTACCACTGTTCAGCTGAACATAGTTCTTGAGGTCCCAGTTAATATGACAAGGAAAGAAAAATAAATAAATCAGAGGCATAAGGGTTAGAAATATATAGATAAAACCATCATTATTTGTAAATGATATAAAACATTTACATAAAAATATTAACAGAAATAATAGATAATTAGAATTAATAAAAGAGCTCAGCAAGATTGCTGGGTATAGGATCAATATACAAAAATCCATAGCATTTTCCCATATCAGCAATAACAAACTAGAAATAATTTTTAAAGTTTGATACAAGTCACCAAGCAATAAGAAATTATAAAATGTTTAGAAATTATCCAAGAACATAATGTTATAGAGAAATACTTAAAGTCCTATGAAACAACACAAAGATGATTTGAATGAAGATACACTGTATATTTATAGAAGGGATGACTTAGTATTCTAAAGATGTCAGTTCTCCCCAAATTACTTTATACATTTATTGCAATTCCAGTCTAAATTCAAGTTGAGATTTCTTTTGGGGAACTTGATAAACTTGTTCTGAGATGCCTATGGAAAAATGAAGGTCACCAAAGAGCTAAGTTGAATTCGAAAAAGAAAAGTGAGGTAAAACAATTCCTTGTTTTACCAGTTATGGAGAGATTAATGTTAAGATATTAAGTAATAGATATGAAAACACAATATAGTGTTGGCAAAAGAACAGATAAATAGACTATGGACTACAATATGGAGTTCAGAGTTCGGAGATAGATTCATGTACATACGGGAACTTAATATACAGTAAAGCACCACAAATCAATAGAGAATGGATGGATTATTTAGTTAATGATGTTGAGGAAATTGGCTCACCATACAAAGAAAAAGAAAACTGCATCCTAACTTAATACCATATACAAAATTAAGACTAAATATTAAAAAAATCTAGAAAGCTAATAAAAGTACGTATAGAAGATATCTTTGTGTCCCACATGTAGGGAAAGACATAAAGACTTCAAAAGCTCAAATAATGATAGTTAATACTTATTTAGCACAGGAACTCTGATAGAAAGATAAACTATATGAACAGACATTTTACAGAAAAAGCTTTTCAGCTAATAAGCATAGATGAGCTAACAAGCATAGATGAGATGTTTAAACTCAAACTTGTATTATTTAAAGAAATTCATCTAGAAAATGAAATATCAATTATGCCTATTAGAGTGTCAAAAGCTACAAAGCTGGATCATATCAAGTCATTAGGAATGATGCATGACATTAGGAAACAGGAGCTTTCCTGCACTGTTGTAGGGAGTGTAGACTAAAATAGCCATCCCAAAGAGCAATACTCCATTAAACCATGTAAACACATACCCGTGACCCAGTCATTCTTCTTCTGGGTATATATATCCCAAAGGTATTGCCTCACTGATTCATAAGTGGACACATACAAGGTATTCTCTGCAGCACCATTTGTGGTGTGGGAGGTTGGGGAATATCTGATGTTCATCTTGGGAGAATGGAGAGATAAAATGTGATGGGTGAACAGCATGCAGTATTTTGCAACAGTTGGAAGCAAAAGACTAGATGCACATATGACATGGATGGATCTTAAAAACAGTGCTGAGTAGAAAATAGGAGAACAAAGGATGAGTTATGTAATCCAATACCATTTACATACATTTAAAATATTTCTACTCAAAACTTTTACAAGAACACATTTTTCAAAAACACATATAAACGAGGGCACAAATTCAACACCTCAGAATGGTTGAATGTAGAAGGCGGAAGAAGAGATGAGGGTAGGAGGAAATAAATGAATAAGTACAGAGAGGGACCTTGTTGGAGATTTGACATTGGTGATGTGAGATAAACTGAGCAGTGTGGTTAATTCAGACATCTCCTCTGGACTTGGATGGGAATGGTTTGTTCAAATGGGGTGCTTAGTGCCCTGCCTCCTTCCACACAATCAGGTGTCAAAGAAAGGAGAAGGTGGACTTCTCCTTTAGGGGGTTTGCTTATTTCAACGAAGCTAGTATTCTAACTGTTTCTAAGTAGTGGAGCAGAGAGAAGCCTGTTGATTCCTTACTTTGGTGAGGGGGCAAGTGTGGTGTATATAAGAGTAGAAAGCAGTGGACAGTGGTCATTGGACTTCCCAACTTGATAATTAGGTGGATTTGCATGACCCACTATCTATTGTCTCAGGACCCAGGATTTGCCAAGCTTTATTAATTTTTACAGCTTCAAAAACTGAAGCTTGTGTTAGAGTAGACTCCCAGAGTTTTTGTGAAAAGCCCCAGAGAGCAGCTCAGCCTGGATGTGGGATAGGACCGGAGCAAAGGCAATAAAGAAAACTTCTCATTAGTCATCTCTGGGCACCTCCACAAATGATTGTCTTCGCTTAACCTCAAGGTCAAGACAACCTATTTTATAGTGTTCACTGTCTCTGAGGACAAGCTTTAGTGAGCGTCTTGTTTGCTTCTTATAGTATTAAAAGAGACAATGAAACCTGCCTCTCAGAAGATCATTTCACCAAGTCTCTGTTGCTCTATGGGGAATATTTGTTTCCTCATTTATATTCATGTCTCTGAAAGACAAGTAGACCTTGAATGAAATTTCAGGCGACAGTAAATTATAAATAATGTATCCATATTTTTTCTCTTCCATACTACTTGTATTTAATTCCCCCCAGAGTCTTGTGCAAACACCAGAGACAAGAGGACAGGAAGCTATTAACATGATGGAAAGAATGAAATGTGTTTATGCTATATGGCAGGAAGGCAATAAGGGAAGATATCTTGATCAAAGAAAGTTTTGGGGGTTTTGTGGGAGCAAGTTCTTTTCTTTTAGTTCTCTCTTTCTTTCTCTTTTATTTTTAAAAACATCACAACTCTTTTCCAGACCATTAAGTAGACATCTGCTTGAAATGAGTCTCTTATTTTGGCCCACCCAAGGCAAGATGAGGGTTTGTCAGTGGATGGAGGCCACTTAGGGGCCCAGCTCTAGGCTCTTTTGTTCCATAAGACAAGGCATAAAAAATGCTTAGAATGATCAGCTGAGATCAGCCCATCCTAAGAATAGGATGCTGCTAAGTGGAAAGCTCAGGTACTGTCAATGAAGTCGGAAAGGATGCTGGTTACTAGAATGAAATTAGCCTCTAAATCCATCAGCCTTGATTTGCCGTCATATAGGATGGTCTGGTGTTTTTCAGACCTCTTGCTCAGCAGGAATAATTCATGGGGTTTAGACTGGCAGCACTCCAATCTTTCAAGTAAGTGAAAAGATTCTCTGCTCTTCATTTTTTGTTTCCTTCTTCTTCTCCTTTCCCCTTCCCCCTTCTTCTTCTTTTTTCCCCTTCCTCTTCCTCCTCCTCCTCCT
>NW_022589776.1:3174231-3286191 GCF_004348235.1 Phoca vitulina
TTCTTCTTCTTCTTCTTCTTCTTCTTCTTCTTCTTCTTCTTCTTCTTTCTTCTTCTTCCCCTTCTCCTCCTCCTCCTTCTTTTCCCTCTTCTCCTTCTCCCTTTCTTCTTTTTAGGCAAACAGGGGCCCACAGATGGAGCGTGCAGGGTGAACTATGTGGCTCCCATGTGTGTGTGTCATGGGGGGCTGTCAGTGAGGGTCTTGTTAGAGAGGAAGGGAAAGGATGAGCTGAGATATGCTGAAGGTCAGGGGAGGCAGAGTCAGGCTCAAGGCACAGCCACTGTGACCACTCTTCCCAGAGGAAGCCTAATCTTGAGGGATCTTTAGGAGATCTACGGGGATGACAGGAGAGTCCTGGTATGAGTAACACCTGCCCTGTACACTGGAGGCCCTTCTCCTGGTCTCTTCCTCAAGGCATCTGGCTCAAGCCACACATCAGGCAAACCCCAGTCTTTCCCTTCTTGATAACATCCTGATCCCCACATTTAGGAAGCTGGTCTCTTGTATTCTCTTCCTCCTTCATAAAATTTGTTTTTGGCAGGGGAGTTGAAGGGCAGGTGGTAGAAAAGGTGGGGGAGGGGCATGGCAGAGGCAGTGGACTCACTAATGTTGACACTTGTAAGCTTAGTGTAATTTATTCAGGGAAATTTGCATTTAGGGTGCTAGAAAGAACCTGAAATTAGAAGGACTTTGGGCATCATACTCTGTAGAAATTACCTCTTTGCCTGTCCCATCCCTGTGATGGATGTTGAAAATCTCCTTCTATAGCTTTGTTTCACCAGAAACCCCTCTTCCATGCTCTACAGCTGGGATTTAACTATTCTATTCAACCAACATTTTGAACGTTATGTCTGCTATCTGTCAGGCTTTGGGCAAGGTACTTTTATATGCCTTACTTCTGTCCACAAACTTTTCATTCTGTAACCAGTCATTTCAGGGGGACCAGCAGGGTGTGGTATGCATCAGTGACTTAAATTTAAATTTGAGCTTTACAGTAAAACTCTGCAAAGGCTTCCAAACATGGACACATCTTTGCCATGTACCACAATAGTAGTGGCAAGTCCTTCTCTGGTACCTCAGACTGTAGATAGAGCGGCTCAGTCAGTAACTACACTCGTTATACAGGAATGTGGGCTCTTCAGTTTTCTCCTTTTTGAGTTGGTGTTGGTCATGCCCCAGGAGCCCAGTGTCAATAAAACAATAAGAATAAAATAAACATATAAAAACAATAAAAACAAAGAAACAAACACCTAAATACACCCTGATGGTCCCTCTGCACTGTTCACCAAACAAAGCCACTACCCTGGCCTCCTCTACAGATTTCCATGAATTCTAACCTTCAGCTTATTGGATCTTTCTGAGGCTCCAGCCAGGTTTGAGATCCCAATCCCAGACCCATACTATTACACACCCCTGGGGCAGCTTCATGTAAGAGAGGCCAGTGGTGGGCACAGAAGCTGGTATACTTTTATAGCCCAGGTAGATCTGGAGCAAGGCACAGCTGCCAGGTATTACAGAAACCTCAGGCATATTATCATACTACTCACACCCACTAGTTGTGGCATTACTAGGATGGGAATTGAAAGCTCATACTACACTGAGCAAGCATTGAAACCCATGCATTTTGGGGATGAAATGATTAGTTTAGACCTAATAAATATGCAAATTGGGAGCTCTGTTTATGTTTCTGTCATCTGTGTCCTTTCTATGGGGAAGAAATTCTTAATTCAGTGAAAAGCTCCAATCCATGGGTCTTTGGGTGGTGGCTTGAAAAAGAGGACCATGGAAGACCCTTTAACCTGTGAATATGCAGGGAAGGGCTTGAACAAGAGAGGGTAGCACCTTGATACTGAGATAAGCCACTCTGTGAAAGAGCTTGGAGGGTGAGCATAATTGACTTCAGTCCCCAAAAGGGATCAAGTGTCCTTCAAGTTCTATTTGGTAAAGACCCATCTTAGATTCATGTTTGGTTATGTGACCAAGGCTTAGTTTTGTTTTTTAAATAAAAAATTGTTTTTCTGATTAATTTGCTCATTCTAGACACTTTGTAAGATATTGAAAATATAAAAAAGGAGGGAAAAGAGGACTCATTCATAATCTCACTACCCTAAAGAACCACTGGTAACATTTTGGTGTATTTGATCCAGTGTCCTGCTTTGTCATTTAGAACAAGTCTACAGGGAGAGGCACCTAGGTAGGGATGGGGGATCTTCTGTCACCTCCCTCATGATGGGGGGTGGGCTTTGGGGCATGGGCAGGATTCCTGTCATCCTGGTACTCTGAGATGGCAGGCAGGCATACATCTAGGGATAAGGGAAATCCTCACACTTGCCGCACACATGTGCATAGCCACACCCCCAGAACTTTGAACTGGGCAGTTCCACAATACAGACTGTAGAGAGGGGCCCTGGGAAGTGACAAAAAGGATTGTTAACAGGCACAGTCCCCACAACCAGATTAACTGGAGTCAAATCTTAGTTCTCTTATGTAAGAGCTGTGGGGTCTTGGGTGAGTTGTCTCACCTCTGTGTGGCTCAATTTCCTCATCTGTAAATAGGGATAATAGAACATACTTCATAGGCTGTCATGTGATTGAATTAAGTAGTACATGTAATGCAGTCAGAACAGTGCCTGTTATTAGTTTATTTCATCTTAGACAAATTAGGACACCCTTATCCCTTATGGACATTTCAGGTAATTTCTGCTGATACTTAATTGGAGGAATGCAGGAGGAGCAGCTGGATTTAGTAGTAGAAGACCTTGGTTGTAGTTTGACCCAGCCACTTACTAGCTGGAAGTCATTTGATTTCCATGCACTCTGTTTCATCATCTGTGAAATGGGGATAATAAGGCCCTCCTCACCAGTTGTTATAGGGACTTAGTTGAGACCATAGGAATGCAAAAGTGCTTTGTGTATGGAAAAGAACCCTAGATTTAATACAGAGGGTTAACTCTTGGTACTTTTATTAAGTGATTCTCTGATCACAGGCAGCAGAGGAAGGAAGGAAAGAGGGAAGGATGAACTTTGCTGGGAAAACACTTGCAGAAAATCTGAGCAGGAACCTGATGTCTTCACTTGGTGCATTTAGTGGGTCCAGGTGGACCAAGGATTTGTACTGCTGGTTCCTATGGTTGCCTTGGCAGGTAGAAGTTTCCTGGCAGGGCCTTGGAAGGGGGGGGGAGTGGAGGAAACCCTTATTTTCCTTCACAGGAAGAGGCAATTGATTTTCCTTGGGAGGTTCCTCCCTGATCAAGCCTCAGCAGAAGCTTCGGAAGAGGCAGAGGTCATGCAAGGAAGAAGAAGGCATCACAGGGGTGGTGTCTCTCACCTGTGGTGAAGGTGGCAGAGGTGAGGCTGCTCCGGGAAGTGTCCTGGGCTGCCTGCAGGAGCACTGTGTAGTCTGTGCTCTCAGACAGGCCTTCCAGTCGGATCCACGTGTCCTCTGCATCCACAATCAGCTCCTGTGGAACAATGGAGGAAGGCAGGTGGAAGGGAGTGACCAGCATGCAATTGAAAGGAGCTGGGAAGGGAAGCCCAGAGCCTGCGGCCAGCTAGGTCAGGATTGCCAAGGCCATTGTGTGCTCTCCATTCCACAACAAGGAGAGAACCGAGCCAATAAGCAGAGAGGACAGCTCCTGTGTGAGATTTAGGCAGCTCCTACCTCACAGATGCACATTGGCATAAAGGTAGGCATGTGAATGATCAAATCCAGTGGTTTTCTGACTGTATGAGATTCCTCAGGACCCAGGGAGGCAGAATCCTAGGCCTCCATCCTCCATATCTAACAGACTAGCTCTGCTTAAATCTATTGTGTATATTTGGCTTCTGAATATGATTTCACTTTAAAAAATAAGATTTCATTGTGAATAGAAGTTTGACAACCAGTGCTCTAGAAGTACTGTTTCAACTGATCATCTAACACAGAAATTTGTCATCTCTTTACTGCAGGCTATATAGATGCGGCCTTTATAATGCTTATCAAGAGGCATAAAAGACTGTTGAATTTGGTATCCTGCTCATGTTTGCTTGGCCCTCCTAGCGAAATTTTTTTTGAAAACCATGTACTTATATAGGCTTGGAAGTTTCCAATGTGCCTTTCATCATCATACTGAAAGCCCCACCACAACCAAGTGCAGCTGTAGAGGTAGACACCCCCATTATCTAGAGCGGAAACTAAGGCTCAGAGAGGTTTCGTGTCTTGCTTCAACTTGTAAAGAGAGTAATAGCGAAGCCAGGACTAGCACCAAAGTCTCTGGCTTGCAGACTCAGGTTCTTTCCTCAACAGCATGTATGTATCCATCACGGCAAACCCAGTTTGCTCCCTTTGGATAGCTTGATAGGAAAAATCTCCTTTACAGAAAAATCTTACCTTGCGGCTTCCATCAGTGGATTTGTAGGTTAAGATGTAGTTTTCAATTTCTGCTCTGGGAGGCTGCCAGGAGATCAGGGCACTTTGTCTGGTGACTTCACTGGCTGTCAGGTTTGCTGGAGGGTCCAGGACTACAAAGAGGAGAAAATGCCAGGAGTGTCTGCCTCTCCAGCTCCCCTCTGTTGGATTGCATTCCAGGCACATTATCTCTCTGCCCACCTATGTGGTCTCTGGGTCTCTGGGCAGCTTACACGCTGGCCCTAGTTCTAGCTTGAACAGGAGCAGAAAGGGTGCTCCTGGGTCAGAAGATAATCAGTCAGTGTCATTCCTGCAGCTGTTCCCCCTTTCCCTCACCTGGGCCTCTGGGCCTAGGTGTGACATCTTCCAATCTGACCTATGTCCGAAATCATGACCTTGTTAAATCTGCATGTCTGTGAGTTCACTCTTGAGCTTATATCATTCCCACATCTATATCTCTGTCTACTCTTCTGGCCATGATTGTACTCAGCAACTGTCTCCCAAATATCAAGGCCTGTAATATGCATCAGATTTTTCTAGGCCAGATGCATGTCTAGTACTGGCCTCTTTGGTCCTGGTTCTACTGCTGTCAGCCAGACCCAGGATGAGAGCAGGAAACAGACAGGTGTCTGTGGCCCGAGAGCTGCAGCTCACTTTCACTGGCATTTGGGCAGCAGTCAACTGAAATACAAACAGCTCATAGCTGCACTGTCCAAAGCCTATAGACTATCATCTAGTGCACCACATGGAGACTGGTAATTTTCAGATCCACAAAAGCATCTAGAGATGCTGGATGTGTAGCCAACCATGTACTCACGGGTAGAGAAGTTGGTGCTGATGGTGCCACTGGCGAGAGGCCCACTGGTGGCATACATATTAATAGTATAGTGGGTGCTAGGAAGCAGGCCAACGAGCTGGAACTCCTCACTGCCACCATCAACCAGGATGGTCTCTCCAGCAACTGAAATCAGATGAACATGGATAAAAATTGAATAAGGCTATTTAACCTAGGAAAGCCTTACCGAATCCAAAGGCATTTCATAAAGATTCAGTATTAGAGAGTTTTGGAAAGAATCTCTTAAAGGTTATTTAACTTAGCATTGTATTCCACAAGAGCATCCCCTCTCATTTTGCATCTTAATTGAGAAAAATAGTCCTTATTTGGAGGCCAAATTGTCTTTTCCATGACTTCCACTCAGGCCACTGGGGTTACAAAGAATAAGCTGAATCCTCTGTCTACATGGTTCCTTCCTTCCCGCCATACCTCCTAATCAAGTCCTCTCTCCTCTAGGCTGAGAAAATGTATCCCCAACCACCATTACATGTATGTGGCAATTCTAAAAGTATTGATTGTTTGCACCCATGGGCAGAGCTTTGCGTTTATTTCTACTGCATTTTGCCTTGTCGATTAAGTTTTGGACCACCGTTTCCGTTTATTGAAATATATTTGAATTTGGATTCTATGGACCACAGTTTAAAATTTTTTTTATTTAAGTACAGTTGACACACAATGTTGCATTAGCTTCAGGTATATAACATAGTGATTCAGCTTCTCCATATATTATGCTATGCTCACCACAAGCACAGCTACCATCTCTCCCCGTACAATTACAATATCGTTGACTTACACAGTTTTGTTTTATATTCAAATGTGTTACGCATGTCTTCTCTGTATTCATTTAGCTGTCAGTAAAACTGTTTATTAGAGCAGGGCCACACCCTTTATGTGTCTTTAGAATACTTCTGAGTCATTCAGCATTTAAAAAGTTTACTGGGCACTTCCCCAAACAAGGTAGGGTCTAAAGTTTCAAGTTTCTTGTGGTCTAAAGGCATAGAAGGGATGCAAACAAGTAAAAATTCAAACCAGCTCTTTGAAAGAGCAAACATAATGACTCTATCTTTTTTTTTTTTAGATTTTATTTATTTATTCATAACAGAGAGAGAGAGAGAGAGAGGGAGAAGCAGCCTCCCCACTGAGCAGGGAGCCCGATGCAGGACTCGATCCCAGGATCCTGGGATCATGACCTGAGCTGAAGGCAGACGCTTAACCGACTGAGCCACCCAGGCGTCCGACTCTATCTTTTGAATACCTTCATTTGCAACATCCTGCCAGCCATCACTGTTTGGCCATATCAAACCATGGCAGTTGCTCAAAGTCCTCATGTTCTCTTGTATCTCTACAAATGCACTCAGGCTGCTCTTTGTCTTAGAATTCCCTTTCTTCTAGTCTCCTTCTCTAACTTTATCTAGGATCTGCTTTCTTTCTTCCCCTCAACACCCTCGTCCCCAATGAGTGATCTATCAGATGTGGCCCAAGCTGTTTTGTGATTGCCTATGTCATGACACTGCTCACATTGGGTTGTAACAATGTACTGGTCTCAGCATCACCAGAAGTGAGTTCTGTGAAGAGAAGCACCCATGTTTTGTCTGAATCCTTACAGCCTTGTTGAGTGTATGGCTCGTGGGAAGACATCAAAATATTTGTTGAATGAATGGAAGCTAATTGCTATGATGGAGCCATGTACTTTGTACCTGTGAGCAGGTGGGTCTGACTACCTTAGGGGAATACTGGAAGCTTTGACAGTGGACATGGTGTTGAAACTAAGACTTAGAGGATGGGTTTGTCTAGGCAGACAAATGGGGAGAGAATTTCCAGGTAGAGGAAACAACACGTGCAAATGAGTGGTGGTTTGGGAAGGCATGGTGAGAGTTAAGAAATGCAGGCCCATGACATGCAAGGAGGGGTGGCAGGAGTTGAAATGGATTGTGCATGCACATAGATGGGTTATGATGTATCCATAGTCATGGTATTCATTCCTTGAGGAGAGCTATTCAATCAGCTAAATTCTGTGTTACTCCAAATATGATCCATCATGTATTTTTCCATCTAAGTGATAAGTAGGATTTTCTGATGCCTTGCTGAAATCCAAATGTGCTAGCAGATTTGCCAATTAAAAAAAGATATAAAATGGCTTTGGTAAAACTTATTCTTAGTGAACCTGTGCTGGTATCTTTTTCCAATTTATTTAATAGTCTGTTTTGGTTTTTATTTTCCCAAGCTTTAACAATCAGTTTACTTTGCAGCTTACAATATTGGCTTTCTCCGTCATTTTTGAAAATTAAGACATCTGCTTATCTCTTGTCTTCTGATATCTCTGTTCTCTGGATTCCTGAATATAACCCACAATAATTCTGTGATCACATGTATAATTTAGACAAGGAAATAACTTTCCTAGGCCTAGATACTTGAATTACTCAACATTATTTTGCTTTGGGCTTCTTTATTCAACTTTAAATAGCGTAAGGTGAAAAAGCATGGTAAAAAGACATTGAAATTCAAGATTTAATGTTGGCTCAACCTTTTGTGTTGGATATGGGCAGACAAGACTAAAGCAACAGGAGTTTGCTAGCTCTGGATCCTTTGTTACCATGTATTATTTGCTCCAAGCATGGTGCTTTAATGTTTTTCTTGCTCTATGAACATCTAGAGAAGTGTGCTTTCTTCCCTATAGCATTTGGGGGCAAGTCTTAGCTCAATTTTGAATTTTATCTTCCAAGTGCTATTTCTCTGTTTTTATATTTGCTTTTGTTTATGTGCCCTTCTTGTACCTTTCAGATTCAGCTTTCTGAATTCCTATAGCTGATGTAGTTTGCAGAGTTTAGGGACATCTTGAGAGCTTTACAGTGAAGGTAAAGCAGGAAAATTTCTAAGCTGTCCCTCAAATTGATAAAACATCCTTTTAAAAAAACTTTCATAATAGTCTTCAGCGCCTGTCCCCACCATTTCCCCCTGCCTGATGCATAGACCTGTAAGACGTTCACCTGCAAAGTGTGTGAGAATAATGACATAGTTCTCCACTTCACCCACTGGGGCCTTCCACTGCAGCAGGGCTTCTGTTGGAGTGATGTTGGTAGCAGTCAGATCCACAGGGTTGTCCATAGCTGAAACAGAGCCAGAGAATATCAGGTAAAGGTAGGAGATACTGAAGGATGGAAGTGCAGTGAACTATCTCTTATAGTTTCATCCGTCATGCATGTCTGCTGCTGTGCCATACAAAAGAATGAAGTGAGTGGAGACCTCTTTCCTTCCTTCCCTTCTAATCTCATCCTCTTCTCCCTTTCCTCCTTCCTCACAAGTACCCAGTTCTCTCCTGATTGGCCCCAGATCTTCCTTTTAATTCATTCATTAACTTCTTATGTGCAGAGTACTGTCAGGTGCTACAGGGGATCCCAAGGTATGGCTGCTATGTTTTACACATTTAAACCTAGATGGAGAAACTAAGAACATAGAGGAATTGTTATATTTCTTTAGTTAATGAGATAATTTGCTTCCCAGGCTATTTGCACTTTCATAAATATAAGGAGCATGCCTTGTGGAATGATCTCTGTTAATGAACTTCAGAAAGTATGGTGGGAGTTCCATGAAGTCAAGGAGTAATCACAGCACCTAGAACCTACAAGGTACTAAATAAGTGCTTGTGGAATGACTGAATGGGACTCAGGTTGCCTCGAAAGCCACATATGATGAGTGAATTCTTGTTTGCTACTCACAGGCTCCCTTTGTACTGAGTCCTGGGTATCCCTTTTGTGGCCTGGAGAGTCATGGGGATTCTTTCAGGCTAAAGGTCACTAGTGTCTGTTGGGGGGAACAGAGTTTGCTCATCATGGGACCAAGTTCCTATTCTTATTTACCCATGATCTATGCCTTTGTTTCTTACTATGCTTCCCTTCTATAAAGTTGGGATTTATTTTAGAAATGGATGCTATTACAATAGTTTAGGTATCAACTCAACCTAAGTGTCATGTAATTTACTCCTGGGGACCAAGAGGTGCTGTTGATCTGGCCCTGTTTTCTAACTTAAGGTTTCTATTGTTTACTTATGTTACTTATTTGGAAGCAACAACTGTGAAATATTTTTTTTAATTTTAATATCTGAATTTTATATGTAATCTGTGTCTTTAACAAATTCTTCAAATGCAACCATATGAAAAGAGACAAAGAAGAAAATCTTCGGAGACTAATTAGCTTGATCTCGCTGAGATTAACTATGAGACCCTGAAGGAGTGCTCATTTGCCAAAGTTGTAAAATCATAAATCTCACATTAAAACAACAACAAAAGAAGACATTTCTGTGGGCAATCTGTTTATTGGGAGTTGCCACAATAGCTCTGTCTGAACCTGAAGGAGGGTGGTTTGGGTTGGTACACTGCTGAATATCCGCTTTACAGATACTTGCTACTTATGACCAAGAACTCAAGGAATGAGATGTTTTTGACCCAAGTTGCTGCTTTCTTTTACCTTAGGGGATAGGAGGCTCTTGAAATCCATCTTACAGTTCTCAAAGAGAAAAAGTCTAATTTTTTTACCATGAATTTCTAAGACTTTCAGGAAGGTGAGAGGGGGCTTCTTTTGATTCATTGGGCATCACTTTGGGTCAATATTTCTTGATTCCTTAATGGTCACAGATAATTTGATGGAAAGGAAAGATTGGACCAAAAACATGGCTGGATTATGTGTAGTTACAGACCTGGAAGGAGACTAGGGAAGATAAGAATATCCTGTGGTGTTTTTTAGAAGAATAATTTTTTAGGTTCTGAAATGTTCTGAAGGCATGTTTCTTTGGCCATTACTTTACAGATGTTTCTGGGCCTGTGAGAGCATCTACAAAAGTGGTGAGGAATTCCAAGTTACCTTTTCCTCATTCAGGAAATGCCATTCTCTGAGGAAATTAAGCAGCCTCAAGAAATTCCGGTGTTCTCCTAACAAAGCAAGCTGGATATTTCCCATGTGCTATGGGAATGATAGCTTAACTGGGAGGTTAGGTCTGGGGTCAGAAAACTTTGGCTGTCCCCTCTGGTGCCTTCTATAACAAGTCTTTCCTAGTTCTGCATGGTGGGCTGACTCAGGGACCAGAGCAAGAGGAGAAATAGAGCTGCTGCAGGAGCCCTGTCCCCAGGCCCATCCCAGGCGCTCATTTTCCAAAGGAAGGCCTCCACATTTTGAGCTTAAAGCAATAACAAATGCAGCCACTTGGTGGCTTCTGGCCAGGATGAAGAATTTCAGGAACCCAAGGGTTTTTACTGGAATAATAACCCTTTCCTTCTCTGAGGTAAAATTTACTTGACTGAGTCTTTTAAAAAATTAGATGAGATGATTCAGATGTCTGTTCTGGAATTCACTTCCATAATGTGTCTTTGAAAGGTCACTTTTCCTATTGAAAATTCCATGAAAATTTCTGACCTAAACCAATAAGACTCTTAGAAGAGGGTTACTCTCTAAACTCCCAGTATTAGAGGGCAATACCAGAGGGGAGAGAAATCACAAATTGCTTTGCATGACACAGTGAGTCAGAGGAGCACCCAGGAATGGAGCTTCTGAGCTCAGAATCTGTGTCCTCTGTATTAGCCAGAACAACTCCACTGTTTGCCTCTTCTGTCTGTTGCAGGTCCTCAACCAGAGTCCTGACTTGGCTCATGACAGGAGGACATGCCTACCTGTCTGAATGAGGGTACAGATGCGCTCACTCTCCTCCCTGCCCCGCACACTGTTGAGACTGATTTCATATTCGGTGGCTGGATATAGCTTGGTGATGGTGAATTCTGTCACTGTGTTGGGCACCACTGAGCTGTCCAGCCGTCCCACTAAGGAAGAGAAGAAGCCACTGTTAAAGTTCAGCAGATCCTTCATCAACACAGCTCATGGTATAATCTACATAGAAGCTTCTGGCAGTACTTTGTCATGAAACATAGATGGGTGCAAGGCCCAGCACTCAGTGGGGAAGAAATGGTTCATAGACTGGGAATGTTGGAGCCTGAAGAGACCTTGCATGCTGGTCCCACCCCCTCATTTTATAGGTTCCTTGGATCATAGAAAAAAAGGTGGCTAGGTGGTTTTCTAACACACTGGTCTTCTTAAGGCAGTCGAGAGGTCATGGCTACAAAGAGTGGTCCATGCAGCCCAGAGACAGGGTAGTCTGGAAAACTATGCCACTACCTCCCTGGAAGTGGGCATGCCCTCTACTTTGTTAACAATGTGGCATGCACCAACAGGAACTGGCAGGAAGCAGGGGATGTCTGGGCCAACTTTTTCTGACTTATAACTTGGCTGGAGTGGCAGAAATAGGACCACCATCACTGTGGTTCCCTCTAAGGCTTCATCTGGTCCAGCTGAGTCTTTAGACATCCGCCAGGATTCTAGTCTTGGGCTTCACTCTCTCAAAAAAGTGAATGTGACCCTGGCTTTTGGCAAAATTCTTTAGAGTTCTTCGTTACTTACTACACTGCCTAGATAAGGTGACCAGTTATCATGGTTCACTCTGCTGATGGAAGGCTTGCTTTCTGGGTGAATACAGTTAAGCCTTTTGTGAGAGGGGTTGGCGAGTTAAGGGTTTCTTTGCTGCTCCTCCTGAACCCACTCTTATTGTGATGGAACATGTTACAGAGAGGAGGAGAATGCAGGTGAGGGGTGATATCCTCTGGGATATGTAGTTCTCCCATAGCAATCTTCACCTAGCTCCAAATCCCATCCATTTGTGAGAAATCAAATAACTTTATTACCTTGTGTTGGCCGATAGGATACTCGGTAGTAATCAAAAGATGCAACAGGAGGGCTCCAGGAGACCATAACTGAGTCCTTGGTCACATTGCTAATTGTGATGTCTTTGGGGGGATCAATTCCTATAAGGACCCAGGTAGTTGTGGGAAAAAGACAGAAAGCACCGTGTGAAAAAGCAATTCTTATCCTTGGTTTCATGTGGACCAAGAGCTAATAGTGTTGCAGAGGCAGACAAGATCTTTATACTAGAGCATCCTTAAAGCCGTGCTCAGGCCAAAGTTTCACATGAAACCTCAGAGTTATTGGCTAAAACCATGTTCATGGGGAATATTTTAACAACATGAAGTCACGTTGGCAAGCTCTGTGCTGTGCAACAACTATTACCTGTGTGTGAATGCCAACTGGGAACCTTCCTTTAAGTTCATATGTTTTGCTTTGAACTGGGAGTAACATGGCCGTTTTCTCTGGAACAACTTCTCTTGGACAAACCCAACTGTTTCTCTTATTTTTTTTAGCAGCCACCTACGGTTCAATTTAGAAAAACTGCCTATTGAGTCTAGAGGGATTTCAGAGCACAAGTCCAGAACAAATCCACTTTCCTAAATTACATTTCATCTGTACTGGATAGTTCATTTTTTTGACTACTGGGGGATCCCAGGGTTGAAACCAACTAGTGCTTAATCCACTTGTCCAGTTTGTAAGTTCTTGTTAGTCTGTAGGAAACCAGAGAAATACACATGTCCTCACCCACATGCACACTTATATCTGGGATTGTATTTGAGAATGATGAGACAAGAATGATCCAGTTCATCTTAGGGTGCCTGGGTTTTCTAAACAACATGCAAATCAACCCCATTTTCTGAGTCTCAGGTTCGCACATGGTTGCATGCTGGTCCCATATAATTTTGAGGAAGCATCATTTGTATGAGTGACCTTACTGAGCAGTCAAGAGATTGGGTTTCCTCTTGGAGGCTAGCTCTCTTCAGGCTGGTAGTGTCAGAACCTCTGGACCAATGCATTCAAACCCTGGCCTCCTCAAGACATTGAGTCCATCCTACCTTCCAAAAGGAAGTTTCCCATCTTATACATTTTGTGCAACCCTCTCTAGCCAAGTGAGGCAGTCCCCTACTCCTTGGGGATTTCTCTTTGTAAATTTCATTGACTTGTTAGAGACCTCTGTAGGAACTCTCTTCACCACCTGCTGTCAAGTCCTCCAGCCTCACCTGTGGTGATGGAGCCCACGATGGGCTCAGAGGTCACCGTGCCGTGGACTGCTACCAGGTTCACAATGTACTCAGTGGCCGGCTGCAGACCCATCAGGACAGTATGCCTCTTGGTAGCATCCAGGGAGACCTCTGTCATCTCTTCTTCTTCATCCCGAGGGCTGTAGTTCAGAATGAGTCTGTCTGCTGGAGGGGATGGGTCACTCCAGGTTATGTTTACGCTGGAGGAGGTCACATGAGAAAAGTGCAAATGGGAGATGGGGCGGAAGCCTGCAAAGCAGAGGAGATGATGGTTCTGAAACATATGTGAGGTGTGGGACCCTGGGCTAGAAGAGCCAACTGACTGAAACAATCTGTTTTCCTTGTAAACTAGGACTACACCTTCACTTGCTGACTCACAGCTTCCACCTTCTCACTCTCCAGTCCTGTCTACTCTCTTTTCTCTAGGCCACATACTGAAAAATGAATGCCCTCAGCAGGGTAAAACCTCTGTGAGTTATTCATAATACTCACCCAGGATTTAAAATCTTTATCCTGGGAGAAATTTAACATGATTGCATGGATCCTCTGAATGCCCACTGATTTAGTGCAGGCAGGGGAAGATGAACGGAATCAACCCTTTGTCCAGGCTGTAGAAAACCAGATACAAATTTTCTGGCATGTAAGTAGCCTTGCTCATCTCTCCTCCTTATTTCCAACCATTCCATCTTGATATATTTATTAATTTCTCCTCTATCTCTTCTTTCTCTACCCACATTCCTCCTTCTCTAAACAAAATGGGGTATTCAAAGAGTGGGTTGCCTAGATGACCTTCTTGTACTAAGATCCATTAATCCCTGAACCCATCTGGGATTTCTGCTATCCTGGTACCTGTGAAGGCATCCACGGTGGACTCGAAGCTTTGCTGCCGACCCCTCTCAGCAGTGATTGAAATGATGTACTCTGCTCCGGGCTCTAGATCTGTCAGTGTGTATGAGGTCCTGTCCTTGGGCACAGTGACTTCTGAGGCGATCCCGGAGGAAGGGGTAAAGGTAATTCGGTAGTGATCAATGGGGCCGCTGGCCTTGGTCCAGATGAGGGAGATGGAAGTTTCCGAGGAGGCTGTCACCATAAGGTCTCGGGGACTGTCAAGTTCTGTGGATCAACATAAGTGGCCTATTTTACACAAGTTCCATAGATCGGCCAGTATTTATTGGAGTTGGACCTCCCTGTGGATTTCTAAGCTCTCAACAGGTCTGCTGACCACGATGATTAGCTTGTCATTGCTGACAATTATCTCACATTTTTTTAAGCACCTTCCCCTTGAAAGATGGCCAAAGGCTTGGTATATAGATGGACAATTTGCATAAAGGCATTAGTAGGTCCAACACCACTAGAATACATCCACCTCTGGGACAAAGCTGGCTGCTGATTGTCAAGCTCTCTATACTCATTTTTCTTCCAGCCTTTTCCAGCAAGCCAACCAGGGTAAAATAGGAGCCACCATTAAGTAGGGATATGCCATCTCTGGCAACAGTAGCTATCCCTGTTCCTGAGGCCATTTTGACTGACCTGGCCATGGGTGTACAAGTTTGAGAACTCCTGGGGACCCATGTCCTTGTGGTTCTCTAGAGAGGTTGTCTATACTAGAACAAGCCTTGGGACAGGGATTGGTTCAAAATCCCCAGCTCAGTCCAGGCTGCCTGTACCTAAGGTACTAGAGTGACTTTGAAATTTACTCAGAATTTGGAAGCAAATCTGCTGAATCCAGAATAACAAGGGTCTCAGGTGGACTTTTCCATTATCCTTAGATTTAATGGGTTGTTTCCAAATCTAAACCTTTATCCTTGTGGCCTTTCTGAGGGCTTCTGTCATGCATGGTGAGGGACATCACATTCTGCCTGTTCTGGGGTGGTCTAGAAAGAAATAGGACCTGTTATGACACTAACCAATTTGGAATTTTCCACCTCTGTGGGCAGGCAGCCCTTCAGACCATGGGAGATGTGCATAGATCTGTGGGGAAGAGAGGGAGACTATCCTGCATGTTGATGTCAGAGGTTAGGCACAGAGATCAGAGATCCGCAGGTAGACGTTGTTTCTAGGCTGATAACTGTCATCCAGGGACCTGTTCATTAAGGGGCACTGCCTTCTGACCAAGCCTTGCCAGGACAAGCCCCCATGGCTTCTTAAGCCTACAGAGTATCCTGGTCTTCTTCTGCACCAATCCTCCTACTCACCAGTCCTGGCATTCATGGTGGCTGGTACACTTTGCTGTGAGTTCATGACAGCAGATATTCCAACTCCATACTCAGTGCCAGGCACCAGATCTGTCAGTAGATGCAGAAACAAACATTATTCCATGTGTGTGTCAGTGGTGGGGAAGGCAGAAAGGAGGGAAGCAAATGAGCTTAGATTCCTGTTCTTATCTTATGTTTAGTCCTTCCTGAATCTCCTCCTAATTTTACCTAGTACCAAATCCCAGTTTCACCACTTAGGAAATCCATACCAAGTCAACAGGATGAATTGCTCAGTGCAGAGCTTCCTTCTTGCTGCTGACCTTGGGAAGGCAGTGAGGCTGCCCTTGTCGGTGACTTTCAGAAATGTGCTCTCCTGTGGAAGGTCTCCCCGTGTTACTTAAAGTCTCAGGTTGGCTACAACTGGTGAAGGGAGTCCTTGTATAAGCTGTGAATTGAAGGATTGTGTGGACATGGGCCTTTAAAGCATTTCTTGAACATTGTGTGTGAATATCAACTGCACCTTTTAAGGGACTGAAACCATATGGGGACTCCAGGATCCCTTCTAGGGAGCAACACTGGATGGACTTTCTGAGCACAGGCTATCAGGCCTTTAATGTAGGGGCAGGCAGAAGCCCTGTGGCTGTGGGCTCCCCACCAAGGTTGGTAATTCAGATCCCAGGGTATCTGAAGTAATGGATTCAATCTTAGGATGACCTCTGGGGGACTGCGGCAGATGGAAAAGATGCAAAAACTGTCCAACTAAAAGATATAAGATTCTTTGGGGAAATCCTTTGGGGGTTTAATGCAAAGAATCACTGGGAGCCTCCCAGGATATCTGTAATTATTGGGGCTGTTTCCCTACCCTCTCCCACATTCATTTTCAGACTAACTGGCTTGACCAGCATATTAATTTCCTATTGCTGCTGTAACAAATTGCCACAATTTAGTGGCTTAAAACAACATAAGTCTATTATTGTGCAGTTCAGCATTCAGCAGGTCTGAAGTCTAAATGGTTCAGCAGGGTCGCAGCCTCTGGATGCTCTGGGGGAGAAATCATTTCTTAGCCTTTCCCAGCCTCTAGAGGCTTCCTGCATCCCTTGGCTTGTGGTTCCTTAATCCATCTTCAAAGCCAAAGCATAGCATTTTCAAGCCTGTTTATCTCTCCAGCCTCTGTGTTCGTTGCCCCACCTTCTACTCTGAGTGATCTTCCTGTATCCATCTTCTTCTTTTTTTTTTTTTTTTTAAGATTTTATTTGTCAGACACAGAGAGAGAGACAGAGAGAGCACAAGCCGGGGGAGCGACAGGCAGAGGGAGAAGCAGGATCCCCACTGAGTAAGAAGCCCAATGCAGGACTCAATCCCAAGACTTTGGGATCATGACCTGAGCCGAAGGCAGACACTTAACGACTGAGCCCTTCTTCTTACATTGGCTCCACCTGGATAACTTAATCACATCTACAAATTCCTTTTTGCCGTGTAAGATGACAGAGTCACGTGTTCCTGGGATTAGAACGTGGACATCTTTGGAGACCATTATTCTAGCATCAAACAAGCATCAAATTTGCCCTTGTTTACTAGAAGTGGGACTATAGAAAAATACAAGATCAAATCATTACCTTTGGGGTCCCGCATGATGAGTCTGAGTGCTTCTGGTAGGCATTTATGGGAGGGGGGCTCTGTGTGGGCCCACAAGAGCCCTGGCTTGATGATCATGCTATTCTGCATTTATATAACATATGTTCTTTTCAAAATACCTGAATGTGCTTTGACCCTCACCACAACCTGAGGAAGGTGGGATGGGGAGTCTTTTCTCCATCTGCATTAGTTTCTTGTGGCTGCCATGACACATGATGACAACAGTGTGGCTTAAAACAACAGAAATTTATTCTCTCCCAGTTCTAGAGTCTAGAGGGCCCAAATCAGGTGTTGGTGGGCAGGGATCCTTCCAGAGGCTCTAAGGGGGAGCATCTTTCCTTTCCTCTTCCAGCTTCTGGTGGTCGCCGGCCATCCTGGGCTTCCCTCACTTATAGCTGCATCACTCCAGGCTCTGCCTCTGTTGTCTCATGGTGTCTTAGTCAGCTCAGGCTGCTGCCACCAATGGCCACAGACTGGGTGGCTTAAACCACATTTATTTCCCACAGTTCTGGAGACTGAGAAGTCCAAGATCAAGGCACCAACAGATTTGACATCGGGTGAGACCTCACTTCCTGGTTCATAGATGGCTATCTTCTTGCTGTATTCCCACACAGTGGAAAGAACAAGAGAACTCTCTGGGGTCTCTCTTTTATAAGGGCACCAATCCCATTCATGAGGGTTGCTTGCTCATGACTTAATCATCTTCCAAAGACCTTATCAGCTAATATCACATTGGGAATGAGGTTTCCAACATATGTATTTTGGGGTGACACAAACATTCAGTCTGTAACCTATGGCATTCTCCTTGTGTGTCTGTGTCTTCTCCCCATCTTATGAAGACACTGGTCACATTGCATTTAGGGCCCACCTTAATCTGTTTTGACCTCTTTTTAATTTGATTTCATCTGTAAAGACCCTGTTTCCAAATAAGGTCACATTCACAGGTTCCAGTTGGACATGAATTTTGGGGGGGGCACTATTCAAACCAGTACACCATCATATTATAAAAAGAAACTCAGGCAAAGGTTCAGGGCTTTTAGGGGGAATGGAATGTTCCACCCTGCCCCCAATGTCATCGCTTCCCCTGAGCAGCTGTGACTTCCCCTGGATCCCTGAGGTAATAGGAATGATTTTGACAGGAAATGCATCGAGCAAACTTTCCTTAACAAACGGCTTTTTATATTTTAAAGATTTATCTATTTATTTTAGAGAGAGAGTGTGTGTGGGGAGGGGCAGAGGGAGAGGGAGAGAGAGCATCTTAAGCAGACTCCCCGCTGAGCACAGAGTCTGACGTGGGGCTCAATCTCAGAACCCTGACCTTGAGATCACGACCTGAGCTGAAACCAAGAGTCGGATGCTTGGCCGACTGCACCCCCCCACCTCGTGCCCCACAAATGGCTTGGTTTGATGAAGGGGAATGCTGCATGGTAGCCAGAGTGTTCTGTACCCCTCCTCAGTATAGCTACAGTCGATGCAATAAATCCCCCCATGCTTGAGTATGGCAGAATCACGAGGCCTTACTGACCGGACTCCCTTGAAGGAGTGCATTAGAACCAAGAACCAGCCCTCTTTTCTCTTTCTCAAACCAGCTCCATCCACTTCTCAACCCTTCTTTCTTTCTCTAAAATGTCAACACCAGTGGAGGTCAAGTTTGAAGTTTGACAGACTTTGAGGTCTGCCGTGCTTACGTTAACATTCAGGCTCAGCCACTTTCTACTGGTGTTAACTTTGATACTTGATATCTTTGAGCTTCAGTTTCTGTAGAATGGGAAGAGCAATGGTGTGTATCTCGGAGGGTCATCATGAGGATGAAATGAAGTACAGTGCCTGACCCGTCCTGATAGTAGCCAGTATCATTATTATCTTGCTCAGAGGACTATTCCAAGATCTTGAGTCCTTTTTTGTGTGCCCCAGGCAGGTCCAAGCTGGTCCTCGGCACACCTGTCATCAGTTTGCTGAGGCTTACCCTGTTGGCTCTGATGAAACCAGTGATTCAGGGAGTCTGCCTGTCAGTGAGGAGCCGGCCCCCTGGCTGGGTGGAGTACCTGTCACTAGATTGAGTGGGTGATTGTAACGCCCCCAGAGCCATTCCAAGCACACATTTATCTCTGTCAATATGTTCGGCGAGCCCCAGGTACATCCTTGGTTGGAGAAATTAGATTACCTTTGGGACATAAACTACTTTTTTTAGGCATCTGATTGAAACCTTCAATTGCCTGTAATGAAGTAGAAATTCTCTGACGTAGATGAAGGGTGACAGATCGAGGGAGTAAGACAGAAATTATATGTTGCCAAACGGATCTAACATGTAATGTTTTCATCTGGGTTTCTTATTTATGAAGCTTAAATGAAATGTTCAATAATTTACAATGGTATCATCTTTTCCCAGAAAACGGCAGAGCAGAATTTAAAGTACTCTCGTCCCAGGCTTTCTGTCTAGGGGATGGGAAAGTGGGACTCGTTTATGGGTTCCTGCCTGCTACTTCCCTTTGATTTTCTGTAGCTTTCTTCCTGTGCTACAAGTGAATTGTTGTTCTTTGCTAGTAGGTAAAATACAGTTCTGCTGGAAAAGAAAATGTGTATCGGAGGCACATCCAGCACACTTATACATCAGCATTCTGTGGACTCCTAGGGATTTCTCACTTTTTAAAGACCCCATTGCTCTCCATCAATGCTCCCTTTATCTTTCCATCCACCTTCTGAAAGTGGTGGCATATGAATGGCTCTGTTGCCTTGCTTCATAATAGCTCAGAAAATTCATCCCATAGGAAACCACCACTCTCCATGCCTTATAGAACTTCCTTTGTTCAGCTTGGAGGCTGATGCTTTTCTCAACTCTTTCATGGCACACCCATTCTTCTCTGAACTCCCAAAGCACGCAGTTCATTCACTCACCAAACGTTATTGAGGACTTCCTTTGTGCTGGGTGAGCTGAATGGACATCACCCTTACCCTTCCCTTAATGACATAAAAAGAAATCTGTACTGAAGGAGGAAATTATTTATTGAGTACCCACAATATGCCAAGCACTGAGCTGCATGCCGTAGGTAATGTAGAAGAATAATGAAGAAGAAAGGGAGGGAAGAAAGGAGGGATAAAAATTGAAGGCAATTTTTTTGAGCGTCTGATGGTCAGGAGTCCTAATATTAGCTATAGTTTCTTAGAGATTGTACCTATTATCTCGTTTAATTCCCCTGCAGCTCTGCTGGGCGGGCATTACTGATGAACAAACAGAGGCTCAGAGAAGTCCATTCCTTGACTGAGGTCGTGAGGCTAATAGACAGTAAAACTGGCTTTGGAACTCAAGTCCTTTGTTTTTTTCTGAACTATCATAGCATTGTCCCTGTCCCTAAGAATCTTACAGGCTCGTGGAGTGGAGGGGAGTGGAGTAGCAGATTGGAATTTGAGGAATTTGGCACTACACCATGGCTTGCTAGCTAAGGAAAGGGATGAGATCAGCATGGGCGGTAGTGGCCAGGGGAAGCTTTCTAAAGAAATGACTCGAGTTGAACCTTGAAAGCTAGCCAAGATTAGGAAAGGTAGAGGGAAGAGGATATGGAATGCTCTGGTGGGCAGGATGGGGCATGGGAGCAGGAAGAGATTAATTAGAGCTGAAGAACAACAGGAATGAGCAAATTCTTCCCTGCACTGCAAGGACCGTGGGCGATGACAGTAGAATGACTCACTTCCCCCTGTTTAAGAGACTTATTCTTCTAGCTTCCTGCTGCTGGCAGGGAAGTCGTGGGGGGAAGCAGCCCCAAGCAGCTGAGATTGCTTCCTCTTGCCAGCAAAAAAACATGAATAAGACCCCTGGGATCTGCAGGCTTGGTTGGGTTCAAGTGGACCCATAGAAATAGGGACCTTTCCATCTCCAAATCCCTGGGCTCGTCTCCCGAGAACTGTGAACCTCCAGTCTTCCAAACTGGGGTGAGGGTTGGTGCATTTACAGGACATGTGCTCTCAAAGGGAGGGGCAACCTGAAGACCCTTTGTGCCCAAAGAGTTTGTAGTCCATCTCTCAGTTTTTACAGCAATCATGTTATTATGCTGTTACTTTAGTTTCCATGTCGGTCTCCTCACTAGACTCTTAGGTCTTGGGTCAAGGGGTTTGATTTTTTTAATATAATTCAGTGCGTAGCATAGTGAAAGGAATATATGACGCACGGAAGCAGTGTAGCCAGGGTGCTGGGACCATTGGGAAGACTTACGAGGGGATGTCTCACCTGGGTTTTGAAGGATCAGAGGTATTTAGGTAGAGAAAGGGCATCACAGGCAGAAGGAATAATAGATGCAAAGGGGGATCTGGTAAAATAATTCATGAAAACCAGGGAGCTAATGTAGGGCCCCTGATAGCAAAAGTTCCAGCAGTAGAATTTTGGTACATAGATGGGAAATATTTGGAGACAACAGAAGATCTTCTGAGAACCCCTGAAATCACACCAGATGGGCAACAATCTACTTTTTAATATAATGGGGGGTCTAAGCTCCCAGGCTCCCCATCCTTATTTTTCTAGGTGATGGTAGATGCTTCTCCAGGGTTACCTGAATGAATCAGGCTTTGGAGGCCATCTACTTGCTTTTTGAGTGTGCTGTCTTTAAGGACTGGCCCCACAAACCTATATTAAAATAATAATAATAATACTAAGGAACATTCTTCAATACAACTCTCTTGTTGCAAATGAGATTAATGAGAAACATGGCTCATCACCTTCTGTCCTACAGGAACATCCCATCTCTGGGTCTTCATTGTAAACAAGCACTTTCTGCTGAAGAAGCCAAAGCTGGAGATGAAAAACTCCCACCTGGTTTTCTCCTGGTTCCCTGGCCCCAGTCCTTTAACACAAATAAGGGGACAGACGCCCTTATGCGCCAGCTCTGTGAGGAGGAGGGATGTGGAGGCTTCTGCCCTTTCTCTTCTCTCTTCTTGGGTCTCTGCGGCCCACTCTCCACTTTCTGGCCCCTGAAAGGTGGCACCTTGTTCAGAGGGCGCCTTACCAGAGTGGCCACTTGGGGTCGCTGTGACTTCACCTGAAGGACGCTGAGCACAGTCTGGCCCTGGCCACAGGCCCATTGCCAGACTCCTCCTACTCCTCCTCAGAAGAGCCTCAGGGAGTTGAAGGTCTGGCACTTGGTCTGGTGTTTGTGCCCTGGCACATCAGGGAGTGCAGACAGGGTGAAGTGAACATCAAGTGCCTTGGTCAGCATTGGTTTGCCAGCTGGACTTCCCTGGGAGGCTCAGATTTCTTCATGGAAAATCCTCCTGTGGACAAGCTCATCTACCTTTGCACCTGGAGGAACCCACCTTCTCACCCTTAGACCCTCATTTAAGCCCCAGGAGAAAATGTGGGTTTGGGCAGAGGCTTCTGTTCCAAGTCCCCGGCAAAACCAGTGGCCTTGAAAGTGATCCCTCACACGCCCGACTTGCAGTGTCAGCCCTGTGTGTGTGTGTGAATGTGTGCCTGTGTGTGTGAGTGTCATGTGTGTCTGGCTGTGGGTCTTTGTTTTCTTGCAATCCTGTGTTGTACCGTGATGTCTGTGGGAATCTTCAAGGGTTTCCTAAGCCTGGTGGATGATTTATCTGATTGGCAGCCTGTGGCCTGGGGATGGAGTTAGTCATGAGGCAGAGAGGGGCAGCTGGGTGGGAAGTGCCGTCAGGAGGCTCATAGGCGGACACCCCAGGGGGTTGCTCAGGGCTGTGATGAACTGGCTCTGGGGGGCTGGGTTAGAGCCCATGCTCACATACTCATGGGGACCAGCTCCTTTGACCTTTCTCTTGGTCACAGGGCTCCTCAAGTGTGGGCGCCCGTTCATGGGGGGGCACCAGGCAAGAACGTGGAGATAGCTGAGGACAAACCCATTTTCCCTCTTGGCAAAGCACTCCAGCCGCAGGCCTTTCTGAGGACAGATAGAGAGGGGTCACCTCAGACACAGAGCAGTGTTTCTCATTTGCATGGGTCCGAGGCAGGGCTTTTTGACCAAATTCCAGTCAAGAAATGAGAATCTCCTTCTTTCCTCAGTGTCCCCCACATCTCCCCCCTTTCTACTCAGAGTTTTCTACAGGATGTGTTATTTTCCACTGCTACCCAGAAAACAGTCGTGGTGCCCGTCCCTGGTTAAGTGCTACCCGTTCGAACCTCAAGGTCCCTTGATGCGCCCATAAAATATCTAACACTCAGGACACCTCTGGGATTCCAGGTCTGGTACACAGGCCAAGCACACATCATCCCAGGGGAGAGGCTG
The DNA here is from genome assembly GCF_004348235.1 of Phoca vitulina. Taxonomy (NCBI): domain Eukaryota; kingdom Metazoa; phylum Chordata; class Mammalia; order Carnivora; family Phocidae; genus Phoca; species Phoca vitulina. The sequence goes on from NW_022589776.1 coordinate 3,197,487, forward strand.
AGCCTAAAAAAGTTATCATTAAGGACACAGAAGCCACCGGAGCAGAGGAAAAAAAATCATTGCAGACACTGAGTCTGTGGTTCAGAACCAAATTCATACTCCCGAGGGAATTCTCTGGGCATTGACTGGAGAGAATAATGGAAGAGAAATGCTTGGCATTTTGTGCCTTAGCCTGTCCTCTGTGCTGCCCAGGAGGAGGGATGTGAGGGGGGCAGGCTCTGCCGGGGGCTGTGTGCTGCGAACCCTCTGCCTGACTCAGAGGCGCAGAGAGTCTGCGAGGGTCGGTGGCCCACGGCGGAGGGGAAACGGTGGCTGTGAAGATGAGGGCTTCTTCGGGGAGCGGCAAGTACAGATGCCACAGGACGGCGGGGCTTAGAGCCAGTCGAGACAGGAATGGGAGTGTGAACTTGTCCTGGGCAGAGGCCAGGTTGCCGAGCATCCAGTCTGAGCTTAGTGGGGATTCGAAACCAGAGACGGTCAAATGGCTGTTGGATGTTCTCCAGGAACCAGTCTCCATGCAGTGCTGGTATATGCAGATATGTGTGACTTCATTTCATCCTCCCAACAACCCCGGGAGAAAGACACCATGTCCTTTGGACCAGGAAATGGGAGCATGGGACGTTGAAGAAATTTGCCCCAAACGCACATATCCCAAGTTGGTGTCAAACCCGAGTGGGCAACTTCAGAAGCCATGCTCTGAATGAGCACTTCTCACCCACTAATGGGCACCTAAATCCCCCGGGGGTCTTCTAGAATGCAGGCTCTGATTGGGAAGATCTGCGGTGGGAGAGGGTAAACCCCCTCCCCGTGATGCCTTGCTGCTGGTGCCCACACCCCCCTGTGAGAGGCACATTCCCTGCTCTGTGCCACACCCATTACAGGAAGTCCTAACCCAGCCATTAGTTCACAGACCTCCTCCTCCTCCTCTTCCTCTTCCTCCTCCTTATCATCACCATCATCAGCCACATATGGAGCTTGCTATGTGAGAAGCACTACTTTACTCTTGTTAAACACATGATCTCATTAAAGCCTCATCAGCCTCATGATGACACTATGAGCTCAGTGGTATTATTCCCATTTTACAGAAGACAAAACAGAGGCTTAGAAAGGTTAAGTTGGTTATCCCAAATCACACAGGAAGTGGCTGTGCCTGGATGCAGGGTCAAAGTCCTGGCTCTTAACAAGTTCCACAGAACAAAGCATTCAAATAAAACAGGCAAGACACAAAGGGACCTTAAGCTAGGAGTCTCAGTTACTATTATTTTTCTTTCTCTTTTTAAAAACATTGAGATAAAAATTGACATAAAACATTAGTCTCAGGTGTACAACATAACAATTCAATATTAGTATATGAAATGGTCACCAGAATAAGTCTAGTTAACATCCATCACCACATAGAGTTCTAATATTTTCTTTTGATGGGAATTTTTAAGATTTACTTTCTTAGCAGCTTTCATATGCACAGTTGAGTATTAACTGTGGTACCCACGCTGTACACTACATCCCCATGACTTATTTAATAACTGGAAGTTTGTGCCTCTGACCACCTTCGCCCACTTTGCCCACCTCCCCCCCATCCCCTACCCCTGACAACCCCCAATCTGTTCTCTGTATCTGTGGGTTCCCCAGTTGTTCTTGACTAGGAGATAGGAAAGGTTCAGATGGGGAGAGTGGGAGGTTTCTACATTCTCTTTCTGGCCAGGGACAAAATGCTACAGGTGAGCCTGAAATGCCCTTCGCACCCGGTGGCCAGGGTCTTGCTTTATACATGCAAACAAATGACTTCTTTGGAGCCAGAAAACAAAACAAAACATAACACAACACAGGCCTCGGAGGCTGAAAAACTCTCCTCTTTAGGGTGCAAGTTGGGGAGTGAGGGGAAGAACACAAGTTATCTAGAGCTGGGATCAAACGTCTCCCTCTTTTGCCTTCCCTCCTGCATGGTCGGTTCTTCTCTTCCCCCAGACACCGCAGCAAGAGAGCCAACAACCCTTGTAATTCGCATCTCAGCAAGTACAGACACACTTGATTTCCTTACATGCTATAATTCCTTCTTAAATCACATAAAGCTATTTGCCTTTATAAATCTCCCCAGCAGTGAGCTCCCCAGGATAATTATGTGTAATATATATTTATAGTTTTATTTCACAAGCCTGACTCTGACCAAAAAATTGACCTAGTTAAGCCCACTCCTCAATAATAATTTTTCCATTCCGTGTAAGTCTACAGCATTTATGTCTTGACCGTCCTTTGCATTTCAGTTCTTTAGCACCAGCAGCCATGCAATGGGAGGCTTTTGGCAAGTCTCCAAAGAGCTGCCTTTGAGCCACAGCTGTGCCCCTTGCTGGCTTTGTGAGCTTGGGCAAGTTTCCAAACTCTCTGAGCCTCGATTTCCTCATCCATAAAATGGGAATGGTAACATCTGTCACGAGGTCATTGTAAAGATTACGTGAGGGTGCCTGGAATAAGGCAGATGATGAATGAAAGTAGAATCTTCTTTGCCAGCTGTGGGAAATAATAACGAGGATGTGTCTGGATTCTTCTCTATACCACTCATGATTTTATGGCATATCCTCCCTCTGAACAACTAGCCATCATTTTTGTAAATTCCTAATTGCCAAATCAGCCTGCGGCTCTAGGCGAGGATGGGTTGCACCTAGACTCAGTTCCCTCCTGCATCATTTCAATTTTTTGTTGTTGTTGTTTAGCTTAATCTTTGTGAATGTCTCCATCTCTCTGTAGAGGGCTTTACGCCAGCTGGTGTGTTCCTGCTATGTTTAATTCACCCCCATTAACCTGCTTGGTCAGCATATCTTTCCATCTCCTTGCTGGGCTTCTGGGAGTGCGTCTGTCTGGAAAAAGCATTTATTATATTTACTTTAACTGGCCTCATTTTGTAAGGCGATCTGGGAGGAAAGCAACTTTGATGATACTGCCCTTGTTTACTGTGTGCACTCTGTGCTATGTGTCCCTCGTCTACTAAGATGGTAAATGCTTTCGCAGGAAGCCAAGACACAAGTTAAACAGTGTCTCTGTGAGCACACTCGTGGCCCCTGGGCAGCTGCTTTGCACTGTCTCCTTCACCTGGAAACCATGACCCACATTTCAGTGAAGTCCAGCAAGCAGGTTTTCCTGGATGGGCGTGTGTTCTAAGGGCCGGGGAGGAGCATTGGCTGGGGCCCACATCCGCATGGTGACAGAGAGTGCTCCCCAGCCATGTGGCATGGTGACCTAGGGTCTTGACTGTGTCTGAGCCATCACCACTCACTCTTTGATTCCAGCAGAGCCACCTGACCTATCTCTGCCCCTGACCTTGCCCCGCTCCCCCCGCTCTCCACGCAGCAGCTGCGTATATGGATCATTATATCACTTTCCTTAAAATCCCTCAATGACTCCCCATTGCCCTCAAGAATAAACTCAAACTCTTTATGGGGTGTGTAGGCATGAGCAGGTTCTCACCCTATCTTGTAGTCTATGCCCCCATAGTGAATGTTTGCACTTTCTTTCATCCATCCCTCCAACCTTCCATCCATCCATCCATCACTTATCTAGGACTTAGTGTTAAACACTTCTCTGGACACTGGGGAGACAATAATGAGCAAAACTAAATATGGTCCCATTCACAGAGCTTTGGATCTAAGGTGGACACTGACAACGGAATAATCATACCCACAAGTGTACAGTGATAACTTGAGTGGCGCTGTGAGGACAGTGGTCACCAGAGAGATGAGGCAGCAGGACAGGATGACCTGACCTCACCTGGGGACTGCACAGGCTCCCCAGGAAGTGACAAGTGAACCAGGGAAGCAGGCATAACTCAGTGAAGAGGGTGGTTGGAGAGCCCGACAGGCAGCGGGAACCGCGTGCGCCAAGCCCCATGACAGCAGGGAAAAGGTGTTTGAGGAACTGTCCAATGCAGACCTGTGGTCCCGGAGCAGGGGGAGCACCAGGGGATGCGGGAGGGAGGGGAGACCAGGGGATGCGGCCGCACTAGGGTTGGGGGTTATCTCAGGAGCAATGGGAAATCCCTGCAATGTGTGCAGAATGGGACAGCATCGTTGAAGAGATCACTGAGGGTGTGAAGAGGACATTGTGGGGGTTAGGAGAGAATATTCAGAGGCTTTTTGCAGTGGTGAAGACGAGACTTAGTAGTAGTTTAGGCCAGGTGACAGCAGACAATGGAGAGCAGTAGACATGTGACAGGTACTTGAGAGATTGAATGAGTGGGATCTGGTGATGGCTGGATGGGGGTTGGGTGGACTGGGGAGAGAGCTGTGAGAGTGTGGACTCGGGAGCCGACGTGCCCCTGGAGCCAGGGTGTACTCACCTGTGAGGGTGGCTCTGGTGGTTGGACCGATGCTCTTGGGGACCAGCAACTCGTGGTACTGCTCACCCGCCAGGGTGCTATACACAACCTTGTACTCCTGGACCTCTGCTTCGCTGTTGTCCCACTCGAGGTCAAGGCTGGTTGCTGTGTGCGAGCCCACCCGCAGGTTCTTGGGGGCATCAATCTCTAAAAAGAGTTAGTCATCACCAAAATCACATGGGATAATGTGCATTTGTCGTGTGCCTTGAAGTTTAACAAGCTTTGGGTTGAGAGCCCACATCTCCTGACCCTCTGCCTCCTGTTTTGACTGAATCCCAGGGCTGCCCTTGAGCTTTTGCTCTGCCAGATCCATTGGTGGTTTGGAGACTTTTACATGGGAGTTAGTTATCAACCCGCTTTACACTTGCTCCATTTCCATTCAGGGAATGTTCTAGAATATTTCCTGAATGGATGTGGGGGTATCCTAGAAATTTAAAAATGAGCCAGTTATCGTAAGCTTGAAACTAAGTAAGGGAAACTCCAGCAAGAAAAAAAATCAGAGACAGCTTCTAAGTGATTATGATGGAATACGGTAATATCAAATTTGGCCACCAGCCTAAAAGAAGACAGTTGATTGCAAGATTCTGAAGTATCAGCTGTCTTCCCCTGGATTTACCTGCATAGACACTGTGGCAAGGTTTGTAGGAAATTAAGTAAACACATAGGGGATGTGATGTAGTGGGAAGAATATGGGCTTTGGGATCGGGTCTCAGGCTGAGCCCTAGCTCTGTCTCTTATTGTAATGGGACCATGATCAAGTTTTTGGTCAAGTGAGGTGTCACTGGGCCTTGATGGCCGCATCTGTAAAATGGCTTAGTAATACCGACATTTCAGGTTATTGTACAGATAGGACAATGCATGTGAAGTGTATGGCGTGATGCCTGGTGCATAAACAGGGGCCCAGCCTTGGGAGGACTCCCTGTTGCTTCTGAAGCTCATCCTGAGTTCCAACAACATGGCACCCCCTAATGCTCTCTGAAGCTCCAGAGATTCCTGTGCAAAGGAGAGACCACCAGCACGAGGTCTCTCCCATGATCCAGAGGGGCTGATTCTCTCTCCCTGGACTGGTCATGTCCTCAGGCTTCTTTTGGCAGAAACAACACAAATAACTCGCAGGGGAAGAAGGTGCAGCCATGAAAAACTGCTACTTAAAGAATTTTTAATAAGTTGTGTCTTTGGGACTTGAATTTAACTTTGACGTGGACCAGCCATTTGTTCTGAGAAAACCTCCAGGAGACTTCTAATTTGCAAATGCCAGGCAAGTATACACCAATTGTTCTTGGGGAAGACGGGAACACTGTGAATCAATCTGAGTGCAACTGCTTCAGAGTGAGAAGTGTTCTGTTTAGTGATGCAAATTAGGTGAATCTTTTAGCAGATTTATGTCTCTGCAGCTTATTTTTCTGACAAATGTTTCTTTACTCAGTGTGGATTTAGCGTGCCGGATTCTGTGCTTTCTGGACGTGCTGTGTGGATGGAGAGAGGAGTCAGATGGAGAGAGGAGCTTGGATACAGGGGCAGGTGGGAAGAATGGGCTTGAGCTGGACCCTATGCCACTCAATCTCATGCAGGAGCAGAGGCTGGGATAAGGTAACCGACCCGGTGTGGGGTGTGTGGCCTGAATGGAATTAGAGTAAAAAAGAAGTTAGGGTTAGGGTTTAGGTTGACTCTTGTAACCACCTACTGCTCTTCACAACTAAAAATTCCAGACTTTGGAAACTATGATTTTTGTTTTCTAGAGTTTTTTGGCCTTAGGACCTGTGCACTGTGGATAGGGGCCAGTGTTGTCTCTGAAGGGACCAGACACTTTCCAGGTCCATGATGCCAAAAGAGGTCAATGCTGGGAATGAGGGCTTGGGAATGTTAGAGTAAGCAGTTAGTTAGGTTCTTACAGGATCCCTGGAGGCCAGCAAAGGGGAAGTCATGACCAATTACAAGAAAGTGAGAAGTCTGACCTGACCTGGCAGCACCGGAGAACAAAACCACAAGAAACTGGATCAAACCAGACAGGCCCAAGATGGCTGACAAAGTAGGCCAAAGCTCACATTATTCCTTTATTAGACTACATTACTAAATCTCCTCCCTAAGGGTGCTGTGACAGGAAACCACCCTGCTTCCAAGAAATCCCTGCCCCCAGTAATGAATATTCCACTTCCATGTTAACAACTGTCAATAAAACATGGAGACCCAAACCCCAGTGGACACGGCTCTCCCTCGAGCTTGCCTGCTCTCAAGTCTCCAGAGTGTACTTTTGCTTTAATCAACTTTCCTGCTTGTACTGCTCATCGCTGTGTTGTGTCTGTCCTTGAATTCTTTCTCATGGTTACACCAAGAGCCTCCAGTGACATCTTTTGGATAGGCTGGGTCACAGTCTCAGGGCCTGAGGTCTCCCCAGTCCACCTGGCAACAGGGAGAGGTCTTAGGAATGGGGTGGAGTGAAATGGTTTGCTCCCCTGGGTCTCTCTCTCTCTCTCTCTCTCTTTTAAAGATTTATTTATTTTAGAGAGAGAGCAGGAGCAGTGGGGGGTGGGGAGGGCAGAGGCAGAGGGAGAAAGAATCCTCAAGCAGACTCCCCACTGAGCATGGAGCCTGACGTGGGGCTTGATCCCAGGACCCTGAGATCATGACCGGGGCCGAAATCAAGAGTCTGATGTTTCACTGACTAAGCCACTCAGGCCCCTCCCCTGGGTCTTGAAGCCTGACCTCTAGGAGGGATGACTCAAGGTCAACCCTCCCTGTAGATAGGAGCTGGTCTGGTCTCTGTAACTCATCAGCAAGCCAGGGGAAGACAAAGACCGATGTCCAGGGGGGCCCTGTGGAGGCGCTTGGGGCTGTGGATTCTGGTAATAGCCACATCTAGTCTCCAAAACATAAATTAGACCAAGCATTTCTCCTGCTTAAAATTTGCCTGTTGCTTCCTATTATAAACTCCTGATCGTCCCCTGCACGGCTCTCTGCTTCTCAGACATTGTCTCACAAGACTTCTACCCTAATTCACTCCAGTTGTACTGCCTTTTTTCTACTCCTGAAACACATCAAACTTACTCCCACCTCAGGGCCTTTGCACTGGCTGCTGCTTTTGCTGGCAGGCTCTTCCCTGGATCCTCACATGGCTTAGGTCACTTAGGTGTTGGTTAAAACTTCACTTCCTCAGTGAGGTGTTTCCGAATGATTCAATCCCATGTGGCGTTTCCTCTCCAGCATCCCTTTCACTTCTGAGCATAGCGCTCAGGATGGAAGGATCCTGTGTGTTTCTTTGCTTCTTCTCCCACTGGAATGTAACTCACAGGGACTAGACTCTTGTCTATCTTGTTTATTCTGGAGCCTCAGTGCCTAGAACAGTGCTTGGCACCTGCTGGGTGTTCAGTACGCACATGCAAAGTGCCTTGATGAAAATTGTCAGTTTTCGGTCTTGTCTGCCACCTCAAAGACTTTAGAAAAGTCTCGTTCAATATTTTGGCTGGGGGGGCTATGAGGATGCCTGGGGCAAGGTGGTGGTTCACTGGCAATCTTAGGCATTCCTTGGCTTATAGAAGAAGCACCCCAATCTCTGCTTTTTATCTTCACATGGCGTTCTCCCTGTGTACCTGCTTCTGTGTCCGAATTTCCCCTTGTTATAAGGACACACAGTCATTTTGAATTAGGGCCCACCCTAATGACCTCTTTAATTTGGTCATCTGCAAAGACCTTGTTTCCAAATAAGGTCATATCTACAGGGACTGAGGGTTAAGACTCCAACATTTTTTTAGGGGACACAATTCAACTCATAACAGCATTCAAGAGAGGTCTGGGGCATTCAGGTTAGAGCAGGAGCCTCTGCTTTGGCCGAATGCTCCGGAGGCCGAGTTTGGTGCCCTGAGGGATGTGCTCAGAGAGAAGGCCTCCAATGGAGAGAAAGAGTCCCAGGACTGCCTTCATGAAGGTTACTGAAGCCAGAACCACCCGAGGGCAGGGAGGTTTTCGAGATTGACCTCCCGGGTTCCTTGGGCTGGCTTCTCTCTAACTGCCAGCCTGCTGTCTCACCACTGTGCTCCCATCAGGGTGCTCTCTTTTTTGGGAGCAGCTCCAAGACCCAGGTAAATATCCCACTCACCATGCAGGGAACAAATCTCTGCTTTAATTGCCAGGGCAATTAGTGCGCTCCTAGTGTCGAAGACATCACCTGGAAAAGCACTTTGGCTAATTTGAATTTAAGCGGAGTTCTGAAATGACTGAGGGCCCTACTGCGAGGGTCCGGGCCCCTCCACCCTCATTCGGCTGGCAGCCCGCCCCCCCCCCACCAGCTCCTCTGCAAAGCTCCTGGCGTCTCCCCACCCCCGCGCCCCTCCCCCGCTGAGCGGAGGGGAGCAGGTTGGAGGTGCAGACCAGGAGGCAGCCTCCTAACAGCTGCCGATCTGCCAGGCTACCGGAAACAGAATCACTCAGCAGTGAGCTGAAACTCAGGGGGAGCTCGGAGGAGGCAGAATGTAATTGTCTTGATTGGAATTTTCCTGGGCCACCAGCCAATCCTGCTTCCATCTTGTCGACCTAAACATCAAGAATTTGCCTTTCATCCTGCTGCACGAGAGCGCTCTTCTCCTTTTTTGCCTCTTCAAACTTTTTATCTGAGCAAAGCACAAAGAAACCTCTTTTCAAACAAAAACTGTCTTGAAATTCAGAACAGAATGCAGGACTTGTGGTCCCCAGGAGATCCCACCACCCGAGTGAGTTGGGTGGTGTTGCGGGGTGTGAGGGGTGGCGGGGGGAACGGCTGACCTGAACTCTCCACAAAGGGACATCGTGTCAGGTCATGCTCAGCCCCGAGCAATGTGGATTAAGTGGAGGAGAAGAAGGAAAGAGAAATGGGCAGAATTTAGTTCCTTTTTTTTTTTTTTTTCTTCAGATGCATAGTCAGTCACTGGTGATCATAAGATGTGTTCAGTAAACAATCTGACCCGCGATCCCCTGGGTAGGGTGGCGTCTGGCACAGGACCTGGGAGAGAACCTCTCTCTTCAAATCAAACCCTGCCGTCAGGGTCCACACTTGCTGCCTTTTAGCAGGGAAGCTTTTTCCACTCTCGATTTGTCTTTCTGTGCAGAGGAAGCCCCATTATAAGACTCTGGCCTTTTCCTTACACTGTGGAAGGTAGACTTCCCTCAGTGGTGAGTTTTGTAGCAGGACATAGGCACTTAGTTCTGCTCTTCTGTTCCCCTCTCTCATGGGAGCCAGCTCTCCCCAGGCATCAGGCCTCTGTGTGTTCCTCCATGGTGTAAATCCTAACCTGAGTAGTCCCCTAACTTCTGCTGCATGGCGAGACTGGCCCAGATCCACAGGGACCATCACCTTGCAAGCCCATCTGGCACTAACACTATGCTACAGGCTCCAATCCAGGGGATATTTTGGCTTCCATCTGTCTTATTCTTTGCCTTCTTTGTCCATTGATTTTAAACACAGGTGGAAGATAATGGTGCTGTTGATGGAACCACCCCTCAGCCCCTCAGCTGGTTTATCCCATCCCGTAACAGCTCTTGGGCCACACCACAAGTAGGATGCTTGATTTAGCGATTCTCCTACTTTACCCCCTCAGAAGATGCTGGTTCTCAGATCCTACAGATGCTAGCAGTTTCCCTTGATCTCTGCACAACTTGGAGTTGGCAGAGACATTCCTTGCTGTGTGACCTCTCCAGGGTAGAGAAACCAAGACTGAGAATCCGGGTCAGGTGGAGACTCACTATCTGATCCCAGCCCCTGTTGACCCAGTGAGAGTGCTGGGAAGCCTGTGTTGGGATGGTGCCCCCATCTGGCCAGCCTGACAGGCTCCAAGAAAGTCAGGGAGCAGGTCACCGTGAGGTCTGGCCTTTCTTGACTGTGGGGGAAGCTCTTTCCAAATTCTAACAGCCTTGGGAAGGAGGATGAGTGGTCATCACAGTAAGGCAGGTGGGACTTATCCTGCCTACTGTCTGTGGGAGCAGGCCTCCCATGAGCCTTCTTGCTAGTGTTTGCAAAGGGCAGAGTGAGTCACAGAGTCTCAGGCAGAAGGCCTGCTGCCAGCCGCACAATGTGGGCCTCGCACAACTCCTTGGGGCGCCACCATGCTGTGTAATCATTATGAATTTATAGAATTATTACAAGTGCCAGCAAATAGCAGTAAAGCACCTCGAGGGAGAGCACCTTTCCTGAACTCTCACAAAATTGCCACTTGGGCTAGCAATATGGACGTGTAAATGCCTTCAAGACGAACTTTTAATTTTACCAAGGAGACACCTGAGAGCTGTGGAGAAGAGCCTTAGATCAGGTCACAGATCTGGCTGGTAGCAGAGGCAGGATGGGCACCTAGTTCTCTCAAACAGGTGTGTTCCTCTGTGCTGTCCTATAACTTGGGTCTGTGATAAGGTGGGCGTCCAAGCAATGTCACCTGTGCCCCCTCGACACCCCCTTGATGTGACATGGCACCCGCTGGCTCAACCCTCTCTCCCCCTGGTGCCCCCCACCACCCCTGCCTACCTGTTGTGAACTGGGTGGTCGTGGACTGGCTCTCATTGGTCCCGCGGACGGCGCTGACCCACACCTCGTAGCGGGAGCCGGGCCGCAGGGCCTGCACTGAATATTGGCTCAGGGGAGGCTGTAGCCGGAAAGTGGTCTTCCCGCCTTCCCCGCCCACCAAGCCATACTTCAGGAGAATGAAATCGACTTTGGCTCGAGGTGGGGTCCACTCCACGAAGGCCACAGTGTCCGAGACATCTCGAACCAGGATCTGCGTGGGCCCATCAATGACTGAATAAAAAGGATCAAGTAGAAAAAAAGAGTTTGAGAAATGGGTGTTTGAAATCAACTCTCTCCTCTCCTCCTTAGGTTAACTTGGTCAGTCAAAGAGAGGATGGGTATTATTATCCCAATTTACAGATGGGGAAAACGAGACACAGTAAGACAAAATCGCTTTCCTGAGGACACACAGTTTGGCAACAGGGGAAGCGACATTAGAAGTCGGTTCCCCTGCATCTTGCTCTCAGCAGGCTCTGGTGTTTCAGCCCCAGCATTCTCCATTTGGGCAGGGGAAGAGCACCCACTGGCTTGAGAGGCCAGCAGGGCTTCTGTCTGGAGGTAATGGGCCAGAGAACTGTGAGACGTGCTTCTGGTGTGTGTGCTCTGCTCTTCTCTCACCTTCTCTGAGCCCTGATGAAAGACCTACAAGATTATCAGCCCCATGCAAACATCTCAGAATTTCAACTCGGTTGCCAAAGAGGGCATCGTGAATGTCCAAAAGATGTCCCTGCTCAGCCACACCTACAACTCAGTCAGTCCAGCTGCTAAGAGTACCACAACCCAGCAGATATTTGCATTGCAGACGTAAACATGCCTTCTGGGGAAACTTGCTCTTCTGGGAAAAAAAAAAAAAAAAGGACCTTAGTTTAGGAAGAGCATCTTGTGGGCTATTTTGTCACACCTGTTCTTGCATATTCCTGACCTAGAGGGGCACTGTGTGTCCCTCCTGAGCCTTTGGCCTCTGCCACTGAGTGGCTGAGGGGAACATCATTGTGGGGTGGCATGACCTAGAAAAGCTGAGTGGTGTCCCAGGGGGCCCAGCATCTATGGTTCCAGCACCCACTTGGTTCATAGTGAATTAGACAATGGTGAGGTTGGGGAAGGGGAGAGAATATAGAATGGAAATAGAAAAAGAAAGAACTTCGTGAGAATAGAAAATGCTGTCCTCAACTCCTCATGGTAAGTCTGCATGGCCAATGTGTCCTTTTTGAATTACTCATTACCTTCTAAAAGAGTAGGCCCAGCTTCCATGTTTGCATTTATAATATGATTATGCCTCTCTGGCTAGAGCTGATTAATATTAATATTAATGTTCTTCAAGGATTTGGAATCGGAACCAGAGGCTCAGCTTCTCTGGTTAGATGGTTTGGGACCATGTAGAGCCAGGGCTGGTATGAGACCATTCTCTACCATATTCACACATAAATAGAAAACATTTGATCTGAAGAGAGAGAAAACGGGCGGGAGGGGAGTGAAGAAGGGAGAGGGTGATTTATCATAAATACATATTGGTCTTGGTCCCTTTCTGACACAAACCTCCTAAAACCTTTGGAGTTTCCTAAGTGATGAGAGTACTAATGTCTTTTGTGATGTTAATGAGGTGAGGATAGGGGCTGGTTGCCAGGGGTGTGAGCCATGTGATTAGAGGGCTGGAGCTTTCAGTCGCGCTTCTGACCTCTGGTCAAGATCAATCCTGCCTGTAATGAAGCCTCTGTAAAAACCCAGAAGGACTGGGTTCGGAGAGCTTCCAGGTTTGGGAACCAGAACGCTTCCACGTGCCACCATGATGGGCCCCGAAACTCCATAGAGACAGCAGCTCCTTTGTTCAGGGCTTTGCCCAATGTGTGTCTTCATCTGGTTGTTGATTAGTAACCTTTAATATCCTTTGTAGTAAATCAGTAATCTTGTGAGCAAATGGATTTCCTGAGTTCTGGGAACATCTCTAACAAATTAATCAAACCTGAAGAGGGGGTGGTGGGAACCTCTGATTTATAGCCAGTTGGACAGAAACACAGGTAATGACCTGGATATGCAATTGGCATCTGAAGTGGAGGGCAGTCTTGTGGGACTGAGCCCTCAACCTGTGGAATCTGTTCCTGTCTCTGGGTAGATAGTGTCAGAATTGAGTGGAATTGTAGGATACCCAGCTGGTGTCCAGAGAATTGCTTTGGGGGGGACCTCCCTCTTCAACACACACACACACACACACACACACATACTGGAATTGGGTGCAGAATTTTAGGAACACATATACATAGAGAAGGAGAAATGAGTGACTCTGTGGAGCTTCTAGAAAGACAGAGAGAATAACCTGAACCTGGCTTTCCATTCTTCAGTTTTTTGTGACATCAGGATACATTCTAGTCCTAGGGTTTCAGGAGACACTCTATGTCCTTCCAGTAAATTCTCTTTTTTGCTTTAGCTAGTTAAAGAAAATTTTTCTTCCTTGTTACTAGAGAGTCTTGACTAAGACTTGTTTTTTAAACCAATCCACTCTGGACCACCTCCTACTGTCTACAAAATGGAGCATCTTCTGCAGGATGAACTCAGTCTGACTTTGAGCTTCTCAGTCTTTCAGAGTTGGGCCTTTTCCTGGGCACCCCACCCTCTTTCTGGGTCTAGTCCAGTTTTGTTCCTTATTAAGCAGCTTAGGATTTTTGGCTTAGTACCAGCCAAAATGAAAATCACCAGGCCATTTTGGTGCCACCTGGTTTGGAGTTAAAATGAAGTTCTGTTTTTCATATTTGGGGTAATAGTATGATTTAACAGAACACATCCAGATGTTTTCAGCATGCTGAATTTAATGGCTTTCAGTAACTTGGGCCTTTTAAATTTAATTTAATTTAATAACAAAATGGGAGAAGTGGTCTTCTAGCTGCTATATAAGCATAAAGTCTGAAACATAGACACTCAGTACATGGGTGTGGAGTAAATGAAATGAATGAATATCCTCTGTATCCATGAGAAAGAAGGGGAAGCATTTCAAAGAATTCAAGCTTCTTGAGAAAAAAAAAGATGTCACAGAAACTCAAATGACATTGGAAGGCTTTTGTCCTTTAACTCTTTAAATCCCCAAGACCCTAATCATAATGGATTGTCCATATTAGAATATAATCATGCAGCATAGAGGGCCCTAGTTGCAGGAGGTCTAGTAATTTGCATTCCCTAAAGGCCTGCCTGGAAGAAGCCAGTCTGAGTGCCTTTGAGGACTCAGAGCTTCACAGGAGGGGGTTGGTGTCTGTCAGACCTCAGCAGAAGGAAATAATTAACCAATCATTTCCTGAAAACAGCAGACAGGGTTGGGAGACAACCTTCTTTTCTGTAGCCACCCTTGGATTCTGCCCTTCTGTTGGCCACTCAGTAGTGGTGTCCCCATTCTAGTCAAGTTGGTATCAGCTTGTTTTCAATTTAGGTCCTAATTTCTGAACAAACACAAGTTCTACTCAGAAAGTCAAATGGAATAAATATTTTTCTTTCCATTTCTTCATGACTCTGTACGCAATGCCAAAGTATTAACTAGGACATTTTTCTTAATTGAAAAAAAAATCTGCCTAGCTTTACCACAAATTTTTAAATCTGGAATTTGAATCTTAAGGAACTTCCAAACCAAAAAATATCGCAAATTTCGTAAAAATGTGCTTTGAGTAGAAGACTGAGGCAGGGTTAGACTATTTTCCCCAAATTTGGAGGAAAAACTTTCTACAGCTGCAGTGCTCTTCTCTGCCCTTTTCTGAACCATCTTCTTTGTCTAGGCTTTTGTTTTCCAGTCATGTTTTCTTAATATCAGTTCACAGGAATGATTTGGAGTCACTGAAATGTTTCATCCCAGAGGAGGAGCATCTACACATGTCATGAAATGTCAGGTTCCAGCATAACCTTGGGGAACGGAGTTCTGGAAAAACTCTAGTCACTGGCATCTGAAGAAATTCCTACAGAGAACTTTTCGGTTTTATGGCTATGGAGTTTCTTCTAAAACATATTTGCATTAGAACAGTAGTTTTAAAGTCTTTTTAGGGGGAATAATACTCTTTTCCTTTAAAGAACAAAATCTTAAATGACCGTACAAAATATAAAACAGGTGGAGCTGCCTTGGTTGGAGGCTGTGTTGGGCATGGGTGTGGATGTAATCAGAGGCCTGAATCTCCCCTTCATCCTTGCCTTGAGCCACTGCCATGGAGCCCTAGTGTTCTAATGGAACATAATCTAATGCCACAATAGTTTAAAACCAATGTTTTCTAGGCTGAGCATAAGCCTCAGCACCTGATGTTATTTAGTTTGGATCCAATTAGCAAAGTATGAATCACTAATCCATAAACATGGTCTCATTACATGGTGTTGTCGTTCTTTTTTCTGGCCAACTTGGCCTTTATCCTAAACCCATAACTGGCTTTCTTAGGTGTCAATGTCAGTTTATGAAAAATAAAGCTGTACCAATATTCACCTATCTCAGTTTCTGTTAACTAAAAGGGAAAAGTGCTTAACTTTTGAGTCTCAGCTCCCCCATCAATAAAATGAGACAAAAAATGATACCAGATGCTATTTGTAACTTTTGAGAAATTGGGAGGGCACACACATATGCATCATAATTGCTAATTTACAGCATTGAAGTTGGCCATCCTTTGTTAGCTAAGAAAACAATAAGGCAAAAGATGACGCAGTTACTGAATTGAATCTAGAAACAACGATCTTGTATAAGATTAACTGTGGGGATGAACTAATAACCAATTTAAGTCATCACCTTGAATGGTGACTCAACTCACACATGCTGGTTTTAAATAATTTGTTTCCACCTGCTCTCACTTCTTTTTTTTAATTTTTTAAAAAAGATTTTATTTATTTATTTGACAGAAAGAGACAGTGAGAGAGGGAACACAAGCAGGGGGAGTGGGAGAGAGAGAAGCAGGCTTCCCGCTGAGCAGGGAGCCCAATGTGGGGCTCGATCCCAGGACCCTGGGATCATGACCTGAGCCGAAGGCAGATGCTTAACGACTGAGCCACGCAGGCACCCCCACCTGCTCTCACTTCTAAGTGTGTTCTGTAAGTATATGTATATACACTGGGTATTGAGCACTCTCTCATCAACATAGTGCTAATCACTTTGTGTGCTTTTTCTAATTTAATCCTCATGTCAACTCAAAGAAGGAGGTATTTTTGTTCATCACTGGAAAATGATGGCAAGTTTGGGAAGGGTTGGATGACTTTTGCTAAATCTCACAATAGATAAGAGTTAGTTCTTGCTCAAGAACTTGGTTCCTGAGCTCAAGATACTAGGGGCTGACAAATGAAGCCTCTTAATGAATAAGCTCAGAAGAAATACGCTGGAAATCTTAACAAAGAATTTTCCCTGTATAATACTTTCCCAGATTTCTGTGCTTGCAAGGATTAGCAATAGGGGAGATGTTCAGCTAAGCATCTGGTAGAGTAGCTCCATCTCCATGTATCCAAATCATTTTCAGCTCTGGGAGAAAACCCAGCACCCTTTGTCTCTCTACTTCTTGGGAAATTTGTTGTCCTTTTTCCAGCGTGACCTAATGCTTAGATGTAGGAAGAAGGGTTGGAAGCACTCACCAGTAGAGACGCTGGCCGAGGTAGGGGGGCTCCGGGCTTGCTCTTTCAGAGCCACCACATTGACAATGTATTCCTCCCCAGGCTTTAGTCCTGTCTGATTGAAGGATGTAACATCACTGGGGAGCTGAGCAATCACCCCTCCTTCATTATTCTGGAGGGTGGGAAGAAAGAAGAAGCAGAAAAGGCAAAAGAGAAAAATCACCGGGAGAGAAAAGTGTGGAACATCAATTGTGAATTGTTAATAAAAAATGGGGCCCACATCTATTCCCGTGATGCTGACAGCTGAATGTCTGGAGCCAGGAAAAACTCCCAGCAGACTCAGTGAGAATCTTACCGCTCTATGAGGATTTGGCAAATGGAGAATCAACTTTCAAGAACATTTCTTTGGCCTTCCCTGACTCTTTTGAGTTTGCCAATAAAAATTGGTCATGAGGTAATGTGGATTGACTCTTGCCAAAGATTCCGTATTTGATGGTTATGGTTAACATCCATCAGATTTTGGGGCATTTATTATGATGAGCATGCCCTTGGCTATTTAGAAGAGTGAACTTGTGTCTGCGTATGCCTATGAATATCTATCTTTATGTATATATACAACATTTTTCAAACTAAGACATTCACAGTTTGTGAATGAGCTGGAACTATTATTTTGCTCTATCTGGAGTTTTCCACACTGTTACACCGGGTGCAAATCTGTCAGTGTCTTTTTTTTTCTTCATCCAGATGAGTTAGGAGTCAGTGACACAACCAGCTAGGAAGTACAAAGAGAGAAAAAGGAAGCATGGAACAAAGAATAACACAAAGGAGAAAGGAAAGAGACAAATTGGTGGAAGAGGAAATGAGAAGGATTAACTTGATGATGTTGGGTCCAGGATCATCTACCTACCTACCTCTCCATCTGTCTGTCATTATACATTTTCTGTGTGTGTCCCTGGAAATGGAAGGGATGAGAAGACTCTTTTTGTGTCACTGCCCTTCTTCCCTATTCTTTGGACTCTGTTTATGTCACCCAGAGTGCCCTATATGTAATTTATAACCATACCCATAAATCACTGTAACACATGCCCCTCCGCACCCCCCTCCCCGCCCCACCCCCAGCCAGTGCCTACAACCTACAGATCACACAGTGGTTGTGTGTTTGACCTTGGCATGCCCTGGCCAAGGTCTTATTTGGAATTTTACATATTAGATGTAAAATAGGCCAACCTAGCATAGTTTTTTTTCCTGCCTCAGCATCAGGGTGATAGGATTCTCTCTGCCCTGTTACACACCCAGTTGCCCACCATACTTTAGTGGCCGTTTCAATGCAGATAAGACATATAAGAAGGTATTTGTACAGAATGCCTGTTCAGATGTATTTAGCTTGCCATGACATGACTCTATCCACATAGAGAGGGAAGTCTTACTATAGTGGACAGAACCCTGGAGCCCTGGGTTCTTGTGTTAAGCCTGCCACCAACTAGCTATCTGATGTTTACATTTGCTGAGTCTTAGTCTCTTTAAACTAAACAAACTCAATGGAAAATGAAGGGTCATACTCTGTGAACTTGAAGGTCTTTGGTAGCTCCAACAGTCCATGCCTAGAAGAATTTTGAAGTAAAATAATGGTGAGATCACTGTCTTGTTATCCAAATATGTGTCATCTGTCATTAAGTCTGATGAATGACTGGAAAAATGCTATTTGATATTGAAAGATGAAGATGGGGTAAGGCCTATGATTAAACATTACACTCCCATGAGTGGTAGAGTTAGGGAGAATATCAGTAGGGCCAACAAATTCTGGAAAACCAGAACTAGGCAGGCGCCTCTGGTGACTTGGAAAAATTAGTTCTAGATTAACACAATAAAATGCTACTTTAAAGAATAGAAAGGAATTGGGATACTTTTTAACTCAAAAACTAATAACATAATTTGTTTAAGGACAAATCTTCTCAATTAATAGGTTACAAAAGGTATTTTTGTGTTATGCCTCAGACCTTTAGAACCTGGCCATGCAAGCTGACTTTTGGTATCTTCTGCACAGAACGAAGCCATGTGACTGATTCAGTCTGGCTTTCTTTATGTCCTAAAGAAAAGCCCCAACATTTTGAAGATTTGGTTTTTAGACTTGCTAAAATCATAGCTTGCCAAACCCTAGAGCTTTCTGAGCAGAGAGCTGGGCCTGGTGGCTGCTTCCCACATCCTGTCTTCCAAAGCCAGGGTGTGAGGCTCAGGGCCACTCTTGCTAGTCAGTCCAACATGCCTTTGTGAAAGAGATGTTCTATAGCCCAGACACCACCAAAGGTCCCTTTGCATCTTTAGCCGCATGGAGAGAGACTTTGGGTAGCGCCATCCTTGCAGCCCCTTATTCCAAGTTGAGGGTATAAATACTCCAAATGAGGCTGTTTGGCAGTGTCACAGGTGGACATTACCTTTGGAATGAAGCTGATCTCCCACCCATCGAAGGAGAATGAGAAGGGCTCCCACTGCACTTCCACGGTGGTCTCTGTGATGGTCTTGAAGTGTAGCCCTTGAGGAGTGGAGAGATCTGGAACACAGCAATGTGGGTGACCATATCATGGCTACCCCTGGCAGGGACAGAGAGCATCACCTGGAGCTTTGCCTGGGTGCCATCCCTCCACAGCTTGGGTGCGGTGGGCAATCCCAATCTTATTGCAAACATGAGGAACCCAGGTGAAGGATTGGCCCACTCTGTCGTGGCCCTGGTGCTGCTCCGTGTTGGTGATACCCAAGTGAACTTAACAAACTTAATCTAATAAGTAACTTTTTTAATGCTTTCTATTCCATCATAGGTTAATATTAAAATACAAAAGAAATGACCTTTCCTTTCCTTACTAATGTGGCAAATCTTGGTATTTAATACGATGCCTTTCTCAGAGAATTGAACACTATCTTTGGAGGCTCTAAGGATTCCTGAAAGGCAATAAAATGTTCCCATTTCACACCCAGGAAGAGGGAGGCACAGAGAGAGTTGGCTAAGGACACAAGCTAATTTCAGAATAAAGACTAGAATGCCTTTCTTGATCATCTGATGTGCAGTCAGAGTATTTAGTTCAGCTCAAATCACCATGTCTAGGATGGTCTAAGATTTCCATTTCGTGTACACAAGGCAACCAAAGACACACACAAAGGACAATGGCAGATCCTGGGATGTTTGCTCTCACTCTACTGTCTCCCTCTTTTCTCCAGTTCTTCGTTATTTGTCTCTTCTCTCCCTCACTTACCTTTGCCTCACTTATCTTGTTTCTCATTCCTTTCTTAATCTCCCCCTTTTCTAACCCCATCTCCCCCCACACGCAAACACACACACAGGCGCACAGACGGAGGCATGCACAGGTTCAGTGAGGTGGAGGTATGCTTGTCCTAATGGAGTTCCAATTACCAGCCCTGAGATACGACAGCATGACTTTTCTCAGTTCTCCAGGGAGCCCGCTCCCATTTTAGCTTTGCCTCTTGTGGGATATTCCATTGGAAAACTGACAGATTCTCATCCTTCCTGTTTGGAAGCTTCCTCGTGCTTCTTGGTTGAGAGGCAGGTCTGATTCTGAAACCACTTGAAGGCATGTCAGATGAGTTTACATGATTTCGTCCTTGTCACCTGGGAACTTGCCTGAGGGGATGCCCTGAATTGGCATAATGCATGCCATGGGGGGATGGAAACTTCATAACTGCTCATGCACGTGCACGAGAGAGGAGACGCCTGGGAGTCGGGCCAGGCACTTGCTGTGGTGACTCATCCCGGAGCAAGGTGGGAAAAGCGGCAGATGGTGACCTGCCTCTCTGCACAATCATCGAAGATATTTAAAACTGGTTCTCAGGCACCAGAGGAATTTAGAAAAAAAGGTCAAATATAAACAGAGATAATTATAGGCATATTTACAAAGTCAGCATTCATTGGGGGAATCCAGTATTATAACAGGAGCTCTGTCACCTGGAAAGCAAGGGGACGGTATGATTTCTTAAATCCTTTCCTTTCTGCGGGTCCCTATCCTTCCGAGTGCAATTGAGTCCAAGAAGCCTTCAAGGCCAGCTCTTCTTACTTTGACCTCTCCCTTCTCTGAACTTTCATGGCATTTGTTATCCAAATACCATCTTGTCCCTTGAGACCTACATAAAATGGACTGAAATCTCTTATCCCTTATTTGGTGAGAAGTCCCATTTCCTGACCCAGGGGCTTCTGTTTCACGGTTACTTCTTGATCCAGTTTCCTGCTACTGCTAAAATCTGTGTGTGATATAATAAAAAAGTATTTGGTTTTTGTCCCTGGGTTCCTGGCACACAACTCCTAAAACTTTTGGAATCTCCGGAGCGATAAGAATATCTATTGTATGATTGTGAGATAACTAGATAGCCTGTTTCCAGAAAAACCACGGCATGATTTAAAAGATCAGAACTTTCAGCCCCATCTTCTAACTTCCAGGGAGGGGAGACAGGCTGGAGACTGAGTTATTTACCAACAGCCAGTAACCTATTTAATCGTGCCTACATAGTGAAGCCTCCATAAAATTCTCCAAGCAACAGGGTTTGGAGAGTTTCCAGGTTGGTGAAGAGAGGTGCTGGGAGGTGTGATGTATCCGGAGAGGACATGGAAGCTCCACACCCCATCCCTCCATCTCTTGCCATAAGCATCTCTTCCATTTGGCTGTTCCCAAGTTGTATCCTTGGAAATAAGACAGTACTAGTAAGTAAAGCACTTTCCTGAGTTCTGTGAATTGTTCTAAGGAATTATCAAACCTAAGGAAGGGTTGTGGGAACCCTTTGAATTTACAGCTGGTCAGTCAGATGTACCCGTGACAGTTTTGGACCTGTGACTAGCCCCTGAGGTGGGGACAGTCCTGTGAGACTCAGGCCCTAAGCTGTGGGACCGGACACTCACTTCAGGTAGATAGTATTAGAGTTGCATTGTAAGTTGCCTTCCCAGCATCTGAGGAGCAGTATTGGAAAAGACAATTTAAGAAACCAGAGGTGTATAAAGAAAAAAAAAAATAAGTGCCTTTCTATCTGCTTCTTATTCTACTCCTCGATGTAGCCAATGTTAATACTTGGTATGCAATCTTTTAAAATTTTTCTATGCTTAAATAGAATACATGTAAAATACAGATAGGCACCTATAGGAATTTTCCCCTGTTCTAAATAAAAAAGAAAAACTATTTCTTATGGAGAGCAGTTTAGCTGGCCTCTGTCTCTGTCTTAAGCTCTCTTTCTCTCACTGAATCTTTCAAAACTATCCTCTAGAGCCTCAACTTTTATAATCAAAATAGACTATATTTTGCTAAACAAAAGACCATGAAGAAATTATGCCACCTCTCTATGAAGAGAAGTGGGTGTCGTCAGTGTGGTTTTAAATAAGATTTTTTTTCCCACTCTGCTATACACTTACCATCTGTAACATACCATTTAGCATTTGCTTATTATACGTCCTATTTCATATCTTCTGGTTTTGAATCCCTAACTAGATTCAAAGTCTGTATAAGTCTCATACTTTCTTTGACTTCTAATCAGACTCGAGCTTATAACAAGTCAGAACTCAATAATTGCTTTTTTGTCCTTTTGGTTCTATAATTGATGGGAGCTGCCTGGATTTGGAAATTCTCTTAATCAGAAGTGCCTTTTTAATGATTTACCCTTTTGGGTAAATCGGGTCACGTCGGAAACCCTTCCCCTCAAGAGCAGTGATTATTGCAGGCATCCCTGAAGAATTAAGAAAAGACACTACTATCATGAATGCCCATGATCTCATGTAGGAAAAAAGAAAAATGAAGTAGGATGGGGAAATGTTACGTACGGGTGGCCACCTTGGCAGTGATGGGAAGGCTGAGGATGTTGCTAATGACAGCGTAGACGCTGATGTTGTAGGTGAGACCTGGCTCCAGCTCCGTGATGGTGACACCACTCCAATCTCCAGGTACCCGCTGCTGGAGCTGGAGGCCCCCCAGGGCCGTCGGCTGGTAAGAGATCACATATTCCGTCACTGCCATCGGCCCGTCCCATTCCAGCTCAATGGACCTGTCGCTGATACCAGCCACTCGCAAGTCCTCTGGAGGGGCAACTACCAGGAGGCAATACACAGATAGCATGAGCTCAGAGGACTGCCTTCCCCATCCTGGACTCAACTTTCTTCCTCACATCTCACCCCACACACCCTGTCCGTATGTCCTGCTCCGCTCACTGGCTTAGAGTGATCTGTAACTCCTTCTGTGGGCAGGTTCTTGTCTTTTCTGTGCTTAGTACTTCTCTCTCCATAGGGCCATGAGCTAGTGGTGTGCCGGACCAGCTCTTGCTAGCTTGTGAAAGTTGAATGTCAAATTTTCAGGAATTTTTCAAGACTGTTGTTAAATACAGCCATCATTAAAGATTAAATTGTATAACGTACAGTTAAGTAAATTGTATTAAAAACAAAGGGAATGAATACTCAAAACTCATCACTTTCAAATTATTTCACGACATTTTACCATTATCCATGCCCTCGAGGTAATTCACGTGTGTCGAACCTCTCTGGTGGAAATACTATAGAACTGGATTCTACTGCACAGCTGTTCCAGACCCCATGTTGAGTGACATATGTCATGTTGGTAGTCTGAAATTGGCCATGGAAGGAGTAGTTCCACCATGGAAACTGGCAAATGCTATAAAGTAAGGTTTTTAATTTTTTCCCTCAGAGAGCTAGTTGTTACATATTTAATAGCTCACCAGTGGCCAACATTTTTGGTAGTTAAATAAGCCTATGTCATCAGATTACCTTAGGAACCCATATTTGATTTGGCAAGTGGGAATAAAAGCTTATTCCTGGTTATTTTGCAAAATATGAGAAGCCAAAACAGTAAGTCCTGGATGCCATGGCCCAATGAAGATATTCAATAACCCTTTATTGTATTATTCTCCTCTTAAAAAGAGACTGTTTAGGTTTTGAAAGAAATGTAACTTGTGTTAGACTAGTTTTTATTAGCCTTGATCTTGGGGATGATGACAAAGAAGCATTCTTGAGGGCTTATTTTTCTCTCTTGTTCCACGTCTCAAATGTTACTCAAAGTATCACCTAAGAATAAGCCTCAGTGAAGTAGCCTTTCATGTATGGTTCCCTTAGGAAGTGAAGATTCACCAGGAGTGTGGGTATTAAATAATTGAAACTTTAGACCCATTGGGAGGCTAACTCCAGTGTGCTTGTCATTGCACCTGCCCAGAGATTAAATCAAAAATTGGGACAATATTGAAATAGTCATAACTAACTTATAAATTTACGTGTGGTGAAGATGTTAGTTTAAGAGTCATCACTGGCTTTGAATGTCTCCTCTGAATGTCCTCACTCTTTCACCTTCACAAGAGCATAGGACTGAGCCAGCTGCTGTTCACAGACTGTGTGAGTGGAGAGCGCCTGTCCTCTCTGTTCTGCTCACACTTGTGCCTTCAAATCCTCGGGAGAGTCAGAAATGACAAGCCCTCTAACTCAGACTCATGGGATGGAAATTAGGACCATATATTTGCAGTGCTGGGCATTCGCTTTGACTGCTTTTGCCCCAAACCATTCATTGTATAAAACAGTCTAGAAAGGAGAGCTTCCTGTGATTGGAGATGGCAAATGCTGACTGAAACAAACAAACAAAAATTAAACATTTATTTTTAAAAAAAATTTTAATTTATAAAACTAAATATATGTAAATGAGATTTAAATAATTAAACTTCAAACGATCATTTATAAGCATATATCATTTCTAATTCTGACATTATTAAAACTCTGAACTGCACTAAGATCTTTGGGATAGCCTGGCCCCTGGACCAAGGGAAGGTGAGTTTATATATAGAATCTGTCAGTACTTTGCATGATTCTATTGAGCATTTACTGTACACCAGGCACAATGCCAACCACTCTTATGTGGACTGTCTCGTTTTGTCCTCTCACCAATACTATGAGATAGGTATTATTATTACCCCTATTTTATAGATGAGGAAACTGGCTCCCATAGTCAGCAAACACAGAAGCAAGGATTTCAACCAGGCAGGATGGTTCTAGAGCCTCTAAGCCAGTAAACAATACCACTTTACATTTGCACAGCATTTCACAGTCTATAAAACATGTTCAGACACACCATCTAAATGAAATGTATAAAGTCCTTTAATGGCCGCCCTATGAGGTAGATTGGGGTAGATATAAATATCCCAACTTCACAAATGGAGAAACTGAAAGCCAGGTTAAGGGACTTGCTAAAAGTCAGGGAGTTGGATTAGAATTGGTTCTCAAACCCAAATCTTCTACACTTAGTGTTCTTTCCCCTACAATTTGTAGGACAGGTTATGAATTGTGCCCGATGCCTTTTTTCATTTATACACAGCCATCTAAAGTAAACTACAGTGAAGGAGAGTTCAGACCATTCTTTAAGATATGAATTCCAGACTGATGCTTATCCTAGAGGTAAGAAACTTATTTTAAAAAGGATTCTCTACTGCCTCCCTCTTGTGATTCAACCAAAATGATTCCAAGTTTCCTAAGTGGGTCTTCTCCTGTCATAGTCAAAGAAATGGCCATTCCAAATTTCAAGTCATCAACAACTCCTATGGCACTTGGGACAAGTCAGTGTATTTCTTTTTGGTTCCTTCTTCCAGAAAATAAAGCTAATAAAGATCCAAGCAGAGAACTTTGGGATTTTAAAGTAAGAAGGGAGTGTAGAAGGATTTTTTATCTTGACAGCTTAACTTGGCAAATTTTTTATCTTGAGACCTGAGCCTGGTGGTAAACACCGCCTTCACTTGTGATGATAAAGCAGCAATGGTGCTGTTTGTGGAGGGAGTACTCTTGGGGGCCATGGCTCAACGGAAGAAGCCACGACCACCGGCACTTGCCCTATAACAGCAGCTGTGTACATTGGATATCAGTAATTCTCATAAGATGAAATGATACTGAACTATTAAAAGACACTGTAGAAGAGCCATATGCCTTGATTCAATGAATTGAGGATGGAAGCAAAGTATTCATAGTCTTACTTTCTTTGGGGTTCCAACTTTGAACTTTGGGGAAGAGCAAGCAGTTAAAAAGGAATACAATGTGACTTGAAAGATTAAAGTTGCTTTATCTGCGAAGATTCCACGCTGTTTACTTTTTAGATCCTGCCTCAGTTGTGCACATATGTGCTGAGAGCAGTTGGAACCAGTTCCACAAAGTGTCTTGCTCCAAGGAGCGAGTAATTTCAGGTGCCAAAGGTTGGGCTGGCTGCAGTGCGGGCAGAGGCAGAGGCTGACGTTGATGGATCTCCACAGGTCTGACTGAAGTCCAGGGAACAGCAATCTGGATTGTTTCAAGTCCTGCTCTGGTGGTTCTTTAATCCTGCTGACTCATAGGGAGTTTTGGCCAGTTCAATGGACAGATCCTGTGCTAACCTCCCTCACTGGGGACAGATGTGGACAAATAGTTTAACGTGGCTCTCTCCTCCACCTCTAATGCCTTCAAAAAAAATCATTTGACAGGGCTCGGCTTTCCTATCAAAAGACTATTTCTTTGTGTATGTGGCTTTTACAATTTTTATTTTTCAATTCCGCTCTACTTAGCATCCCAGAGAGGATTAAAGAGTGCTAGAAGTTGGTAGGAGACCAAGGTTCTCATTCTTGCTCCGCCATTAATTAGCGGTCTGGCTCTGGAAAAATCTTTCTGTCTCTCTGGACTGCTGCTTTTTAAATTTGTAAAATGAGAAGCTCAGTGTAGCTTCTTTCTACGGCCTGTTTTGAGTGTTCATATTCATGACTTTTTCGTTCTATTATCTTTACATGGCCAGAGAACAGAGGCAGGAAGGTTGAGATTTTGTCCCGTGGCACACTATGAGCAAAGATCAAGGCTTGGAGTCAAATATAGTGGCCCTGTTGACGCTATTCGGTTGTATCCAAGCTCTGGTGGTCTAGGGGGCTCAGAATGAAGCCCGCACGATGGGCAGCTATATGCCGTGGCCTTGCCGAGGAGAAAAGAAGGACTCGTGCAGAGGTATATTTTGTGGTTCTCCATGATTTCACCTTCCTTATTCTTCTCTCTCCTGTCCTCACTCCTGCTGACGAGGGAAGCAGTGACGCCGTGGTGTGTGCATCTGGCCAGAAATGTCAAACAGTGGGTAAATAGTCCCCTCTCCCACAGCCTTCTCTCAAAGAGCAAGCAAAGTAGCACTTTAGATAATGACCTAGATACTTCTCTGGAAGAGACCTGTGGTGTTCGGTTTAAAAGGCAGGCATTGAGAGCAGCACCTCCTGCAATGAGTGGTGGCTCTGGGGTTGCTATAGAAACAGGTGGAGGTTATGCAACTGTCCTTCCTCACATGCTTCTGGAACCTGTAAAGTAATTCATCTGGGCCTCCTGAAGTCTTCTTCAAACAGCACAGAGGTAACGTGTTGGAGGTAACATGGGTTCACAGTTTGGACTCCACCCAGTTGTGGTTATGGCAGCAGCGGCTGAGTCTTGCCTGAGTGACCAGGTGGGTTTATCTCCAGTTCAGTCTGGATCCAGAATCAGATTAAGATTTTGTTTGCAAATGGACCCATTCTTGTAGAAAAGTAGGGTCAGGAATATGGCAGGAATATGGCAGGTTTGTATATACAAACAAAGGTCTCTATTCTATTAAGAAGCAGGTAGACTACAGAATAGCCATCCAGAACAATGGCTCAAGCTGACCCTTAGCATCCTCTGCCCCTCACGAAGCCTCGTCCTGTGCCTGGAACCCAGGGCCATGCCTCGACCTCCCCTTGCCGGCAACTCCCTTGTGACTTTGGATTCAAACAAGTCTTCATGTAGTGACGAGGCTTAACTTCTGCTTGAATTTTCCTTTGGAACAATTGGTATAACAACTATATGTGTTTTTAGAAAGACATTTCAGTTCAGTAAACAAAATTGGGATGCTAAATGGAATAACAATATGGAAAAAAATGAAGGAACGTGAAAAGATTTTTTTTTCCTAAGCAGTGTGTTACTGTTTTTTTTTTTTTTTTTTCATTATTGCCATTGATCTTTTAAAAGAATTTAAGTTGAAGTCACGGGTGCAGGGACCTTGTCGGACTGGTCTGCTTATCTAGGGGGGGATCGCTGGCAATGCTAAAGAACAGAAAGCTAATGAAGCTGACTTCCCAGGAGACAACCCATCAGAAGGTCTAAAGATATTTGATTGTTGTAGTTTTTTATTTTAAATCCTCCCAGTGGGCACTCTGAGCCCACTGTTACAGATTCAATCATAAACGGAAAGGATCAAGATCAATCACATAACCTGATACACAAACAAAACGTATCAGCAAGAGTCACTGCTTTAGTCAGAAAAAGATGAGCAATAACAGTGAAATGATGAAAATCATCTAATTTTAGGTAAAAAAAAAACTCTAGTGAGATATTAATATTTTCCACTCTGCTGGATTTAGATCTTCATTTCAGTATATCACCTTTGTATCAGTTTCCACAGCGTTAGACTACGTATGGGGTTGGTTCCAATTTGCTCAATGTCATCCGGAGCAAAATGAGTCACAGCCTTTTAATGTTCTGTACTAATTGTTAGAATGTGAGTTGCTGCTTGATGACTTTAGGACTTTATTACTGTTTGCATTTAATTCCTTGCCTATAAATGCTTTTTCTTTTCCATGTGGACACTAGATTGTTTCATCAATCAGTAAGCCCTTGCAATATGTAAGTTATGAAATAACCAGAGTGCCTAGCTAGTCTGTTTATCACAGACCAAGCACCTCTTGTGCAGTAGCATTGGAAAAGGTCATGTCCCTGGAGTATGGCAACAGGCAAGGGGGATACCAGGGGGCAGGTGGAGCTCTCAGAAGCCCCCTGAGCTAGAGAGTGGCCTTGCCTAAGGTAGTACCATGGCGTGACTCTCTGCTTTCCTCCACCGCAAGGACAGTGGAGTGCTGTCACTGTTAGTAGCACTGGCCCTGCTCAGTCTCAGGGGTAAGATCCAGCTTTCAGCCTAAATTTGACCTTTTATGGTGTCTGTCCTTTCCTCCTTAAGTCCGCCTCGTCAATTGTGACCGACTCAAGAAATCGGCTGTCTTGGAAAGCAAATGAGCACAACCCATTTGGGAATTCGTTTGCACGAAGTACACCTTCCCTCCCATCTCTTTTTCCACCTCTGGTTGGTTTGCCAAACACCCTACCCAGCCCCCCTTTCCTACCTGCCGAGCAGTCAGGGCCCTGGTAGCCGTCTTCACAGAAGCAGAGCCCCTCCTGGCAGTGTCCTCGCCCACTGCAGGCGTTCAGACACCGCCGCTGACTGCAGTCGTCCCCCACGTAGCCCTCCTGGCAGAAGCAGGTGCCATTGGTGCATCTCCCCTTCCCCGAACAGTCCCCGGGGCACCTCAGCTCGCTGCAGTCCTCGCCTGTGTAGGGCTCTTCACAGACACACTCTCCATCCACGCAGAGCCCCCGGGAGCTGCAGTCTGTCGGGCACCGGAGCTCGGAGCAGTCACCCCCGCTGTACTCGCTGTCACAGACGCACTGGCCATCCACACACACGCCCCGGCTGGAGCAGCCCAGCGGACAGTAGGGCTCCGAGCAGTTCTGGCCGAACCAGCCTTCATTGCAGATGCAGCCGCAGGACTGGAGGCTGAAGTTGCCGTGACCGCTGCAGTGAGGGATGTAGTCCAGTTGTCCTGGAACGGTCAAGGAGGAGGTCAAAGGGCAGCAGTGGCACCTCCTGTAAGTGGCACACGGGGAGGGGTGGACAGAGACCACTCCTCGCTCTCTGGTCAGATTTGTGTGGCTGACAGTCAAGCTCAACCTAGTTTGGTACATATCCAATTTTGTAACTATTTTCACCTAATCTGGGTTGCCTGTGTCTAGCACAGTGCTGGGGGCAAGGATGAATGAGATCTGGCCCCTTGTCCTCCAGGAGCTCACCTTCAGTGTGTCTTAGCTTGGGTTCCCTAGAAGTAGACCTTGGATGAGAACTCAGGTCAAGGGGACTTACTAGAAAGTGCTCCCAGGAGAAACTGGTCAGGGAGAGGGGGAGATTGGGGAGGGAGGAGCCCAAGCCAGGGTGCGTTAACAGGCGAGGTCCCAGGGAGGATAAACCAGGTTTAATCCTGCAGGATGCTCTGGCCACAGTGCAGGTCACACCTACCCATGGCTTAAGGGCAGTCCTGGGGTGGTATAAATGTTCCAGCTCTTCCCTTGTCTCCTCGGGCAGGCCAAGGAGGTTCCCTCAGCTCAAGGATAGTCCCTGACAAAGACACCCAGGAGCTGGCTGTGGGGACTGATGGAGACCCAAGGGGATGTAGACTGAGCGCTGAGTCTGCTATGCAGGGCAAGATCATATGTGCTACAGACCCATCCTGCTCCCTCTCCTTCCTGCCATCTAGCTAACTTGGCTCATTTATCATAACTCAGCACCAGGGTCACTTCTAAGGCTTCCCAGAACTTCAGCCTCATTTAGTTACTCTTTGCTATAACCTTTTTGGATTCTAGGCATACCTCTGTCCTAGCCCTTACCACACCTTAACTACAGGGGTTAATTTATCTGTCTAGCATGAGTCAAATACACTAATAAAGCAAACATGAGCCCAGTACCTGCTTGGCATCCTTCTCTGCACTTGGCTCTGAGGAGATGAAGTCAAGCAAGTTATATCCTTTTTTAATTCTGCCACTTTACCTGGCCCGGTGGTCTGAAAGGACACCAGGCTGACATTGCTTTAACATAGTTCTTGCTCATCGATTTTTCCATATCTGCCAGGGAGCCTGATGGGAGGCTGGGAGAAAGCCCACTCAGAAGCTACCTGGCTTCCTGGGCAGTGAAGAGTTCATGTGCACGGACACCAATAACATCCCTGTATTCCTCAGCTCTGCTGAAAAGGCAAACTGGCCTGAAAGTTCTCACTGAAGAATGGGAAGAACTAGAAGAATGGGAGACGGAACGACTGGGCTTTCTCTTCTTCACATTGTTTATTTATAGTTTTGGTTATGAGGATGAGAAAGAGGTGAGAAAACTTGTGAAACATTTCACCATGCAGAAACTGCCCCTAATTTTGGTGTGTCTCAGGATGAACATGTTTGATACCCCTCTGGACATGCAGGTCATCCATGCCCTGTTACATGTCATCCCTGCCACCTCCCGCCTCTGCCCTGTGAAAGCCTTGAGACACCAGACCCTACAGAGGTGAAAACTGGAACCCAAGGTAGTAAGACGAATCCCTTTTCTCATTAAAGAATGAATGGCATGGGTCTAAGGTATCTTCTGGGTGAGAGGACTGAGCACAAAAGGGGACTAACACAATTTCTATTTATTAAGGGTCAGCTGATAGCTGTTGAATACATGGTGCTTACCAGAAGTCAACCTTTCATCTGAATAGCCCAAATTTTATATGTAATAATCCCTACCATTGTAGTCTATCAGCACCTTTAGGAGGGAAGGAAGGCATGGGTTATGTAGCTTGCTTAAGTACCAGCTAGTAAGTAGCACAGCCAGGATTTGAACTCAGGGAGTCTGGCTCTGAAGATGTAATGACTTCTCCCAGAGAGGTCAAAATAGTAATCCCTAAGAGTTTCTAGTCAGGGGGTGGGTGAGGCGAGAGGTAAATCTCCTGGACCCTCAGCCTTTGGGGGCATGGAATCAGTTCTGCAAGTGTGTGTGAGTACAGGCGAGCGTGCGTGTGAGCAGGTGCGTGTGCGTGCATGCGCACCCACGCGTGTGTCTGTGGAGGGAGCTGAAACCTCCATCTTGCGGGAGAAGATGGGGACAGGTCCTCTGAGACCTTAATGACTATCATTTACTCAGATGGGAGAGAGGCTGTGGCTGAGCGAACAGAGCGCCTGCGTTCTCTAGTCCCTGAGGTTAACATGGAGAGGTATCAATTCAACAGCCTGTGAAAACCAAAGATGAATGAAGACAGACACCAAATTCCCTGCTCGCCACAGAAGTTGCTGCGCTGAACCGATGTACCATTACCTGACTGATGCCCCCCAAATCAGGTTAATGTATTTCAAACTGGCTGAGCAGTGTAGAGAATCCCTGCCCCTATTCCCCCGGGAAGGACCGCATTTAGATCTGAGATGTAGTAGCGGAGAGGAGAGCTGCAGACGAGCAGACGAGCGACGAGCGCTCAGAGGAGCGCACTTTTCCCTCCATGCGAGGAGGAGGTGCAGGATTTCGCGGGAGGGGCTGCCCCCCAGCGCAGTGTCCCCCCGCCTTCCCCCGCGCCTCGGCTGCCCCTGCGGGGACCGAGAGCTCCCAGCCCCTACCTGTGGCTGCACTTTCTGGGCAGCAGTTGCTGGTGCACTGGTCCCGGAGCAGCGATACCTCCCTCTCCAGCATCTCGATCCGGCTCAGCAGCTCCTGCAGCACCCGGGCCGAGCCGGCACACGGGCAGGCCTTTTTGGGGAGGTTGATCCTGTGCGTGAAGGTGACCTGGCTCTCGTGGTCTGCGGTCTGGCCCGTGTACTCTGCCAGCGCCTCGTCTTCGGCACTCACCTCCTGCTCGGCAGAAGCCTCCAGCCCCGAGGAGCAGAGGCTATCCAGGGGCACGTTAATGTTGTACACGTGGTTGAAGACCATCGGCTGCTCTTTGCCAGATGCGTTGTATTTGGCCACCCCTCCTTGCTCCTCCACCGCCTGTCTCTGGACTCTTTCTGTGGTGACCTCCAGCTGACACTCAGAGGGCTTGAGCAGGGAGACCAGAAGGATCAGGTTGACACCAATGAGCATGTTCTTCAGGACCACCGTTTCCCCGTCCACCCCCATCCTCTCAGCCAGAGCTCTGGGGTCAAGACCAGCCTGCAGCGCACAGTGTAGAGTTGTGGGAATCTGCAAGAGAAACCGAGGAACCAGATGACCCCTGAGAGCTGTGCGGAGCACCACGGCTGGGCACAATCCTACAAAGCTAAAGGATAGGCAGTTAAGATTTTCCACAGGGAGGTTGGGAAGAGACAGTAGCTACCAGGGTCACAGAAGCCCAGAGCTTTGCCCCCAAGAGGGATGGATTCCTGAAAATGGACACTGCTTCTGCAGAAGGACATTTTGATTTCCCAAAGGGCTTACCTAGAATGCACGTTTCCAAGCCCCATGGTGGGCAATTAGCCCCAACACAGAGGACCTGTGAGGACTGACGACTGGGGCTTGGTGGATAGGCTATTCCTCCAAGGAGAGCTCAGAGCTTCCTTTCATGTCTGGGTGAGAAGGGTACGAAGGAGCCTCAGGCTTATCCTCATATTTTTCCACATATTTATTAGCAAGGGGCCCTACCAGCCACTTCAAAATAACTTATTAACTCCTCTAAGCTCATGTATTCAATACGAGTTGACTTTAGAATAACCAACCAGGAAGATAATATAGTTCCAGGTAATTGTGGTTGTTAATAATCCTTGGGTACATTTGTGATTATCGGGCACTGTGTGAGTCGAACTTTCTTTTAATCTTCTCATTAGTTTAGTCCCGGTGGTTTGTGACCACAGGGTGCCTTTCTTCTGAGGTCCTGTTTAAATTGCTAAAATAATGAATTAGCTCCTCTGCTGATTACCTAGTCACCAAAACCCACCGAGGATGATAAATTTACTGTAATGCAAATCAGTTTTACAGAAATTATATTTCTTTTTTTATCCCCTGTGTAAAAGAGGAAAGAGACATACAAACTTTGGTTTTAAGGGTAGTGTTAGAGCTTCCAAGAAGATTAAGGACGGAGGGATGGAGTAAGGCTAGTTCTGACTCAGAGAAGACATGAATGATGGCTAATGCCTACTGACGGTGCTCGGTGTCCAGACAGCGCTGTGTACCCTGCACATGATATTCCTGGCCCTTGGGACAGCCCTAGGAGGGGGCCTGGTGATTATCCCCATCTCATGATGGAGGCAATTCTTCCTGGAGAGGTTAAGATTTGAATGCAGGCTTGACGGACTTTTGCAGCCTGACATCCTGTGTTCCTAACCGCTGTGCTGTAGTCCTTTTCTTGACAAGCATGTTCAATTTTCTGTTGTCTCTGATAGCAGTTGTATTAATTCTAGGACCTACCTGGGAATATTGAGATTAGAAAGTTTTGCTAGGGTCAGATCCAATGTTCTTTCCTCCATGAAGCCTTCTCCTCTCACCTTTTCCTTCCTGTCCTTTCATCTGCTCTCCCCAGTGAGGCGAAGTTAAGCCCCTCTGACAGCATTTCTCATGCTAGACCTGTGTCTCCTTTGCCTGGTTCTCCCCACCTGGACTGCTAAATCGATTCTGGTCAGACCATGTCTTATCTGCAGCATTTGACATGTGCCTAGGGCAGCAGAAGTGCTCAGTACGTGGCTGTTGGATGAATGAGTGGACGTTTGGAAGGATGAATAAACAGATGAATTAATGAGTAATTGCCCAGTGAGCAAAGGGCTGAATCATTCTCCAAATTATTTGATCTCCTTCCATTATCCTCAGGTTATTCACTATTCTTGTCCCTTTCAGTTCAACTGGACAATGTCTGAGGGTCGATTTTGGTAGGAGTAATCTGTATTACTAGTATAAAATCCATGTCTCATTACTCAGCCTTTATGTTATATATTGGACCATAACTGGGTATGGTCCCTGTTTCCAATATGAAGAGGAAACAGAGCAGAGCTGTTAAGATCATGGACACTGGAGCCAGACTGTCTGGGTTCAGACCCAGCTCCTTCACTTTCTAGCTGTAGGTAGATCATTTAACCCATTTCTCTATCTACACAATGGGGATTATAACAGTATGTGCCTGTAGTAGTGATTTTTGATGTAGTGAATTGTACTGATGATTGAGTTATTAATACCTACCTAGTACCTGGCATTAATTAAAATAAATACATATGGTTTGCAGACAAGTAGAATAATTGTTCTGATTCTTCCCCTATCCAAGGACTGCCCTGAAATCACTGAAGCATGCGAGAAGTCTCATCCATTAGTGGACAGCGGGAAAGCCCAAATTTAGCATACCTTTGTTCGAACAAGGGTAGGTTCTTGGAGTAATGTGGGAGGTGGCAATCCACTGACCACATCCAGATGAGGTAAATCAACCTCGGGGATAGATGGAGTGACGTGCCTGAACCAAATTGCCTTCATGGCTGTCAACTCTTTCCAAGGCCCTCAATCTAAGGTGCTACTGATTCTCCATTTCCAGGTACCCAACCATTGCCTTCTTGGAGGGTCACTTCTGCCCCTTCTATCACTGAAAGCTCCCCAGGAACGGCTCTGCTATCAGTCACTGACACTTACTCTCACACTGAAGGCTGAGGAGACTTAGCTATCTCTTTTACTCAACTAACGTTGGTTTGTCTGATCCATGTTGCTATTGTCAAATAGCTTTTTTTTTTTTTAAACCCAGGAACTGTAAAATTATCATGCAAAACCCATAGCATGTAATGTAGATTTTTTTTGCACATAGTTGACAATAAATAAGTGAAAGAATAAATTATGTTAAAACTGGAAAGGAAGACAAGTGATAGGAAAATTAAGAATGTGTCCTAAAAATGTCAGGTCCTACACTTAGATCCAAAGCAACAACTACAAAAGTATCTATGGAGAGAAAGGTTTAGCTTTCTCTGAACAACACTTAAGATCCTAGTCAATAACCAAACTTACTATGAGTCAGTCGACAGCGTGATATTTGTAACCTCCAAAATCTTATTTAAATTTAGGTTTTATGAATTAAAATACAGAATAAAGGAGAAGCAAGGGGCTGTTTCACTCTGTACTGCACTGATCATTGATCACTTCTGGGTGGCCAGGATGTTGAAGGGACTCAGTCTTGTCATATGAGAGGGAGGAATTTGGCATTGAACCCAGAGAAGCGAAGACTCAGGAGGTACACTGGTTCCTTTTTCATTCATTTGACAGATATTTATTGAGTACCTACCATATGCTGGTTCCTTCATTCACAGAAGTTGCATTCAAGTGTGTTTGCACGTGTGCGTGTATGTGTGTGTCAGGGGGAGGACAAACAATAAGTTGTAAAAATAATCGTGTGCAGGTATCTCTTGCTTTTTGAGAGTTTGCATTATGCCACCTTGCACTTAGGAGAGACCTATATTAGTTCTGCAAAGGGTTTTCGCATTTAGGAAATTGGGCAAAAAGCAAAAATAGTGTTCAGCATTGATTCTGCAGTGCACCATGATAGAGGCAGTGCATACCCCAAGCAGCGAGAGGGGTGCTGCCCTGCTCCTTCCTGGGGACAACACTCAGCATCTCATCATCGAGTCGTGAGAGCTTTGAACTGTGTCTGTGAGCATCTGTGCTTTATCTCATTTTATTTTGGGCATCCATTAGCAAAATGTGTCCTAAGGTATTAGAAAAGCCCAACAGAGGTTATTTTTTGGGTCTTGGAAGGCTCAAAAACTTTTCCACATAAATTAATAGTACGTGCTTCTTCTCTTTATGCCATTTCAACTTATGAAAGCTTTCATAGGGACACTCTACTTCAGATAGCAGGGAAACCTGTATATCATATATAATGTATCGTATAAGGCATAGTATATGGTATTTAATGTATGATGATGTAACACTCATTTGTGTGTGTTTGTATCAGCAAGTGGCAAATGGAGGAGAATAAAAGATGAGGGGCCAGGGCGCTAACAGGGCAGGAGGAGTAGGGCATGGTCAGGGAAGGATTCTTTGAGAAAGTGACAGCTGAGCAGAGACCTCAAAGAAGTGGAGTGGTGAGCCAAGCAGATGGCGGAGGAACAGCATTTCAGAGATAGGGAACAGCAAGTGTGAGGGCTCTGAGGCAGGAGCTGGACTTTGAGGAACAGTTTGAGGAACAGTGAGACTATGGCCAAGCAAATGAAGGAGCAGATGTGGGGAGATGTCAGAGAGATAGTGGGGCCAGGTCAGATACGGTCTTGTAAACCACTATAAGGACTCTGTCTTTTATTGTAGCTATATGGTCACTCTTCTAAATGCATCCCCAACCAAACACTTCTTACGACCCAGTCCCTATTCTTTTTTTTTTTTTAAGATTTTATTTATTTATTTGAGAGAGATAGAGAGAAAGATAGAGCATGAGCAGGGAGAGGGGCAGAGAGAGGGAGAGGGAGAAGCAGCTCTCCACTGAGCAGGGGGCCTGATGCGGAGCTGGATCCCAGGACTCTGGGATCATGACCTGAGCCCAACGCTGACGCTTAACCAACTGAGCCACCCAGGCGCCCCCCTAGTCCGTATTCTTGAGAAACTCTCAGTTTTGTGGAGAAGATGAAAACACAATAAATAGAATAACAGTGCTATGTGATAATTATGATGACCAACACATACACAGAATGCCCAGAGAGGGCTGCAGGTAGTATGACTCAGTCAGGGGGAGCAGGGACAGCTACAGACGGGGTAGCATAATTGTCAGTGCCCTTTGCCAAGTACTTCCGGCCTGGCTTTCTAGACACATGGTAGGACTACATTTTCTGGCCTCCTTTTGGTTCGGTGCGGCCATGCCACGAGGACTGGCCAGTCAGTTCTGAAGAAGTGATGTGCGTCACTTCCGGGTTGGTGCCTTCATTGCTGATGAGAAACACTCCAGAGCTCTCTCCCTCCTGTAGCGGCTAGCAGGGTTCAAGACGGTGGCTACTTTCTCAGTCTGGGTCCCCGAGTGACGACAACAAACACAGTGCCCGTGCTGACCCACAACGAATGGGCAGTATGTGTGGGGGAAATAATCTTTTGGTTTTTGAAGCACAGATTTTGGTATTGTTTTTTCCCACAGCATAACCTAGCCTATCAGGAGAGAGTACTAAACTGGATTACTCTTTAGGTAGAGAAAGCAGAAGTGCGTCATACACAAAAGACATCGCATTTGCTAAAACTCCGACGTGTGTTTTAGTAAACAAACATTTAGCAAACAAACATCGTGCAAGCACTTGCTCAATCAATGTAAGTATTTGAAAGACTGTGGAAGGCTGAAGGATTGGACTTTTATTTGGCAAAAGGTCCAAGGGAAGTAGTTTCCCCCAAGTGGGATAATCTGCAAGGAAACCAATTTTGGCTCCATATAAAGAATAGCTTTTCTAACAGTCAGAACTACTGTGTTGTCGTGGTGGGTAGTGAGTTCCCTGTCACCGGAGGTATTTAGGCACAAGTGGAAAGAATACTTAATGAGAATGCTGAAGATGGGCTTTCAAGCATTACGTGAGAGGATGAAGTAGAATGGACATTACAATCTCCTTTTTCCTGACACTTTATGAATTCATGGTCTCATGTGGCTCTGAGAAGTCTACTCATTATAAAACTGTATTAGTGTCCTAGGCCTGCTGTCACAAATCACCACAAGTGAGTAACTTAAAACTATAGAACTTTATTGTCTCACAGTTCTGGAGACCAGAAGTCCAAAATCAAGGTGTCATCATGGCGGGTGTCTTCTGAGTGCTCTGAGGGAAAATCTATACTCCTCTCCTAGCTGGCAGTCCCTGGCTTATAGATGGGCCACTCCAATCCCCGCCTCCGTTGTCATACTGTCTTCTCTGTGTCTCTGTGTCTTCACATGGTCATCATCAGTCACATTGGATTGGGGGCCCATCACTTCAGCATGACCTCATCTTAACTACGTCTGCAATGACCCTCTTTCCAAATAATGTCACATTTTGAGGTACTGGGGGTGAGAACTTCACCATATATTCTTTGTAGGACATGATTCAACCCATAACAAAACCAACAGCGAATTGGGCATTTACCAGGCACCAAGCTAAACATTTTTCTTATATTATTGTATTCATTCCTGACAATAATCCTATAAACTAGGGAGGAGTGATATTTAGGAGTCAAGATATTTAGCAACTGGCTTGGCTCGGGCCACAGCCAATCAGAAGAAAGCATCAATCAGTCAGACCCTCTGTAAACAACCAGTAGGGAGGGCTCTGCGGTGATTTTGCTAACATGCTAGGTCCTCTTTTTTTCCATTATTCGAGAGGAGGAAAATGAGCTTTAGGAAAGGCTAAGGAATTTGACCAAGATTGCACAGCTAATGAACAGAGGAGCCAAGACTGAACCCAGATCTTGCTGACCATAGTCTATATTCCTAACTACTGTTTTCAGCCAGTTTTAATTAGTGGCCACACACCATTCTCATGAAAAGACTCAGAGCTCTTAAAAATCAACACTCTCCTCTCCCGGGATCAGATTTAGGACATCTTGACAGCGATGACTTTTAGCTTAATGTTTTCCCCACCAATGCAGGCAGCTACCCTAGAAACCGCGTTAGTCTCTCCAGCTGGAGGGAAGGCTTGTCTGATGGGCTCTTTATTTAAAAGTGCCCAGCCTCCACCATGTCCCAAAGAGTCAAGAACAATTCTAAACCAGTAAACCTTGATCTTAGAGGAGTTGGGGGACACCTTAAAAACTTGTCCTTTCCAAGGAGTTATGGAGACCAGGACCCACCCAGCTCAGCCACAAGCACACCCCAGAACACACTGCAGGCCCTTCTGTTTCTCTCTTGTGCCTACACTTCCATGCGGCTTAGGTGGCTGCTCTGGGGGCAGGCAGAGACAGAGGGTGGAATGAATGGCTTGCAGGGCTCCATTTTTCTCACTTCATCTGATGTTGCTGAAGGGGAAGCAGAATGAAACGGACGTTTATTTAACGCTGACTGACTAAATATGCCCTTAGTTGTGCTAAGCTCATGTCACTTCATTATTTCCAAGTGGCTTTTTCTTTCTCACATCCCTGAAACCTTCATTCTCTACCTCCACCTCCTATTCCAACAGAGAATGTTGACCGTTCTGCACGTGGTCTCCCTCCGTGGTGCTTTTCAGGGAAGCTGGCGGACAGGACTTTACAGCTTCCTCTGAGGAAGGCCTGGCCTCATCCCGTGGCATATCCATGAGGGCTGCATTCAATAAGCTTGTCTCCTGTAGAGGGGTCCCACCTGCTCTCAGACCCATGACCTGGCTTTGGTGCGAGGTGGTGGCATCATCTGTAAGCTAGATGCAAAATCTGTTATCAGAGGTGACCTAGGCTCGAGGGGACCAGCAGAGCCTCCTCATCTCCTCATCCCCTCCTCATCACCTCTCAGACCCTGAGAGGTCTCCCTACCAGATGGCTCATCCAACTACAACTAATAAGACTCCAACACTAGGGCCACAATGGGCCGGTCAGAGCGGTGATGCGTGTGTCAGTGGGGACAGGAGGGGAAAGCAGGGGAGGTGGAGGAGGAAACACGGGAAGGGCGCCAAGCTGGCGAGAAGCTCAGACAAGACTTCTAGAGGCAGAGAGAGCAAATGTAGACCTGAGGGACAGATAATACTCCCGGGCCTCAGTGATACACTAGCATTTGTGAGCAAGACAGATAGCTAATGACCCTCCAAACGAGAGTGCAATAGAGTTGCAGTAATTCGATAGATTGATACTCAGGAAATCCGTGCGGGGCCATTGATTCATTTCCTCCACCCCGCTTCCTTATCAGTGCAATTATCGGGGCCGGCACCAGAGGTGTCTCCAGGTAATTTGTACGAGGCGGAGAGCAGGCTGGTCCTCCAGGCGAGCTGGTGCCCTGTGGCTGAAGTGCTCGCTCCTCTCCCGAGACCTGCGGGCAGAGCCTGGCTCACCCAGCTCGCCTGGAGCGCCTGCCCCAGCTGAAGCTGGTCTTCAGGGGCTCTTCCTTCCCTTGGCCTCCTCCACAGGCCCCTCCCCTGGATTCTTTCTTCACCTTGAGATGCTTTATGGTGGTTATGGAAAAACATGCACAGAGAAGGGAGAGGAGAGCTGGTCTCCAGAAGGTGGGGTGTGGGGCAGGAAAGGACGGGGAGGAGACCAAGAGGAAAAGCCACTAGTCACTCACACTGAAGCTATGCTTTTGGGGTTTTTCTTTTTCCTTTTCTTCCCCTCCCCCCAACCCCGAGACTCTCCTCAGAGAGGAGATTCGAGAGATGAAGATGGGCGGAAATACCTCAGGAAAAAAACGCCAGGAGAGAAAAAATGAGTGTGTGGGTTGTTGGGCTGGTGAGCAGAGGTGATCTCCAGGGGTGGGTGGCCAGAGCTCTGTTTGGATTTTCTAGCTTCTGCCAAACTTCGTCTCCATTCTGTCCCTGGGGGGGATTTATAAACCAGAACTGTATCTGTGGAAAAATGACACTCTTTTTTGTGCCTTTTTTTTTTTTTTTTAGTAAGAATTAGTTTAAAAATAGTTCCCTCCCTGCCGTTGGGATGCTCTGTCACTCGGAGAAAGAGGGTAATTATGAAAGACGAGGGTGTAATGTGATTACAGGTGGCCCCATTGTGTCCGTGGAGGCACAGCCGGGGCTAAGGGAGGGCTCCGAGCCCGCAGTCTCCCTCAGCACTGCGCCCTTATTGGGCCTGTCAGATTTCTGAAAAGAACCCGAGGGCAGAAAACTCCCCGCAGACAGAGCCCGTGGCTGGCCCCAGCTGTCAGCAAAGACACGGAGTGGTGTGGGGTGTTGGGGGAGGAGACGCCGGGCCAGGCCGGGTGTCACCTGCCACCAGGCCTGGCCGGCGCCCATTCCTGAGGGGTGAATGGTCGCCTTGCCGTGCCCCCTGCCTGAGCATCAGCAGGGAGGGTCTGCTGTCCCGAATCCCACGGAGCCACATTCGCTTTTCGGCACAAATGGTCAGCCCAGGACGTGGGTGGCTTTGTGTCAGTGCAAATTAGAGAAACCGCAGTGGCTGGGACGGGCAGTCTGGCTTCTGGCCCCCCTCCTGGCTCGGTCTGGCGCTTCCTCCGAGCACTCTACCTGGCCTGACTGCCCAGAGCTACCCCTTCTTCACCTGAAGTATGGGGTCTTGAGTATCAGTCATGGGAATGTTACCAAATGAGTAATAAAATCTCAGGATCAGAAGGGAGTGTGAGGTCATCCCAGGTTGAATTCCCACTTTACAATACAGCTGGCTGGGCGAGTCTTACCCCCCCCCCCACCCGCCCCCTCCCCCACAGAGAGCACTGATTTCCTTCCATGCTTGCCCATGATTTTTGATAAAGGGAGATTCCATTTAGTTGAGAATGTATCCAATTTTTATAGATCCTCAGTAATTCTGTATTTGAACATATATAAAAAATATATTAATAATGTATGTAATATGTTAATAGATTTTAATATAGTAATATATTATGTTGATTAACACATTAATAATACATTATAACAGCTGTAGGATATTTGAAAATATATAATATAAAATATTAATAATGACCTAATATATTACATGTTAATATACACTATGATTACCATATACTAATTATTATATTGTGATATATTAACAATATTAATATAATGCAATAATATATAATACTATAATATAATATAATAAAATATATATTTATTTTTGAATATAATCCTATTTAATTCTCGTAACAGTCCAGGGGATTATTCCCATTTTATAGATGAAGCTTAAAGTGTGGAAATGATTTGCCCAATTCACATAGTAAGTTAGAACCGAGCTAAATCCCGAGTCATATTTCCAGACTTTCTGGTTCAGTCGTAGATGCCACAGCCCCCATACATCACCCGCCTCTATCCTTTGGAAGTAGGTCGAATATAAATAATAAATTCCTCATCAATTTCCACCCTTTTGGTCACAAATTCTTCCAAGAGTCTGACCTTTTGCTATCATTAATATCTATTTTTTGTTCGTGTTTCCTGAGCTGAGAGAACAGCATGTCACCATTTGCTGTTCAATTATTCTTCTTGAAGAGTCATCATATTACTTTTCATCTCCCTCTTCTTTACATTTAATAAAAACGCAAAGATGGGGCGCCTGGGTGGCTCAGTCAGTTAAGCATCCAACTCCTGATTTCAGCTCAGGTCATGGTCTCAGGGTTGTGGGATTGAGCCCCTCGTCAGGCTCCACACTCAGCTGGGAGTCTGCTGGAGATTCTCTCTCCCTCTCCCTTTGCCCCTCCCCCTGCTCCTGCTCTATCTCCCTTAAAATAAATAAATCTTTAAAAGAAATAAATTTTTAAAAGAAGATTGCCTTGTAAGAGGAACTGCCCACCTAACTGCATCCCAAATCCATGGTTTCTCTTTCCTGCCTAAGATACTCCTGAGAACAGAGAGAGAAACTGGTTCAACACATAAGAGTGGTCTCTGTCCTCTTGGGGCTTACAACCTGGTTGAGAAGACTAGACTCATACACACGACACCTAAAGAAAAAGCAAGGAAGTCTGTTTTTCTTATTACACTGGAGATCCTCAAACCAAGTTTAACAGGTGTCTCTCACACGGTGAACAGAGCTAAGTGTGGGAGCAGCGGCCGGAGAAGGTTTCCTGATGCAGAGCTTCCAGACCACCTCTGATGGAGGCGAGGGGTTGGAAAGTTAGATGGAGTTGTGGAGGGCAGGTAGGGAGAGGGGAGAGGGGTTAAAGGGTACAGCATAAGCAGAGTTTATTGGAGTCCCAAGGCCAAAGGCCAGGTAGCTCTGCCTCTGGAGGCACCATCTTCAGTCTTTACAAAAAGTTAAAATCAATTAAAACTAGATTATAGAAACAACACATAGGTGCCCTATCTGCATTTCTGAGATCAGGGAGCAGGCCATGTCTTTGCATGGATTCTAGGGCTTATGTCCATGGGCCAATGGGTCCAGGAGGCCAACTCAGGGCCATGCCAATTTATAAATGTGAGCTCCGAACCTCTAAGTAATTATAACTATAAATGTAGAAATTGTTTGCTTGAGCTTAGGACATTGAAACCTTTTAGAAACAGACAAATCTTAGGAGTAGTCACCTGCAAAAATTATACTCACCCACATCCAGAATATGAGATAATTCATCCACTCTAAAAATGCCTAATGACAGATTCAAATATCAAATTCATGCTGTTTCCAATTATATGACATAACTATGTTGGAGTCGATCCTTCCAGCAGGAACCGAATAATTGCTTTCATATCGGATATCCATTAATTTCTTCAGATGACTTGTATATTGGAGGTGGCAACTTATAAAAGTTCAGCTCTAGAGGTCTAAAGGAGTTATTTTCTTCATTGTGTAAATTACGTCTTTTAGAGCATGAAATAGCACCACCCTGACCCAGAGACGACACATAGGTGAATTATATTTTCTAGAGCATGAAATAACATCATTATCTGCTCACCAACATTCGAGGAAGTTCCGAGAGTACCAGTATATGGAGCACAACTGGCTTAATTAAATTCAGTTACATGCTGATTGCATGCCAGCAACCATGCCAAGTTCCATTCGAGATGTCAGGGGTGAGGTAGAGAAGTCTCAGGTAACTCCCTGTGAACCTGGCAGGGAGGGATTTGCAGACCAAGAAG
Source organism: Phoca vitulina (assembly GCF_004348235.1). NCBI lineage: Eukaryota > Metazoa > Chordata > Mammalia > Carnivora > Phocidae > Phoca > Phoca vitulina. Next base: position 3,241,083 of record NW_022589776.1, read on the forward strand.
AAACAGGAGACCATGACAAGTGCCGTAACAGAAGTCTGGGGGAAATCCTTTGGGGGGCCCAGCAGAAGGAAGCATCTCAACTGCAAGACACTCTAGAGAAAGCTCAGTGGGGAAGGTGGCCTTTGAGCTGGGTCTTGAAGAATTAGGAAGATGTCGAAGGGAGGAGGCAGAGGAAAAGGCAGTTGCGGGCAGTGAGGGGTAGAGAACTAGGAAAACCATGCTGGAGGCAGGGCGCCATCTCCACCGTGGTGGTGGTGCAGGGGTGTGTGCGTGTGTCTTCAGGCAGCAAGTTGTCAGCGAGCCTTGACTGGCATCTGCAGAAACTTGCCCTGTCCTCCGTGGGCCTGTCGAGCCCTCCGAGTGTTGTAAGCAGGGCGTGACGTGATTAAGAAACGCTTTGACATCTGCTGCGGCAATTGGCGCCAAAGATGAATGCTAATCTGCCAAACTCAAAAGATTGTTTGCTTGTCGTTTATCTTATTTTGCAGTTATTTAGTCAGTAAGGCTCAGATTAGCTTTCCTCATTACTTTCCAGAGTGGTTTTGCAGGGTACATAATTTCTTAAATTCCTTTGCTCTCACTCAGTCTTGACAAAATGCATTTTGTTCTCCATTAAGTTATACAGCATCATCTTTGTTCATTATTGTTAAAAGGAGGCTCCAGTGGAATGCCGATGTTGTCTTATTAACTGCTCGATTCAGGACATGTATTGTAAAATATTGGACTTTTAAATGTTTTCAATCTGAATAAAGAAAAGAACTGACCATTTAGCTATAAGCAGCTGCTTTTCTGAGGCGGCTCCGAGTGTGGCCAGGCTGCTGAGGCTTTGGTGAGCGAAGCGTGTTTTGAGGGTTCCCAGAGTCCATGTGTGATCCATACAGGGTACAGAAAAGTACAACAGAGCCCACTGAGGGTGCAGAATGTCTCCGGTGGGGTGGGTTTAAACCTGCGGTAACTGGTGCATCATGCCCTGTTCTCTTCGAGGGGAGCTCTCCTTCCTCCCCTGACCAGAGAGGGAGCCTCCGTGCGCACCACTCCTCTCCCGGCACACTCAGCTCCGGAGCTCTTCCATGGGCCCCTCCAGACCCTCTCTCCACCCTTCTCCTCCCCTCATCTCTCTCCCCAGAAGCCCCTCTCGCCCTAGCCCTGGATCTTCGCATTCAGCGGAAGGGGGAGGCCCAGCAGGATAACCACAGCTGGAGTCCAGAGGAGAGCAGGGTCCTGGCTTCCTTCTGGGAGGTTGCTCAGGCCAGCTGTGTCTCTCTCAAGGTGACCTTCTCTACACCACTGACTCTCTTTCTAGGTTCTAGTAACCTCTCTGCCAACTCCCATCACCTCTGTTGGGACTTAAGGATGGTAACAGCTCAGCTTCTACTCACCCTAGAAGTCTGGATGCAGTGTCCTCACCGATTGAGCATGGCAGTCCAGGGCTCATCCCTGCGAGTACCCACAGAGACCTGGCTTCCTGGGGAGGGTGATTTACCCTAGGCATTTCCTCCTGTCCCCAGTTCTGCTTAAAATTTACCTGTCCTCTGTGCCTCATTCTTTCAGTAGTCAAATACCAAAGTAATACAAGGTACAGTATTGGCAATAAATTAACACCTTCTGAAAACCTATTTGGAGACAGGTAGGCCTTAGACCATAAATAACAGTGACATTTTCATTTGAACAACAGCCTCATCTAACCTAACGGTGGACATGGTTCAGTGTGGTTTCATGCAGTTGCCGAGAATAAGATTCATCGCCTGTGAAAGGTTTCAGCATCTTCTCTCACATGGATCTTTCTACCTTGCCCCCTGTTGAAAAGCACTAAAAGGAACCAGAGGACCAGCACACCTGGCATTTACAGCACTCGTTATAGTTTACAAAATGCTTTAATAAACATAATGTTGGTTCATCCTTCTGTGAATTTTGTAAAATACGTAAGGTAGGCATATTGCCCCACTTTACAGAGGAGTAAACTGAGGCTTATTCCTGTGAATGACATGCCGTGAAGCTGGTATTAAAGAAATCAAGTGTTCTCAGGGTAACCTCTGCTACGTTTACAGGGTCGAAAGTAATTTGGCTCACATCTCCTTGAGTTTGTTTTCCTCACAGGGAAACTGGGGAAATACAGTGACATTAAAAATAATAGTAATAAAGGCACAGGTTTATTCATTTCTCAGCAAAAAAAAAAAAAATGTTCTATAAGTTAACAAGAGAAGTTTCAGCCTTCTACTTTATCTACACTTTGGCCACTTATACGGGCTTTAATGAGCAGTTGGCCGGGGTAGGGACAGAGAGCTCACCGAAACTCTCAGTTGCAGGGCTGGAGATGGGGGTGGGGTCTGGCAGCGGAGGCCCAGAGGGAGTGGAGAAGCCCAAGCTAGTCAGTGCATAAGGGACTTTCTCTGTTTCTCTCTGTGGATTTACTCAACAGCTCTCCTCTAGTGAAGGGCCTGAGGACTATACCCCCAAGAAGCTCTCAGATTTCCCTAAGAACAAATCAAAACTGGATCCTTTCTTTGGATTTATAATAGGAAAACGTATCCCTTTGATCCTAGTTTGCATTATCAAACAGGATTCCTGCAGGGAAATCATTATAGGAGTTCCCCCTGCTGAGCAAGACACCAGCTGATTCATTGAATAGGAAGCCTAAAGCCAGTGAAGTATTTCCTGAGCCAGTGCTGAGAATTTTCCATGCCTTATCCATCAGGGGCTATGTTGGAAGATAATTATGAGGTAGGCAGTGATATGTCCTCATCCTGGTTTAGGATATTATACCTTCATTAGTATAGACCCACAAATGTGTCTAGAATGGTCCAAACTTTTGATCTGCAAGATGAATCCACAGTAATAAATTAACAATGGATATTTATTGCGTTTCTCTAAAACAGCAAGATCTCTGGGCTTTTCCTAGAAGATTGAAGACATGGCTGGGTTTGTCCAAACCAGCCGTATTTGACTAAGAAGGGAAACTCCCCACCATCTTCAGCAAAGCTGGTCACATATAACTACACGACCCAAGGTCTGTGCATCGCGCCCCACTGGGATATGTTGCAGGACTGCGCTCTGAGGGAAAGGGAGGGCTTTCTCTGACTGACACATACATATTCCAGGCACATGCCAGGCACTCTTTGAAGGCTTTTGCATATTAACTCATTTAATCCTCAGAGCAAACATACAAGCGACCATGATCGTCCTGTTTTATAGATGAGGAAATTGAGTCACAGAGAGGTTAAGTGAGTTGTCTAAAATCACAAAGCCTTTAAGTGAGGGCACCAAGACTCAAACTTTTTGAATGTCAGAGGATGTAACCAGTGGACCGGGAAGCCTTCACCCAAGAAGGAATTTGCGACGATGATCTCTCTCTGAGCTCACATAGAACTTGTTCCTACACTTAACAGGATAGTTACCTATGGAGTTGTTTCCTCCCCGAGTCTGCCCCCAAACAGAGGGTCCCTAGAGGGCAGGTCTATCATCTAGCTATCTTTTGTCCCAGTATATAGCACAGATACTGAAGTCTCAGGGGCTCTTTATCTAAATACGTACGAACATACACACATGATGTGGCTTCAGCCAGGCTTACCTACTTAGGTGTCCACATTTTCCCCACAAATTGGTTTCTCTTATTTCCAAAGTTTCTGAAATTGTCCTCTATGCCATGTTATTCCCGAAAACTGCTGCTGAAGTGTGTGAGGTGACCCTGGGGACTGGGGACAGGTGTCCTGCTAGCTATCGGCACAGTTTGTTAGGGTAATAAGTGTCTTGCCTATCCCTTTCCAGGCTCTCTCACTGATAGCTTCAGGATTATAGGTCTTCCCCCTCACTTCTCTTTTGATTACTGCTGCCTGTCACATTGTTTCTTATTATTGACCCTGGTACCTGTCAGACCACTCACACCCCCTAATTGTCTTTGCCTGCTGCATGTCCATCTTCGCTGAAAAGCTGGTTTCTCTGATTACTCAGGCCCTGTCAGTCTCATGGATTTATCTGATTCTTCTCAGGAATGAAGGAGTGATTTGGGGCCATCTTTGCCCTTGGATTTGGAGGTTGTTGGTTGTGAACAGGGTCATAGATGGTCCCCTCCGGGGGTCACCTCAGGGAGACTTTAGTGAGGGGTCATTGCCTGGTGGGCAGGGCACCTGCCTTGAAGAACCCATCTCTCTGTGTCTCCTGCCACTTCCAGTCACTGGCTTTACGAATTCCAGCATGTCATGTGATGGCTCTGAGTCTCAGTTTCCATATCTGTGAAGTGGGAATTATTTATAGTGAGAATCAAGTCTGTGTGAAAATACTGTATAAACTATGAAGTGTCACGTAATCGATGGGACAGCGTCAGCATCGCTAATGTGTGAAGAATAAAGGATCACGTGGTTCCATTTCTGCATGGGTTGGAGGTTTGTTATGAGACATCCAGCCATGGCAGTATCTTTCCTCCCCAATCTTCTGTCAGCCCCAGCAGGTAGAGGCGACACAAGCAGGAGGGTGAATCATCATTCGGTGCTAAGTTAATAATTGTTGAAATGAGCAAAATGCAATTGAGGATGCTCAGGTGGCAACGACTGACAAATGCTATGGTGGCATTGTGGTGCATCTTCTTGACCCACACATGTTGAGGAGGACTATCATTTAATGCAGATGATCAGTAACTCTGAGGGAATGGTCTACTTTCCCAAGTGAGAAAGAGCAGAATATAGCTCCCTGGGAACCACAAGGATTCCTAAATTACTCCTTGGTTGTTCCTGGCCTGTGTTGGAGCCCTGAAACTGGACCCTAAGAAGCAGGAGGAGCACCAGGGTCAAAGCTATTCACTTGGCTATAGAAGCTGGGCATGAGGCCTAGGAGGCCAGCTTCAGGGTCCAAGGCCGGGAGAGGGGGTGGTACTGTCCTGAGCTGGACTGGAGCATGATTCTGGGCAAGACTGGCATAAAGTAAGCACTCTAAAAAAGGTTAGTCTGCCTGATTGTGCTTTCTGAGGTGCCATGCAGGACTCAAACTGAATGAGTTTGAGTGAGTTCTTATCATCCAAGGCATTTCGCTACATGGACCCTGAGTAATTCACGAGCAGGGACCAGAATTGGTTTTTATCAAAACCTGGGACATCACTTCCTGAAGCAGTGTCCTGATTGTTCATGCCTTCGGGGACACAACTGAGCAGGGCAGAAAGGCAGCCGGCAGCCATGTGTTCGTCCTTTCTCCCTACACGTTGCCACAACCACCGTGCTTGGATTTGCAGGGGCTAGCGTTTCTTTATATAGAGATATAAGCTGAATTCAACCAACACTTATTAAACAGCTACTGTGTTTCAGTGGTAAAGGAATGTCCCCGTATCGAAGGGTATATGGGGGGATCTTTCTTCAGAGCCAGAGGCTGAGTTGGTTAGGGGCTGTCCCCGCTTTCTCCCTAGGGGCCTTTCTTATAACTCTTTCTATGTGAGGGGCTTGCTTCTCCCTTCGTGCTGACTGCTGACCAGCACCCCCACTCAGGGTGTAACTCTCGAGGAGTCATGGCTAAAAGAACTGATGTAAATGAAAATGGCTCTGTTTCCAATCCAACTAAGTTTATCACTGTTGATGATAATAGCACTTGCAGCAGATATTTAGATCAGGCTTTAAAATTAAAACGTGCTTATAGGGGCGCTTAGGTGGCTCAGTCTGTTAAGCATCTGCCTTCAGCTCAGGTCATGATCCTAGGGTCCTGGGATCGAGTCCCGCATCGGGCTCCCTGCTCTGCGGGGAGCCTGCTTCTCCCTCTCACTCTGCCTCTGCTTCTCTCTCTCTCATGAATAAATAAATAAAATCTTTAAAAAAAACTTGCTTACAAATACATCATCTGATTTAATATTCACAGCAACCTTGGAAATTGAAATTGTTATTATTGCCTTCATTTTGTATACAAGAAACTAAGACCCAGGGAGGGTAAGTAAATCCTTCTAGATCAAACATTTGTTTAGGTCAAGATATTTCTTTGAGCACCTACCAGGCACAATACTATGTGTTGAGCATATAATAAAGAATATAGTTCCAGGTATTGATTGAATTTGAGTTCCAGTGCAAAAATCTTCAATCCAGTTTTCAAGCTTTTCATGCCATTCTGCACTTTTCTCATTTTATGTAAGTGAAAATGCTCACCATCTACTATTAGTTTATTCTTGACTTGACTCATCTATCATCTATCATCAGTTACTTAAACAATTAATCAAACATTCAGGGATAGAGTCCATTCTGTTCTCTACATTTACCAACTCCCTTTAAATTCATTTAGGACCTGAAGAATTGGGTAACTCTCATGTGGATTTTGAGTCATCTGGTTATGCTAATATTGGCCTAAATAAAGCAGAAAGCTGAATTTGGGATTCAAGATTCTCATTCTTCCTTCAGAAAATCCTCAAAAGCAGATTTTCATGGTGCTCTAGAACATTCAATGGCATGAATTGTTAGTAGAAGCTAAGCAGAGGGAAAAAAGTGTCTGTAGAGAGTTTCTTATGTCAAATAAATTTAGAAATCACCTAATTAAGCAGAGTTAAATAGATTTCTTTACAGAAGAAGTTTTCAGACTTTAATATGCTAATGTGATTTGTGAACCATCAGGATAGACGTAGACATAGATGTAAGTATAGATTTAGTGTGGATATGAAGGTGAAGACAGATTACAACGCTAGCTAGATTTAGATAGATAGATAGATAGATAGATAGATAGATAGATAGATAGATAAGAAATAGATGATATAGAAATGAAAGGCAGCATGTTGTAGTGGTTAAAAGAATAGATTCTAGATTTGGATTTCCAGATTGAACCAATAGTTGCTAGTTGTGCAATCTCTCTTGCTTTAGTTTCCTCCTCTGTAAAATGGACATTACATTATGAGGACATTACATTATGAGGATTAGCTTAACTAATATATGTAAAACACTTAGAATCTGTGGCATGATAAATGCTTAATAACTAGTAGATGAAAATGTTAGCTATATTCAGCATGTAGCACTTCCAAATGTAGGACCAAAGACTTTTTTTAATGGCATCTTATGGGATTCATATTACAATGGGATACTCCTTCTAAGATGCTTCTCAGGGACTTAGAGCACAGGTTGGAACAGGGTAGGATCTGGGGGCCATCTTCTAGAAGATGGGGGGAGAATGCTGCATGACGTCACTGTTTGAGGAAAGATGCATCACTGGAGGAATTGGGTCTTCACCATTGTCATCTTCAGCACAGGTTGATAGCCCAAGAGCCTGGGCCAAGGAATAGAAAGTAAATATCATGATCGTCATCACTTTTGCTTTCTTCCTTCATGGCAGATACTGCTGACTGGTCATGACACGCTCTCCCACTGACCTTCTCAACACAGCATGTCACGCACGCAACCTGCATGAAAGATGGAATCTGCGTGTGAGACTGCTTCATAACCCTGAGTAGGTCATCACTAGGTGGTGAAGAAAGCAGTAGCACTTCACCCCAGCTGGTTGCTGAAACCCCAGGGCAGGACTTGGACAGCTCATCCTACCAACTCACTACATTTTCAGCCAGTGTTGTTTAGAGCCTGAGGAAGTCAAATAGCAACAAAAATCATGGCAGTTAGTAATAGTCAAAGTGAGAAAGACGTTGGCAGGGAGGTGGCTGAATGGCAGCTCAGATGACTTTTAGGGATTCACTTTTGAGGAAGGAATTAAGGGTTCCTGAGGAAGGGTTCCTGAAGCGAGAATTCAACAGAAGTCTTAGTGAGAACACGTGTTCCTTCATATCTCAGGCTGGGAGGATGATTTTCATAGATGAGGTCATGTCATGTCCGAGGAGAGTTTCCAGTCCTTCCGTCTCATCTCTGAGTACTTCCAGTGGGTACACATGCCAAATGATGGACGCAGAGATTTGGAGCTCACCTTAGGCCTTTGTATCTGGCAGGGGAGGAAGCAGCCCCAGTTCTCCGCGGTAGACCTGAGACTAGAGCGCAGATCTCCTGACTCCTGGCGCCCTGCTCTGTGCACTGTACAATCCTCCTCTTTGATGCTGACTCAGGGTTTTCCTCTCTCCTCGATAAAGCCGTGTTTGTGCTTGGGTTCCTTCAAGTTTCTTCTCTACTTCCCTTTCACTGTCTTCAGATAAAAGCTGTTTCTACCTACCATATGGAGAAGAGGGCCCAGTGAAACATCATTACCTAAAGGGAAATTATTACTGCAATAATGGGTTCTTTCATATTTTGGAGTGAAAAAAATGTGATTTTCTGCAAAAAGAAGGAAAATTTTGTTTCGGCACCACTCCAGGTGTTGTGGAGTTTCTCTGGGGCCCAGTTGGTGCATCCTTATTTTGCATGTGTAGATAAATGGAGCGGGGGAGCTGTTTGACTCCATCATCTGCTTTTTCTCAGAAGAGTACTGATTCCAGAAACTGAGTCGTTCACAGCTCCCCACAGAGCCCAGGGAGCAGCCTGCCTTTTGCATAATCATGTGCATGACATTCAGCATCGGACATCCTCGAGATTGCCCTTTCATTTGGGGGCTGTACCAAATGAACGTTTAGGGAGGAATGAATCAATTGGGAGAGAAGGCAGAACATGAACTTTTTTCTTGGATATTTTCCATATTAATCTGTTATTTAAAAAAAATAAGGTTTTTGTCTCAGCTGTGTGGAGCTGAAAAACAATAGATGTTTTCTCATATTTATCTAACAAGTATTATCAAATATCTACCATGTGGAAAGCACCATGTTGGGTACTGAGGGTCATATAAAATTGATGTAAGAGGACACTCTCTGTTCTACAGAAGCTTAAACTCTAACAGAGGTATACCATAGGTGACACCCTCCCTAACCCTCTTCCTTCCCTTCCACCAAGGGATGAGCTAGCATCCACCCAATGCTTTAGTTCCTAGGAAGGTCTAGAATAAAAATAATTTAATCAGCTTCTGCTGACAGTGACATTTCTTTTGTATTGGGGCCAGGCCTCAGCAGAGCAGGAAAGAATCAATGCTTCTCGAACAATCATAGGGAGGGGGTGGGGACCATGGTGGTGGTCTTCTGGTTCCTAAAGGACAGAGTCAAAAGCTGAGAAAAGCCAACGCTTGCTTCTGTGAAAGGTGATTACTGCATAGGTAACTGAGGAAGGAGAACAGCCAGTCTCAGCTCTCACTGGGAATCCACATTCCCTCGTTTATGGACCACAATCTCTCTCTCTGCAGGCTACTGATGGGGGCGAGAGCTCCTGCCTTCTGCCAAAGCTTGAGATATTGTTGCCCCAACTGGCAAGATATGAGGAGGAATGAGGCTTCTTCTCTGGGGAGGGCTGGAAAGGGCAGTGGCTAACTATGGGTCTTGACGTAGGGGCTGCATGTCTCAGGTGAAGAAGACAATCACAGTGAACACCATGTTGCAGAGACAGGTCTGGAAGGGGCCATCTCAGTTAGCAACAACTTCTACACTTGAGGTGTGCCTGATTCTACAGTAAAGGATTCTGAGTATGTACATTATTTTCCAGAGTGTTTAGTCTGGTGACAACTCATGTCAAGGGCAGCCCAGAGATAGAGGGACCTGGCTTGTCCCATTTTCCAGACATTGCAGGAGAGGGGCTGGAACAACTGTGGTTACAAGCAGAAGCAGGGAGTCCTGCTCCTAGGAAGGCACAGAAGAAGACCCCAGGCTGGAGAAAGAGGAAGCCCAAACTTTCCCAGATAGCAAAAATCTGAGGTACCCTGAAACACCCGGGTTTCATTCTCCTTTCCCTCCTTTCTTTAGCCTGCTCTTGATTTCTCCTTTTTTCTTATTGCTTGATTTTCTCAGTTCTCCTTTCTTCCCTCCTTCTTTTCATTTCTTTTTCCTTCCTTCCTCAGGGAAAGGAAGGGTAGTCTTTTTCTGTCTCTCCTTCTCTCAGTCTTTCCATTCTTTTAGGATTTGTTCCTTCTGCTGAGTATTTGCTGTTATTTTAAGTTCCATGGTATCAAATCAGGGGCACAGGGTCTTCTGCTCCTCATGTGATTACAACCTCACTGTAGCTGAGACTGCTAGACTCCACCCAATATTCATTTTCTTCTTCTCTCTTGGTGGCAAACACATAAATATTATTTGGGGCCATATTGCATCCAATTAAAAAAAAAACTACGTTTCTCAGTCTTTCTTGCTTGGTGTGGCTAAGCAATGAAGGTAGGTCCAGTGAGACATAAGCAGAATATTGTGTGGGACTTGGGGAAAGACATATATAGGAAGCTGGCCAGCTGATAATTGCAGACTTCTTGCTCTTCCACCTTCTTCCTTCCTGCTGACCAGAGCATGGACATGGGAGCTGGAGCTCCAGAAGGCATCTTGGACCATGCAGTGAACTTAAAGATGGCAACTGCACAACTAGAAGATTAGATAGGAGAAGGCTGGGTTCGTGGCACCAGTGTGCATCTATCATACCAACCTTTGGACTGGATGTCTCTGGACTTCCTATACATGAGAGAAAAACAAATTTCTACATTGTCTAAGCCCTTATTATTTCCATTCTCTGTTACTATAGCTGAACTCAGTCCTAAGAGATTGACTAACTTCATCAAAACTCTTTCCCATGCTCCATTATTCCTTCTCGGGTCATTGACTCTTCTGTCTTCACTATTAGGCAGGACTCCATACTATGAGGAGTAACTTAGGCACACTCATGTTACATGGCTAGTCATACACAGTGAAGCATCCCTGACTTGGTTCCCCATCCAGCAAACCCTTCATAGGCACAAACACAAGACTTTGGGAGAAGTTTGGAGCTGTAGCTTTTGAAGGTTTGAGTACCCACAGCAGAGTCTCTTACAGAATGTCAGATGGGGAAGCAAAGGCAATCTGTCTGAAGCTGTCAGCTGTCCAGGAGCCTGGACAAGGCAACAATTTACGAGGCGTCTTCAGAGACCGAGTGTAAGAGAGGGCTTCATCAAGCGGATTTTGCTGGCTGTGTTGTATGTACATTCACAAAGTAATTTACAGTTCCCTTGGAAACATGAAATAGTTAGGGTCTAAATTTAGAGTGTTCATTCTGAGCTGTTGTAATAAACCCAAAGAATATTCAGAGTGAAGAAACAGAGGGAAGAGATGTGGGACAATTGAATCAATCTAACCACCAAGCCCATCTACCAGGTCATGGAGACCATAGTTGCTCCTACAAGAGATCAACACCACTTTCCAGTCCTCCCAGTCAAGGAGCAGAGGGGAGGTGGCCGTTTCTCTGCCTATTCTAAGAAGTCTGGTTCTAGCACTTTGTTTTTTGGTTTACTCCTTTGCCTTCTCAGTTATATGAGGCCCCATGACATTCGCCATCTGTTTTCTGTTCAATTTTCTTGCAAAGTGTCTCAGTGTGTGGTCCCAGAGAACTAGCATGTGAAACCCTCAGGATGCAGCCAGATTGAATTTTCAAGATTCATCCACATGCTGATTTCCCAGGAAGGTTCTGGCAGCCTGTGAGGTAACACACATTCGTTTCCAGAGAGCAGGTGTGAGGTGGAGCCCTGGAAGAAGAGTGGAGACTCTAGATAAGCTCTACCTTTTATGATGACAAAGCATGGGATGTTGACTGTCTCCGGGAACACTGTTCCTTCCTTGGGCCTGATAATTTATCATCTCTTGCCTGAATTGAAATATAAGTCCTCCAACTGATCTTTCACTGCTTTCTGTGTGTCTCTTTCCCCACCATCCTCCATACTGCCAGGGAGGTGAGGTGGCTCAGACCAGACTCCATTCCTGTCTGAGCTATGCCTATCACTGATGTCCTCTGCTGAACTGTAACACTGTGACCTCAGTGCCATTTACCCAATAGTTGGCATATTGCTTACGTTATTTCAAAAGAATTTTATTGAGTTTCTGAGTGAATAACACTATCGTATCCCTGCTTACAATCTTTCAATGTCTCCCCGCCATCTATATTCTAAGTTCATTAGCTTGGCATTACAGCTACTTCATGACATGATTCTATTTAGGTCTCCAGCCTCACCTCTCACCACTGCTTACCTCTTGATCTGTGCCTGGGAGCATGTGTCTACTTATGCTGGCTCCTACCATGTTCTAGCATGCAACATGGGGTTTTTGAATTCACTAGACTTGCTCCTACTGTCCCTCTGCTGAATATGCTCCTGATAATTCTTTTCTATTCCTTATTTCCTTATCCCCCGCCCCACCACCAATGCACTGTGCCTATCTAATGCCTCTTTAACTTCAAGACTGACCATCACCACTTTTGGGAAGCTTTCTCTGATCCTCCCCAGGTTGGGCGAATAATTGTGTCTCTTTTCCACTCCCACAGTTTTCTGTATTGCACGTTCTACCTTTCCTTGTGACTGTATTTTTATATTTCTGTTTTCCCTTCTAGACTATGAGTTCTTTAAAGGCAAGGACTGAGCTTTTAATGCCACTCACAAACTCATATTTTTTAGTTGTTTTAGGCATGGGGACACTGTAATGAACAAAATAACACCCAGGGAATTTATACCCTAGTGGTGGAAGAGAGAAAAGAGACATAAAGACAAGTAATGATAAGTATTATAAAGAAAGTTCGAATAGAAAACAGGGAAGCAAAGCAGTGCTAAGAGGTCTAAGGATACCTTTGATGAGAAAATATTTAAGCAGTTACTTAAAGGAAGTGAGGGAATGAGCCATGCAGATAACTAGAAAGCATTTTAGTCAGAGAGACCAGCAAGCGCAAAGTCCTGAGGTGGGGTTATGTTTGAGATATTCCAAGAAGAAGGCAAATGAGCTAGAGGGAGAGTGACACAAAGAAAAGTCAGAGGGGTGTCTGAAAGCAGAGCCTTAGAAACCATGGCAAGAGTTTTTCTTTGAGTAAGATGGGGAACCATTGCAGGGTTATGAGCAGAGGAGTGTGACTTACATGATGTCTTAGAGGAGAAACTAATGGGGTTTGCTGATCAACTGAAAATGGTAGACCAGAAAAAGAAAGAAATGAAGGATGGCCCCAAGATTTTTGGTCTGTGTAAATCAGGTTTAGAGCATGGAATATGAAAGATTTGACTTTATACACCTCTGTGTATAAAGTCTGAGATAGCTATTAGAACTCCGAAAAGTCATATTGAGGAGGAAGTTGGATTATGAGTCTGGAATTCAAGGAAAAAGTTGGGCTAGAGATATAATTTTGAAAGTTGTCATTGAATGTTCGTGGAAGTAAATGGAGTGAATGTAGGAGAATAGAAGGATTCTGAGGATTGGTCCCTATGGTGTCCTAACGTTTAGAGATTCCACTGATGATGAGGAGCCAGCATAGATGAATGAGAAAAAGCCCCTACTGAGGCTCGAGGAGAACCAAGAGACAGTGGATTTATCAGTATCAAGTGAAGACAGTATTTCACAGAGTAGGAAGGATTCAACTGTGTTAAGAGCTATGAATCAATCCAGTAAGATGAGGACTGAGAATTGATCATTGGATTTGGCAGTGGAAGTAATAACTGACTGAAAGCAGAGGAAAACAGATGATGCAGAATAAAGAGGATGTTTGGTGAACTGATGTCCTTGAGTAGGCAAGAGTGGGTGGGATCCAGTAATCAAATGGAAAGATTTGGCTTTAGAGAAGATCCTCATAACTGGAAGGAAGGCAGTGTAAAAGCAAGTGGAGTGGGTTGACAGATGGGAAGGTGGGAGTAGATAGATTTCTCTTCTGATTGCTTCCATTTCTCAAAGTAAGAAGCCAGGTCATCAGCTGAAATGAAGGGAAGGACACAAGTCTTATTAATCTCTGGGTTCCCGGCAATTAACATGGTGCCTGGCACATGGTTGGCATTAATGTATGGTGGATGAGTTGAAGTGCTCCCCAATGACTTAGCATTTTCTGGTTGTCTGGGAAATGTAACACTACTCTAGCTTTGTGCTCCTTATCTGTTCGGAACACTTGCTGAAATTGTACAAGAAGAGAAGATGGGATGCCATGGTAGAAACACAATGCTGATTTGATAAAAAAAAAATGTGTGTGCATATTTATATATGACATATATAAAATATATATATACATAGAAGCATATCTATTACATATACATACTTAAAAATTAAACCAATTTATAGATATTAACAAATACTACATACTAGATTAACCCATCTTAGATCATTGTTCTTCCCTGTTATAGACATGGGCAATATTTTGCCAGTTATTGGAATACATATACTCTCAAAAGATTGTGTGGAGTCAGGTCCATGGAAGGCCAGAGAAGGAGCTGTGGTGGAAGGAGGGGATCTCTAGACAGTCCCTTCAGCTGCATCAGAGAAATCACTTTATGTCATGCACCTAGTCCTAATACTGGGGGTCACCAAGAGAAGAACGTGAAAATGGGCTCTAAAGAACAATACAATTAGGTAAGCAAGGAAGGGGAGTGTGAGTTACTAAAAGCCAGAATTTAAAAGTCACGTGTACATGTGACATGTTTTGCATTTGTAAGCCTTCCCAGCCTGGAACCACCTGCAGTGGGAACAGAGGGGGCAGAGCCTGACATCTGTTGGGCGATGGTGTGCTCTCAGGGACTGCTGTGGCTTCAGTCTGCAGAGGAGTGGCATGTTTCTCCAAAATGGGAGCTCTGGAGGAATCTATGAGGTAAGCAGTACAGTAAATTTTAGTTTGTCTCACTGACCTACCTTTTTTTTTTTAACATCTTATTTTTCTCTTGGCTTTTTTCCCTTCCCCTTCTCCTTCAACCAGTTCACAGAATTCACAGTGAATAGCAGACAGCAGGACATGTAAACCAGCCTCATAAATTAGGACTAGATAACTCCCATCCGTTTGACCTGGAACCATGAAAGTGGTGAGAGAATTAATTGGAAACAAGATGAGAGTGAGTGAAGACAGAGTAGCCTGGGGTCCCGCCTGAGGGGAGGCTGTAAGACCAGGGGAGAGATAGGTTGAAACATTGATGTTAAATCTCAGGGCTCTGAAGTTAACACCAGCTGGATTACTGGAACATGGAGAGGGAGAGGGTGGTCTCAGAGCCGACAGGAGAGACAAAGAGCAAATGCATTTGGGATCTCTGAACCATAACCAGATGCATTGTCTATCGAGATCGATGCACACAGAGTGACCAGAAGGAAGAGGTGAAAGCCTTCACCTGCATCCGTCCTGGCATGCCTCAGCCACTAGCTCTTCTGTTTCCAAGCATAATAGTACAATAAATATGAAAAGTCCTGTCAACTGCCCAAGTCTGTCCTTATTCAAATCAGCCAGAACAGGTTTCTCAAAGTAAATGCCAACATATCAGAAAGATGCAAGGCATCTAGGAAAAAGGAGTCTTGAAATAACTCCCAAACAGGGTATCACAGTCTCAGACAATTGGTGTATTTCCCGGCTCTGCAAATTTATCCATGCTGTATACTGTGTTGTAAAATTAGCCATACCTTTCCAAGTACTCTCTGCTAGTCTGGTTTCAGAAGGCTGTAAAAGGTGCGAAATCCGTTGTAAAGATAGTAACATATTCACCATGTATATTTACAACACATTCCTGCAGGCAACTTGTAGCTCAATGGAACATTTACTCCGTAGTATAATTTTTCAATAATATTACATGCATTAATAAAGGTAATTTAGAAAAAGCCCCATAAAGTCATTTGACTTTTTTGCCAATTGCCAGAGTAATAAAATGCCTTTACATTATGCAGCAATAGAAAAGCTGTGCCCTTTTGCTTGATTAAGTTAAGTCCTTTCAGCGTTTACAACTAGATATTTGTGTGTCACTTTATTGCCATTTTATTTTAATTTGAACTATGGATTTCCTGTCTCTGGATGGCACTACCCTTATAGTTTTGGAGAAGGGAGCTCTTATTCCTCACACGAGAAGGATCAGGGACATGAACATTGGCCTAGAACATCCTGTCACTGCCAAGTGCTTGTGACTCTCAGGCCAACCAGCTCCTTCAGTCAACACAAGTGAGCAAGTGTTCGCTGATCACCTACTATGTGGTTGGCCCTGTGGTAGGGACTGTGGGGTATATTGGAGCAAGATTGTAATCTGGGGTAAGAAGTTCAAAACAAGCTTTTCTATAGTGAACCTGGAGAGGAGAGATACCGTGAACCGTGAACGCATGCTTCATCTTCCATAGATGATAACCACACTTGAGCCAAGGAGAACTGTCTTGTCCCCAAGAAAGAGGGGACAAGAGAGATGGAAATTGAACAAAGGGAGAATCATGGGAAAGGACGATGAAATCTGGATGGGGTTGCTGGGAAGGACTTGAGAAGAAAGGAACTCAAAAAGATGGATTGCTCCATGATATGAGGTGTGATGAAGAAGTCTCTTCATTTTCTGATCAAGGAATCTAATACCTTGTTAATGGAGGAAGTGAGGAAGTGAGATATGATGGGGGAAGATCTAAGGATTTGAATGGGCTAAGGGGAATATGGGTGTAAGGCATAAAAGAAGCACACACGAACAGGTACAATGTAGGAGACATGACGTGCAGCTGGTCCATCACTAAGTGCCTTACCCATTGGTCTATGGGCAGAGCTTCCTGGACCCTGATTCCTGTGAATGTGTCATAGGTTCTGATTCAAATCAGTCCTTCACACTTCACATCCAAGAAGTAAAAAATAGCATGATTTATTCATTCATCCATTCAACAAGTAGATGGCAGGTAGCATTCTTATTGCTAGAATTACAGTAGTAAATAATACAGACACAGTCTCTGCTGTTCTGTCCTCTGGGAAAGAGGAGGCCTAGCATGTAAATCAACACTTAAACAACTCTAAATTGCAATTGGTAACCAACAAGATGCTGAGATAGAGAATATTGCTGGGCAGGCAGAAGCTACTTAAGAAAAGGTGTTCAGGAAAGACCTCACCAAAAAGGTGATATTTACATTGGGACCTGAAGAATGAGAAAAAGAAAGTCAGGCAGAGAGTGTGGAGGTGGAGAGGAATGGCCCAAGGATAGGGGAAAGCATATGCAAAGGTCCTGTGTTGGGAAAGAACCTGGCACCTTTGAAGACTCTTGAAGACCAAGATGGCTGATGCATAGTTAGTAAGGAGGCAAGAGGCATGATGCAGAATTGGGGAGTGAGTTGGGCCAGATCATGGAAGGCCTTTTACACCAAACAAAGGAGTTTTTATGTCTGATTCTCATGTCAATGAGCATTCGTCAAGAGATTTTGAACAGAAGTCTTAAACGTGTTCAAGGATTTTTTCATCTCTTGGTCTATAAAAATTTTCAATAAACAAATTCTAAATATGTACAGGTGTGTATATGCCCCAGCCACAATGCTACAGAAAATGTCAAGAAGCTGCTAAGGTTTACTCATTACAGGTCTCTGAACAGCCAACAGATGGTTAATAGCATTTAGTCATTGCCGACTGGTAATTACAGTATATATTTAAAGGAGAAATAACTACATTTCTTGCTTCAAGTTCTCTCTTATGAAATAGAGAACCAATACCTCCCAAATTATATACCAGAGACACAATCCATAGTTCCCAGAACTGATAGAAAACTCCCCAAGGTTAATAATTCATGCATGACCTGCGATTGCAGTTGTACGTTTTATCTGTTTTCATTAGATGTGCTCCTTTATTGAGTTTCCACTGTGCACATCAGTAGCCTGTGTGTGCCCCTGTTTGAAATAAGCTGCTTGCTTTTAAAATGTTCTGGACAATATAATTTCATCTGAACCATTATGGGGAACACATGGTTCCTGTGTGTCTGGCTTTTAAAATCTTTTCACACTGATCTCTAAGACTGTGGTTGGATATGGGTCTCAACCTTGCCTAGGTCCAAGGAGTTGTGGCTCTCACTTTCTTATAGATCAATTGGCCCTTCTGCTCCGCAACACAGACCTCTCTGATCCCGAGAGGAGGTTTTCTCACGTAGGGCATGTTGCAAGAAGGCATGGCACGTACTTTGAATGAGCATAGCCCAGTGACCAGCAGGGGGAGAGTGACATCTCAGCCCGACTGAGCCTGACAGCAGCATGCAAGGAACCCCTGCATCAGGGTCTCCCCAGTCTGCCCCAAATCTTGGGTCAGAAGCTCGGCTCTGTCGCTTCTTTCCCTCAAGGCACATTCTTCCAGCCACAGATAGCTATGATTTTTTCCTTTATTTTATTTTTCTGGGACTAGATAGAATTCCTGAACTAAGAGCTGCTTTATAATTATTGGTGACATAGTCTAAGTTATGGCTCTAGTCCTTCTCTAACTGATTGTAAAACCAATTAGAAACTATGTTTCTATGAAGATACATAATATGTGTAGAGCTATAGATATGCACAGATATACAAATTATTAATCGTGGCCATCTCTGGATGGTGGGATTTTAATTATTTTTCCTTTTATTTATCTGTATTTTCTAATTTTTTTCTGTTTGGTTTATGTTAACCTGAATTATTTATATAATAAAAAAACAAAGCAAAGAAAAAAATTATTCACTCTTTGTGCCCAGAGGAGGGGAACGGGCAGTCACAACGAGCTGGGGTGGAGAGGAGAGAAGTGATAGACCTTAAGACAGCCTTCAGGACCAGCCAGCCCCTGAGGAACTCAGGGGGTGTGGGTGCCCCAGACATTTGCTGTGTGTCTGTGTGTGTCTGAGTGTGTGTACGTGTGTGTGTGTGTTCCAGAGGCTCAAAACCTCCCTGTTCTGCTCCCTGTGACATAAACCCAGGAGACACTTCACTTGAGTTTTTATCATCTTCTGGAAGTAGTGGTGGCATGGAGGGGGTGAGAGGGGTGGTTGCTGAGGGGATGGGGAGGTTCCTTCTCGGAGACCCACACCAGCAGTGGATTTGCTTTCTCTTCTTTCCTGGTCTTCCCCCTGCTTCTCTGTAGGTTGTCCCCTTCTTCCCCATCCTCCTTCCCCTCTCCACCTTCTAGTCCTCCTTGTCTTCTCTCCCCTCTTCTCCCCCCCCCCCATTCTCTTCTTATTTTATTCTACTCCTTTTGTTTTTGGAGGGGAGGGCACAGTTCTTGAACCATCTATCATCCTGCTTTCTTCCCTGTCCCTATTTACAGTGGACACTTTCAACACTTCTGACTCTTAATAATCAAAGTCAAACTTCTAGAACATAGAAAATATTTTCTCTATAAAACATCAAATCAGATAGTAGGAAGGGAAAAATGAAGGGGAGGAATCAGAGTGGGAGATGAACCATGAGAGACTATGGACTCTGAGAAACAAACTGAGGGTTCTAGAGGGGAGGGGGTGGGGGTATGGATTACCCTGGTGATGGATATTAAAGAGGGCACGTACTAAATGGAGCACTGGGTGTTATACGCAAACAATGAATCGTGGAACACTACATCAAAAACTAATGATGTAATGTATGGTGATTAACATAACATAATAAAATAAAATTAAAAAAATCAATCCAAAGTTCCAGTGTTTTTGCCAATCAAAACCACTGGGACTTCAAGACAGTCGTCTCTGCTGTGACTTTTTCGATGCCTATTTGGAGACACAATCAATTTCCGTGTTTTTCTATTTTTCTGTCAGTTGGTTGTTTTTTGTTCTTGATTTTGTATTCTCCCCACTTGTGGGCAAGGAGTGGCTTTTGAGGCAACGAAGGCCTTGTTTCCATGTGGGGAAGGAGGTATGTGGTGCTCAACAAGGGAACATTCCTCAGTTAATATCATCAAATTTTATTCTAGCACATGTAAGATGGGACCAATTATACTCCTATCTTTTAAGGTTGTTATGAGGATTTAATGAGCTAATCCATGAGAACCTTTAAAAACACACTGCCTGGTGCATAGTGAGGGCTCAGTAAATGTTATCTATTATTACTATTATTAACATGCTGCCCATTATTTTCCGCTGGGAAAAGACAACAGATGACTGGATTCATCTTCCCCAGGTGTGAACAGAGGTGGTTTGAAGCCACATCAGAGCTCCAGTGACCTGCGCAGGTGCTCTTCTTCCCATACCTGGTTTCCTTACCCTGGTGGGCTCCTGAGCCCTCGCATGGTCACTCTAGCTTTCTTCCCCATCCCCCGAACATCTTGCTCTCAGGAGCATTCAGGGATTTTACTGGCTTCCCAGTCCGGTGATCAGTGGCCCACGGTGCTCCTCTGTCCACCTCAGACCAGGCTAAGGTATATATGGTCACATGGGACACACAGAGACCTAGGTGTGCTGGCCTACCTTGGGAGCAGCAGAAGCTATTAAAAGCCCCTGGAAGAGACTGACCAATCATGTATTCTCCCTGGTGGGAAGCAAGTACTACCAGGTTCAAGGTTCCTGTTCACATTGGTGACCCCTTGAAGTCCATCACCAAGCCTGTAGTCTAGGACTGAGTCTGGAGCTGTTGCTACCCCTAAGGCAGGTGGGGGAGCCCAGAGAGGGAGTGGGCTGTGGCTTTGAGCTGTCCTGCTTCCCTCCATGCCAAGAAGGTCACTGCACCCCACACAGAATGGTCCAGGAAATGTTGAAGCTGCTTGGGCATGCTTTAGTCCTTCCTTGGGGTTGGCTCCAAGGAATCCAGAGGATTACTTTTCTGTAGAGTCCTAGCATCTGACCCAGTGATCAGCCTGCTGGTATTGCCACCTACTGACATAGTTAAGTGGTAGCAAGTCATGGGAAGTTCTGCAAAGACATTGAGATATTTTTCATCTCAAATAGCAGAGACCACTTGGAGTTGTAGAAACACTATGTGGAAACAGCTGCTTACCTAAGCAGCCCGATCACATGATATCTACAGACCTCTATGGAATGGCTGGCAAAACCTCCATTTCCCCAGGGATCTCTGCAGCTCCTTCACTCCCACACACAAGCATACATACATACATGGGCACACACATGCACAGGCACGTGGGCACACACGTACACATGAATATACATGCACGTACATATGCACGTGCCCACAGCAATGTCCAGGGCACCCACACACACTGAACACTTCAGGGCTGCGCTGATCCTGCAACAGAACTTAAGGGCATTCCTCTCCTTTTCCCTCTTCTTTTCCTTGCTCTAGCAAATCTAACAAATGCTAGATTCTTGAAACTATTGAGTTGTGCAGACCAACTAAGAGACATTCACATTTGTGCTGGGTCACTTGCTAAATGAGTAGCCTTGGTGACTAGATACTTAGGGCTGCCATCTGTCCTGGGAAGGCATTTGTGAAGGTTAAAGTGAAGGGGTGACAAAAAAGATGGAGCTGTAAGGAATGCTAAGCCCTCACTGAAGTGTCAGAGGAAGGAGGGCATCTCTGTGGCTGAGTCCCCACTGACGTGGGCTGAATTTAGGGGGGATCTTCTTTCACCTGCTCATGGAGGACATAGGAGAGGCTGCCAAGTCCAGAGGGCCAGAGAAATCCTTGCACTTGAGATTTAGGAGGCAGAGCCTCCCTCCTTGAAGCTTCCTCCTCTGTAACCCAGAGAGTCTCCAATTTTCTGCCAGACACGGGTCAGCTTCATCTGCAGCCTCATCAATGACCTTCAGCATGTTTTGCTTTGCTTTTGCAACACTTGCTTGTCCACCAACACTGGCTCACTGGTCCCTCCATGTCTCCATTTTCCCATGGGCCAACTCCCTCCTGGTACCCCTTCCTTCTCCCCACCTGGCTTAGAACCATGACCTGTCCTGTAAACCATAGTCCTATCAGGAGGGCCAACTCCCTCCCTCTCATATCCATCTCCTGCCTGTCCCGGGACAGTCTCTCACTCTCCATCTAGGCATCCTTCCGCCTTCCCAGGCACTATGGGGAAAAACCTATCCCCAACCGTGTCATCTATACCATTAAAGATTCATGGCGTCCAGCAGAAGCTGGGAACAAGGAGGGCTTCATAACCCTTTTCTCTGTCCCTCCATCAGACCTTCCCTCTTCTCTCCCAGCCCTGGTATCACTATCTCCCCATAATCTCTTGTAGCTGTGAGCTGATCTTCACCTTTAGTGATGACAAAAATAGAAATATTTAGGTAGAATCCTCTAAGCCGTAGCTCAGTTTTCACCTCCTCTAGGGAGACCTCCTTGAGAGCAGAGTACCCCTCCCAACTCTAGTTTAAGTTCTCTGCTTGGGGCTCCATGGCAGCACATACTTCTCTTTACCATGGCCGTTATCATGCCAGCCTATGACTCAGTCTGCTTACTGGACTTTCTGGGTGGGGAGCTCCTGGAGAACAAGGATTATATCTTATCTCTGAATCTAGAGTGCCTAGCACAGAGTAAGTGCTCAACATACTTTTGTTTGATGAATGAATGAATGAAGCCCATCCTTCAGGACACATGAACCCTGCTTGACCAGGTGCCCTGTATGGCACACAGTAATCAGGGCAAGGGAGTCTCTCTAAAGGGATGCAGGAAAATCCCAGAGGTCCCAAGAAATCATCTGCGGCATGGTGGTCCAGAGCCATTTACATCCTTATAAGAATGAGAAAGCTGTTCTCATCAACTGGCATTCCACAGATTTTTTTAACTGCTCATTTTGGTGGGAGGGGAAGCAATTTCCTCTCCTGTTCTTCTCTTCCACAAAGACAAATTGACCCTTGGCTTGGACAGGTACAACCAACTATAAGCTGGTGCAAGGGAGAGCGTGAAGGGGTTTAAGCCGTGTTTGGTTTCCCTCTCCTCCTCACATCTCTCTTAGTCCCCTTTTGCTGTGTCAAAGGGCCAGAATTTTCACACTCAAAGGGATCTTTTGGACCATCTGGCCCAATTCCTTGCTTTTGCACTTGAGGAAACTGAGGCCCAACGAGTTAAAAGACTTCTCAATGCCATGTAGTTAGCAAAAGGCATGCATCAGGACACCTGGCCTCCGGGACTGGAATCCGTTTCCTTGTCAACCATGCTGCATTGCTTCCAGCAGGAGAAGTCTTGGTTATGTTTCTCCAGTGGGGGATTTCATCCCTGTGGCATTAAGATGGCCATCCTGTCACTTCCCCTCCCCCCCAAGGAAGAGAGCCTCTGACAGCCCCTGAGAGCAGATGTATGGAACCCACTGAGCATAAGACTGGCATTCCCTTCACCTTTTACCCAACTGCTTATCTCAGCAGTGGGTAGAGCTATCTGTTCCCAGCTTGGCAGGATTGTAGCTCTTATTGATGAAAGAGATATCAAGCCAAGCCTGAAAAATGACTTAGCATTTTGAATGTTGGAGAGACACAGACTAATGGGTTCTCTCCATTTATATATATATAAATATATTATGTGACTTAGGGGCAAGTCTATAGAGAATTGCTCTGACTAGACCCAGCCTGGTCTCCCTTGTCATCTCTGAGCTTTCTGGGAACACAAAGCCTGACATAGTTGGGAGTGCACATGTGTCTTGGGTATTAGTGTCTCAAGCGTACCCTGTCACGCTGTACGTTTGTCTGCCCCGGTCCCCACTTGGAGGCAGCCAAAGCAGCAGCCGAAGGAACAGTTCCCAGCTGAGGCAACAATGTAATGGGACCCAACATTGTGTGCCTTGCATCTCCCTTCTGTCAACTCATTTTGGGGTCCTATGACTACTGTGGACTCTCAAATCATGTATTCAGATTTCATTCATCCTGCGAACACTGAGTGCCCCCTGTGTGCCAGGCCCTTTCAGGGCTCTGGGATTCAGCAGGGAACAAGGCAGTTTGCTCTACCGTCTGGTGGGGGAAGAAGACAGCACCCAGCAGGGGTGTTATGTAGTGTCAGGGGTGCAACTGTTATGGAGTAAACACACCTAGAAACAGGACCTGGTGACTGGTCGGGAGCATGGGCTACTGTAGTTCAGGTGCACAGAAAGTCCTCCCTAAGGAGGACATATTTGAGCAGAGACCTGAATGAAGAGAGGAGCTGCTATGCTTAGGTCTGGGAGGACGCATTCTAGGCCTAGGCAAAGGCTTTCATGAGGCCGTGATTGATGTGTTTGAGAAATGGACAGAAGGCTCATATGGCTGGAGCCTGAAAAGTTTGGGGGAGAGAAAAAACAGACAGAAGGACCCATAGGGTCTAGTGGACAAGGGAAAGGAGTTTGGATTTTATTCTTAGCATGAAGCTTTGGAGAGCTTTAAGGGAGCAGAGAGTGACAGGAGCTGATTTGTATTTTTAAGAAAATGATCCCATAAGCCAATGTTCACAGCAGCATTATTCATAATAGCCAAAAGGTGGAAACATCCCAAATGTCCATCAACAGATGAATGGAGAAACAAAGTGCATCATAATATTACTCAGTGTTACAAGGAAGGAAATTGTAACACCTGCTACAACATGGGTGAACCTTGAAGAGCTGAGGGAAATAAGCCAGTTACAAAAGGACAAATAGTATATGATCTGACTTATATGAGGTACCTGGAGAGGGGTACCTATGTTCCCAGACAGCTCAGATTCAGACAGATGGGAGAAAGAAAGGTGGTTACCAGGGGCTACAGGGAGGGGGGGATGGGGAGGAAGTGTTCAATGGGCACAGTTTTAGCAGAGATGATGAAAAGTTCTGGAGATGGATGGTGGTGATGGTTGCACAACAGTGTGAATGTGCTTAATGTCAGTGAATCATGCACTTAAAAATGGTTAAAATGGGAGTGCCTGGGTGGCTCAGTCAGATAATCATCTGCCTTCAGCTCAGGCCATGATCTCAGGGTCCTGGATCGAGCCCCACGTCGGGCTCCCTGCTCAGTGGGGAGTCCACCTCTCTCTCTCTCCCTCTGCCCCTCCCCCTGTTTGTGCTCTCTCTCTCTCTGTCAAATTAATAAAATCTTTAAAAAATGGTTAAAATAGTAAATTTGATATTATGCATGTTTTACTACTATTAAACACAAACATGGGGCACCTGGGTGGCTCGGTTGAGCGTCAGACTCTTGATTTCAGCTCAGGTCATGATCTTAGGGTTGTGAGATTGAGCCCTGTGTCAGGCTCTGTGCTGGGGGTGGAGCCTGCGTAAGATTTTCTCTCTCCCTCTCTCTCTATCCCTCTCTTAAAAAAAAAAAAAGAAAAGAAAAACACAAACAAAAATAAATAGAAAACAGAGACCACCTTGGATTCCGTGTGGACGAGGATGGTGGGAGAGCACATGGAAGCAGAAACAAACAACAGTTAAGAGACACCTGTCATAGCCCAGGTGGTTTGGACCAGGTAGGAGGAATGAGAAAGAAAGGGAAGGATGGAAACAATTTCAAACCTAGAGAAAAGTGGCAAGAATAAGCAAAAGCTCCCTGTCTCCCTTTACCCAGGGGATTGGTGAAATATTTCAGAAATAAAGTAGAGTCTGACTTCATGATGGTCCAGGCATGAGGGCTGAGGGATGGAGAAACTTGGAGTCCCTTCCCCAGAACCACAGGAAGCTGGCTACAGAAGGGCAGCCATCAAGTCACAGACCATTGAGTACCAGCTAGCAAAGCTGGTGAGGTGAGGTGAGCTCTTCTGGGACACACAGTGAATTCATGATAGGGCTAGAATGTGAGCTCAACATGTTTGCAGTTTTTGATCAAAGGTAAAACCTTATCAAAGACAATGCATATTAGCCATTTTTCACCTTTATGGAAAGGTCAGGCGATTAGTGAGGGAGAGGTGGGCCGGGTTGGTTTCTCAGAGATGGATCGTGTCTCCCTGTTCTCAGGCTCTTAATATCCTCATGGGGAAAGGAAGACAGGCTTAGTCATGTTAAATACTGAAGACACCAGAAAGTTGCTCAGTTTTTCCACCTTCTAAATGAGTCTAGCAATCTGTCTTTGAGGCTGTAATGGGAGTAAGAAGAAATTGTATTTCAGTTAAGAGGGTTTTAGCAGATAGAACTCTACCTGAAATGCCTCCCCACACCCCCAAATGGCTCCCCTACCTCTTGCCACAGTGATTGAAATCCCAGTGATGGAATCATTCTTTAGGGTTGCAAGCAGAAAATGCTGAAAAGCAGCTTTACATTTACATTTATTCATTCATTCAGTCTGTCATCCATAATGTGCTGAACTATGCTAAGCACAGGGTGATAGAACTAAGACATTATCTCTTCCCCACAATGGGCATCTGGTATTTTAGAAAGAACATATGCTTCGCAGTCAGACAGAGCACTTTGAGTACCGGCTCCCTCATGTTTAATGATGTTGGACAAGTAACCTACACTCTCTGAGCCGTGGTTTCTTCATCGGCGAAGTGGGACCTGTGGCAGTTTTAAAGCATGGCTGCAAATTCTTTTATTCTCCTCTCATTGAGAGGTGGGATCTCTGTCGCCTCCCCTCAAATGGGCTGATTATGATTGCTTCAATGGATAGAATATGGTGAGAGTGATGCCACGGGATTCCTGAGGCTAGGTCATGAAAGCCATGGAGCTTCTCCTTGTTTTCTGGAACACTGAGCCACCACGTAAGCCACCATCCTGGAGAGGGCATAGGGAGGCACACCAGCCTGCTAGTCATCCCAGAGCCTGGGCCAGACATGCCAGTGGAGCTATCTTGGCACTGGATGCTCCAGCATGGATTCTTCTAGCCTCCGGCTGTTTGACTCTAACCAGGGACCAGCTGTGCTCACTATGCTTTGTGCAAATTCCTGGCCCAGTGATAGAATCATTCTTTAGGGTTGCAAGAATCCATGGCATTAATGAAATGGATGATATTTTATAGCGCTAGGTTTTGGGGTGGTTTGTTGCATAGGTAACTAGAGCATGGCCAATATTACATCCTTTAGGATTACTGTGCATTTTATTTTATTTTATTTTTAAAAGATTTTATTCATTTATTTGACAGAGAGAGAGAGCATAAGCAGGGGGAGCCGCAGGCAGAGGGAGAGGGAGAAGCAGGCTCCCCGCTGGTCAAGGAGTCTGATGCGGAACTCGATCCCAGAACCCTGGGATCATGACCCGAGCTGAAGGCAGATGCCCAACTGACTGAGCCACCCAGATGCCCCAGATTACTGTGCATTTTAAATAGAAAATGAAAAAGTATATAAAGCATCTGGTTTATACTCTTGTCTTAGTGTGTTTGGGCTGTTATAACAAAATACCACTTATAAAGACTAGGAATTTATTTCTCACAGGTCTGGGGGCTGGGGATCCAAGATCAGGATGCCAGCATGGTCAGGTGAGGGCTCTCTTCTAGGTAGCAGACTTCTCATTGTGTCCTCACATGGTAGAAAGGGCCAGGGAGCTCCGCTGGGGTCTCTTTTATAAGGGTACTAATTCCATTTAGGAAGGCTCCAAGCTCATGGCCTAATTACCTCCCAAAGGCCCCACCTCCAAATACCTTTAGGGGTTAGAATTCAGCACAGAAATCTTGAGGGGACACAAACGTTTAGACCATAGCATTAGAAACCCAAAAAATAGGTGTTTCCCTTTTCAGACAAAAGATCTTCCCTGTCTATCTATAGAAGCAGGCATGCCAACTAATAACTAAATACAATGTGCAAACATTATAATCGATGTGAAAATAAAGTGCAAAAAAATCAATCAAGGAGCAATTTAATTTTGCGAGGATTGGGGATCAGGGATTCCTCTGAGACCATCAGGGGAAATTTCAGGAGACATTTACATCAGGCCTTGAAAGACTGGCAGACAACGTGGGAGGGGCTGTCTTCTAGGGAGAGAGGCAGTAACCCGCGCTTGGTAAACCCTCCGGTCGTTTCCTTACTCCCACCTCGGCCCCTGGTCAGGCTCTTCTAAACAGAGCAGCCAGTGAGTCCTTGATGATGTAAGAGTAAAAACCAAAGTCTTAATGGTAGTCCGTGAGTAGAGTGACCATATAATTGTTGGTTTACAAACTTTGGAGTTCCCTGGGTGAAATTTGAAACTGGCTCCTGGACGCCGTGGGCAGGAAGGGAGTGAAGAAAGAGGAGGGTGACTCTGGATTGGTAGGTGGCAGCTTTAATAAACAAGGGAACTTACATATGAGGCTTGTCTTGGGTGGCCGCAAGAGAAGATCTTCACATCTGCCACAGCATCTTGAAAGTTTATATAGACAACGTAATGGGGTTCACTCAAGTATACCTTCCAGATGGGTTCTTTTTTTTTTAAGATTTTATTTATTTATTCGAGAGAGAGCAAGAGTGAGAGTGAGTGAGAGAGCACAAACTGGGGGAAGGGCAGAGGGAGAAGCAGACACCCCACTCACCAGAAAGCCCAACTTGGGACTCGATCCCAGGACCCTGGGATCATGACCTGAGCCGAAGGCAGACACTTAACTGACTGAGCCACCCGGGTGTCCCTTCCAGATGGTTTCAATAACATTTGACTCTCTCAAAGGTGTGTCCTTGAGGTGATTCCTAGTATGGGACCAGTGGGCAGAATGTACCCTCCAAGGACAGGGCAGGGGGGAGGAGCCTCTAATTGCCAGGATCCAGATCACCGGTCAACCAGGAGTCACATCATCTTTATGACCTTCTTCAACAATAATTTATCATCCAAACTGGGGCATTTAGAGAATGAGTGGTGACAATATTAATAATTCTGCCAGGACAACAGATGTAATTCAAGATCGTTCTAGGCAATCTAAATGTACAGTCATCACCCATATAGCTTTCTAAATCCTAACCCTACCCACCACCTCGAAGGCCCCCGGCCACATTGCCTCTGTCTCTGTCCTCCTTGCTTACCCCAGGCCAGCCATGTCAGCTGTCCTGATGATTCTTAATTACACAGGGCAAGTATTTGCCTCAGTCTCTTCGCACCTCTGGCCCCTGCCTAAGATGCTCTTTCCCTGGATGGTCACGCGTCTCATTCCCTCACTTCCTTCAAGTCTTCACTCAAATGTCATTTCTTTGTAAGACTTTTCCTGCCTACCTGATTGAAAATGGACTCTCTCAATCATGTCCAGAACAACACCTGACACTTAGTAGGTCCACAATAAACATCTGGTGAAAGAATTCCTAAGTGAAAGTGGTTGGCTGGTCTCCGAAATGAAATATAGTCTGACAATGAATAGTTCGGGCAGCTTGGTCTAAGAGCACTGGAGAGTGTTTTGCATGAGAGATTTTTTTAAGTTAGTAGCTTTTGAAAATAGCCAAGAGCTATGTCTAAAACAAAATGTATGGCCCACGCTCAGCACCATTCTGTTATAAACTTTACCTCCACATCTCTTAGTATCATAAGTTATTATAGCTAGAAGAAATCAGCTCTAAAATTCTATGATTCTAAGTGAAAAGCTCTATTATATCTTAAAAAATTGAAATGATATTTTTTCTGGATAGTAAAGAAAACTGGAGGTCACATAATAAGGGGAAACTGAGGATTTGGGCAATTTATGAGTCAGTTTCTTGGGTTGGCAGATGATTGGGATTTCTCCCAATTGCTTTGGGGGGTATTTCAAATCTGCCTCTAGCTGCTGGAGTCATAGTTCTTCCATTTCTTTAGCTTTCCACTAAAGTCTGCAGATTCTGGTAGATAAATTGTTAGCAGTCCTTCCCATTTTTGAGGCATTAACTTTAAATCCTGTTAAGGTTCCTCATATATTAAAAATAAAACTTCTATTAACTTTTCCCCTGTCAGTGTGATTAGAGTTAAATTAATTTTTAACACTTGGGTAAAGCAGCAGAAGAGAAATGTGCCCCCAGAGCTGCCACACATAGCCTGTGGGGCTGTCGGAGAGGCCTGGACCAGCTAACTCCCACAGAGGCTGGCCCGCA
Source organism: Phoca vitulina (assembly GCF_004348235.1). Taxonomy (NCBI): domain Eukaryota; kingdom Metazoa; phylum Chordata; class Mammalia; order Carnivora; family Phocidae; genus Phoca; species Phoca vitulina. Next base: position 3,270,481 of record NW_022589776.1, read on the forward strand.
ACCCCATTTGGATGTGTTGGAGGGGCTGCACTTCTATAGGCTGTGCTCCCAGCAGTATAATAGATGATGGTGGGACCCCAGGCTATGGTGGATGGATCATGTGAAGGTGGATTGCTAAGCAAGACATTGGCTTTCTAGACTACCACTGGTGTGAGACTACTGGGAAGGCCCACCAAATGGGCCTAGTTTTTCACAGAATTGGTCATATGGCATCATCACTCCTGGAGATGTCTTGTGACTCAGCCTCAGTCCTCAGGGAAATAGCTTATTTTTGAGGCTGAACATATGGTATGTGAGACCATGGGCTTTACAACCAGATATATTGGCGAAGCTCTGTTTTTGTTGCTTAACAGCTATAAGTCCTTAAGCAGAAAAATAGAGAAGGAAAGAAAAAGAGCAACTATTTATTGAAAACTTATTTTGTCTTGGACACTGGGCAAAAGAGTGTGTGTGTGTGTATAAAATTTATATAAATGATTCTCCTCATTCAGTTCTCCCTTGTACAATTAAGTGCTATTTTCCCACTTTACAGATGAGGAAACCAAGGTCCAGGGATCACAACTGATTTAATAAAAGCCATGTGAACCAAAAGACAACCGACAGAATGGGAGAAGATATTTGCAAATGACATATCAGATAAAGGGCTAGTATCCAAAATCTATAAAGAACTTATCAAACTCAACACCCAAAGAACAAATAATCCAATCAAGAAATGGGCAGAAGACATGAACAGGCATTTTTCCAAAGAAGACATCCAAATGGCCAACAGACACATGAAAAAGTGGTCAACATCGCTTGGCATCAGGGAAATCCAAATCAAAACCTCAATGAGATACCACCTCACACCAGTCAGAATGGCTAAAATTAACAAGTCAGGAAATGACAGATGTTGGCGGGGATGTGGAGAAAGGGGAACCCTCCTACACTGTTGGTGGGAATGCAAGCTGGTGCAACCACTCTGGAAAACAGTATGGAGGTTCCTCAAAAAGTTGAAAATAGAGCTACCATACGATCCAGCAATTGCACTACTGGGTATTTACCCCAAAGATACAAAAGTAGGGATCCGAAGGGGTACGTGCACCCCGATGTTTATAGCAGCAATGTCCACAATAGCCAAATTGTGGAAAGAGCCAAGATGTCCATCAACAGATGAGTGGATAAAGAAGATGTGGTATATATATACAATGGAATATTATGCAGCCATCAAAAGGAATGAGATCTTGCCATTTGCAACGACGTGGACGGTACTGGAGGGTGTTATGCTGAGCAAATTAAGTCAATCAGAGAAAGACATGTATCATATGACCTCTCTGATATGAGGAATTCTTAATCTCAGGAAACAAACTGAGGGTTGCCGGAGTGGGGGGTGGGGTGGGAGAGATGGGGTGGCTGGGTGATAGACATTGGGGAAGGTATGTGCTATGGTGAGTGCTGTGAATTGTGCAAGACTGTTGAATCTCAGATCTGTACCTCTGAAACAAATAATGCAATATATGTTAAGAAAAAAAAAAGAAGAAGATAGCAGGAGGGGAAGAATGAAGGGGGGGAAATTGGAGGGGGAGACGAACCATGAGAGATGATGGACTCTGAAAAACAAACTGTGGATTCTAGAGGGGAGGGGGTTGGGAGGATGGGTTAGCCTGGTGATGGGTATTAAAGAGGGCACGTTCTGCATGGAGCACTGGGTGTTATGCACAAACAATGAATCATGGAACACTACATCAAAAACTAATGATGTAATGTATGGTGATTAACATAACAATAAAAAAGTAAAAAAAAAATAAATAAAAGCCATGTGACTTGTGCATGATAGAGTTTGTATCTGAGCTTTGGTCCATCTGAATCCAGTTAGTACTTTTAACCACGAAACTTTAGTATAAACTATTGAAAATTCCATCCTTGGTTTTCCACCTGCAAAATGGGGAACTAGTACGCATTTCATAAGCTTGTGTTATGAAGATTACAGGAGATGATGTGTGTGCAGTGCTGAGCACAGAGCCTGGCACAGAGTTCGACAAATGTTAGCTGCAGGAACAGCAGCAGCAGTACTAGTAATAATGAAATTCCCCCTTTCTTGCAATGCCAAAAAGATTTTTATGCTCAAATTAATTTCTTGACTATTGTAGGCATCATTATGCTATGTATTTTGGAGAGAAAATGATAACACCATATATTCATTCATCAATCCATTCATTCATTTGTTCAATATATACTTAGTTAAAGAGTATGGGAATTAAGGAAGACAAGAAATGCGCCTCGTCTTCAAGGAGCTTACAATCTGGTTGTAACCTAACACATAGGATAAAATAATGAAGGGGGCATCTGGGTGGCTCAGTCGGTTAAGAGTCTGACTCTTGATTTCAGTTCAGGTAATGATCTCAGGATCATGAGATCTGAGATCAAGCCCCGTGTCGTGTCGGGTTCTGTGCTCAGCAGGGAGTCTGCTTCTTTCTTTCTCTCCCTCTCCCTCTGTCTCTCCCCCTGCTCGCACTCTCTCTCTGTCTAAAATAAATAAATAAAATCTTAAAAAAAAAAGATAAAACAATGAAGGCAACAAATGAGCTAAGCCAAATAAGCAAGGTTTGAAGAAGGCAGTCACCATGGGCCAGAGGTGTGGAGGTGAACTTGAGCTGGGCTCTAAAAACAAGAAACATTTGGCTTTTGGGAGAGAAGATGGTCAGGGCACCTAGTCCCAAAGTCAAGAAAGTTCTTTGGACACCAGCAGGCAGTCAGTCCCTCACACATGGAACTTCCATTTTGTAACCCATACTGTGAGATAGACAAACTTGGACATGAGTCAGGGAGGGTTTTTATGGAGGTCTGACTTGACATAGAAGCAAAAGAAGTAGCTAATTCCTTATGAATATTCTCCTGAATTTGAAGATTATATTGTAGCACTCTACCATCACACACAGACCACAACCACCATCACGATCATCACGATCATCATCATCACCACCCCCACCATCCCCCCACTACCATCCTCACCTCCACTACCACCATCATCACCTTCCTCCACCACCTTCCATCAACACCGTTATCAGCACCTCCAGCACCCCTATTACCGTAACCAGCACCATCATCCCCTCCATCATCACCACTAATACCTCCACCATGAGTACTATCACCTACAACATCATTACCTCCAATGTCACTACCATCACCATGACCACCCCCATCCCCACCAAGCAAAACTCCTAACCTTGAGCCAAGGTGATTCTGAAAATGTGTGGGCCTCACTTTAAGGCCTACACCAGCCTAACCTGAGTGAGAGATATATTTTCTTCTGTTCTCTACTATGAGGCCAACTGGGAGCTGGTCTTGATCCCAAGTAGACCTACTGGGAACACCTTCCCCTCCTTGTGATAATTTGTTCAAGCTGCTGTTGCAAAGAAAATGCACTTAAAAGTTACTTGCCTTACTCTGAGCCAAAGTTCCCACCTCCTTCAAGTGTGCTGGCGAGCTGAAGAGAGATCAAATTATTCACAGTTCCAGGAGGTGGGGTGGTGGCGGTGGCCATGGGGAAGGGAGCCCAAGAAAACCTGGCAGACAGGGGCTGTTTCTCTCCCACTCGAAGCAGCCCACTCCCTTCAGGCAATAGACAGCTCTGACTTCAAACCCTAGCCAGGGACACTGCTGCATGAGTAATGCCCAGAAAGATTCTATATATGGTTTCTTTCATCTCCTATTGAAATGAAAGAACAAGAGAGGCAGAGAGTAGAAATGAATTGTATTCCTACTGCAGAGAGTTCATTTGATAAATAATGTATATAGAGTTTGCACTAATACTGCTCTTTTCCGATTCAGCATGTGCGGGTGAGTTTTGACATATATTCTCTGTATTTCTAACAGACGGTGAATGACTGGTGTCTGGATTGGCATTATGAAAGACAGGGCGGACTGTTAACATTTGCTGTAGTGTCAGAAAGGTTAATCTGGCTTTTCCCTTGAGCTGGGGGCAGGGCGCCTTTGTCTTTCAGTGCAGATGTGGGAAATGAGGCAGGGGACAGACAGAGAACTTGCCATACCCTGGGATCCTAGGAATGGGTGGCAAGAAGATTCTATGCGCCACCAGTGTGGAAAGACCAAGGTACAGGCGGGCAGGGAAATGTGAGTCTTGAGAGCCTTGCTCTGCTGCCTTCTGCTAGCTTCTTTTCTACTAGATCACAGCAAGTCCAAGACACCCACTGGGCACTGGAAAGAGTGCAGAGAATTGTACCCAAGCTTTCCCGGTGGACTGCCTAGAGGCCAGGGGAGAGCCCTTCACTCCTACCAAGAAGGAAGAAACACCAGGATATGGGGAAACTTTCCTGATTCTTCCAGCTCATGAATGTCAAGGAGGCAAATGCTGGATTCAAGGTGAGAAATTAGTAATTTGATTACACATTACCTTCCATTTTGCCCCTAAACAAGGGAGAACTCATGTGCTTTTACAATGTGCTTTGGCTTACAAAGTATCCTCACATGTGATGTCTCATTTGATCCTCACAACAATGGGCAGGAGTTGTTATTCCCATTTTCTGGAAGAGGGACCTGAGGTTAGGAAAGGTTTAGTAACTTGCCCGCAGTGACAAAGTGGATAAGAGGAAGAATTTACTCAGATATGCTCCAAGTTAGGGCTTCTGACTCTAAGTTTAGTGTGTTTACTAAAGGTTGCCTCTTTAGAGATACTTCTGCAGAGACTTTGTTGTTCTTTGTGTGTGGGGGGATGGTATGCACACATGGGAGATATACACTCACATGCACACCCACTCATGCACACACACACATGTGCACGTGTGTACACATGGACGCATGCTGACACGGGCGCATACGCATGCACGCATGCATGCGCACATGTGTGTGCACACACGTGCGCACACACATGTGACAGGCACACATGCACACATGTAGGTGGGCACACACATGTGCACACATGCACACACATGCAGGCAGGTACACACACATGCATATATATTTGGGCAGCTGAAGCCATAGGAGCATTCCCAGTAGGGGAAGGTTTCTGCTACCGAGTTTGTTTTCCTTTACTTCAGTAAAAAAATCACTCAAAACCTCAAGAATCACTCCTCCTGGCCCCAGATGGGTGGGTGGAGCAGCCTGGGATCCCCAGGAAATGATTTCTACCCTGCAGGGGTCTGCAGTTCTGGAGAATCATGATCCACAGCCTCTTTTAGCCACTGACCTCCAATTGGGGTTCATAGCAGTCGGTGGCCACAATTTGCTGGGACTGAGATTTGTGGCACTCAGTGTCCAGGAAGATGTAATTTACTTCACAGGAGGGACAACTTTTACTCCCAAGAAAATGTTTTCTTCCCCTGGCTCACCTTTAGATTTAAGGAATCACTCTGAGAGGTGAAAGTGTCTAAAATTTAAAATATTAGATTCACTTCCCCAAAGATTAGATAACATTAATGTCAGAGCTGAATTGTGTTTTTCTCAAAGGTTCTTTTCTTGATTCTCCACTCAAATAACCTACAAGGAACTTTCCATGAAATCACAGAAAACGAATTCTCTACATCTAATATTTTCCTCCCCAAACCCCTGTTTATTCCCATCTTTTACTCGGATTTCTTTCTGCAACATCTCCTGGGAAATCTTACTTCTTATTTTCAAGTGTTTACTGCTTCTGCTCATACTTTTTTTTTTTCTGTCAATTTTTAGTTTTCTTCTCAATGAGACCTTTTCCTTTCACCCCCATGAATTTGTAATGGTTTCTTTCAGATAGTCCCTTATTTCTGTCAATTCTTTTGCTTTCTCTTTCCTCGGGTCCTGAGCCTTTCCTTGTCTTTGCCCTTGGGATGGCCCTGCATCCTGTGCAGGGAGGTGTCCTAGGCAGAGTAAGGGCTTTGGGATTGGGGTGGACATAAACTTGACTCTAGACTCTACCACTTGCAGCATGACCTTGGCAAACCACTTCTTGTGCTCTCAGAGACTTGGTTTCTAGATTTTGAATATATGATAGTCATATCTATAACGTAGAGCTGTCTTGAGAGTTAAATGAGATCCCAGGACCTGATGCATAGCAGGTGCCCACAGAATGTCCAGCTGCCCTTTTTGCTTTTTCTTTTGATCAGAAAATGTGTCCAGTTCTAGTCCTTTCCTGAGTCATTAAGTTAACCCAGTTGAAGTTGCATGGGTAAATCAGGCCACATAAAGGTAGACATATCCTTAATTTGGTGTATGTGGAGGATCCCAAACAAGACAGGTCTGATTTGATGCCAACTCAAGTAAAAACACAGAAGGAACTTAAGCAAGGTAGGAAATGATGAGTCTGAAATGTACCAGCAGCTCAGTCCCCTCACACTGTGCGTGTGTACTGAAAACATTTTGATAAATGGGGAAGAAGAAAAATTAAAATGTGCTCCTTCATTCAAACGAGCTGTGATGGCCCACAAGATAAAGATGTACTCGTCCAGGGAAGTCAGCTTCTACACACACACCATCATTATGCACAATTTAATAAAATACATAGGCATTCTCCCAAGTTCTTATTTGGCAACGGCCGACACACCAAGAGCTGATCTTGCTAATTTTGCATATTTGGATTTTGCAGTAAAATAAGCAGCCTCAATATTTGGGTTCACTGGGAACCATTTCTGGAATTGTAATGATGATTAAGTAGGGAAGCGTCCTTGTTGCCTTAAGACTTAGTTAATTCATGCTGACAGGGTAAGTTTGATGCTTTGCCAATAAGTCCACCCCTATCCACAATACCAATACCCACCCAACCCCCTTGGAAATTTTAACAACAGCAGCAAGACAAAGACAACTGGTCAGAGAACATGAGCAGTGGTTGAGAGGGCTATAGGGGAGGAGCAAAAATTTACACCCTGGAGTGGTAGGGGGTTTTTTTGGCTAATAATCAGCTTTGCCAACAAGACTGTTTTTATTCTTTTGACATAGTGATAGACCATGTTTAGAAATTGTTTCTCTAAAATGTAGAATTGTGTTATAGTACTTCTATTAGAAGAGGAAACAGCCAATAGAACTTCCTAGAAGTCAGGGACCAGAGCAAAAGGGCAATTTTCTCTGAGTCACATTGGAGAAGCTCTGCCTTAAAAGATTGTGTATCTGTTTTCATCTCTAGGGAGCCTAGAGTCCAAAGCAAGAGTCCTAGAGGCGCAGGTAACCTTTAGGTAGGGATCCATTAGATTCACGGACATCACTTACTTGAAGATTTCAACAGGAGCTCCTAATTCCTCACGTTTTCCAGAGATTTCAGCCCTTTCCTGGTTTTATTTCATAAACTCCATTAAATAAGCTCTTGCCAGCACCCTCAATCTTTCTCTTTTTACAATCTTTTCAAATGTATACACTTGTCAAAATCCAAAGCGTGGGCAAAGCCAGTTCATCTAGCAGCGCCATGCATCATCAAGGAATTAAGTTATTTCTGTCTTCTTACACTGACATTCTCATCACATTGGCTGTTGTTCTCAGGCTAGACTCCTCTTGGTCTCAAAGTAGTTGCCATAGCTCCAGTGATCACATTCTTACTCAGGAATGTCCAAAGTTTGGAAGTGGAGTAAGAGGAGCTTTCCCTTCCTTATATCCATTTTTAAAAGTGATTGGCCATAATTGTGCATGTACCCATTCCTAGACAATTCCTTGCAAGGGAGAACAGAGTTACCATCATTGGTTTAGATAGATCAGGAGTTCCCTTTTCCCACCACGGGCTGGAGTGGGACCCAGCCTCCTCCTAAACTGATTGCCATCAGACACTTGAGCTGAATTCAAATTCTACTACAGAACAGAAATAAGAGAAGGCTGTTGGGTAGACACCCATAGAATATATGCTTTCTGGCAGAGCTGGTAACATAATCAGGAGTATATAACGCAGAAGCCTGCCAAGGAGTGACGTTCTTCTCTTCTCTGATCTGACCTGTCTCAGGGTTCTTGAATCTGAAGCACTGGTGCTGTCAAAAAGATGGTGTAATTATCACAATAGGCTTATTAATTCCAAATAATTGGTCCCTTGATCCTCACATGACTAATCACTTCCCTCACAAAGTCTAAACCACAAATCCCTTCTCCCCAACGCTTGATGGAAAGCTTTGAACTCAAAGAGGCATAATCAAAGAAAAGAATTATTTGATAATAGGACAAATCTCAAATGCACTGAACTCAGGGCTTCTGAATGAGGGGCAAATCCATTTTGTCCACCAGGTTAAATAGACATGGGTTAACCTTTGTCTTAGGATCCCCAGGGCATCAGAAATCCAATATCCAGAATCGTAGTATGGAGTAAGAAGTGAAGTTCCTGAAGAAGAGTGATAAAGCCTGTGGATGACACAGCTAGAAGACACTACCAGCTCCAGGGGGGATGAGAAGTTGGCCAAAGGATTCAGAGTGGAGAACCAGGATTGGCAATGAGGTCAGGAGCTGCTGGGAAAGCCATACACTCGGGTGTAATCGTACCTGGAACACAGGCAGGCAAGGACCTGGCTGATTTCTGGGTTGTACACTGGACCATCCCTTAGCAATAGGCTGAGCAAGTAAACGTCACAAACTGAAAAGATGTATGTGAACAACAGTTCATGTAAACTGAGGTCATGTTCTAGAGTAGAAAAGCAGCCCTTTCGGGACCTTGCCCTCTCATACTGCCTTAACAATAGCTAGAAAATGCTCATTATAATAGAAAACATTTGTTTTTCATTGTCTTTTACCCTATCAGTCGACTTGATTTTTTTTTCCTGTTCTAATACCATGGAAAGGGCACTAAAAATGAACACCATTTTTCAGATGCAAGCCTTCAGAAATCCAGCCACCGGGTTGCTACTGGAGAGTGGGCTTTGCCACTTGGGGGCTTTGTCTTTTCTGGAAGGCAGAGGGCAGAGGACTGTTAGCCTTGATAGACGCCCAGCCCGCCCTGCTTCTACCAACACGGGCGCTGAGTCTGGGGGGCTGGAACGCAAGTACACAGATGAGGTTATCAGTTCCTGAGCTCTTCCAGACTGGTCGGACAAACTGATGTACTTCAAGCTGCTAGGTGGCAGCCAGGCATCCTGGGGGAAGGAACAAGAGACCCGCTGGCTCTGGATGGAGGTCCTATGACATGTGGTTATTCAAAGTTCGGCTGGCCATGATTGCAGGCTCAGCTCTGCTGCTTACTCATTGTAACACCTCAGGAAATCCCTTCCCTTCTTTTAGCCTTAGCTTCCTGACTTAGAAACTGGGAATGATAATACTACTGACGTTCCTGGATGGGAGGGTTAAAATAGGTAATCCAGGCAAACTTGTTAGCTCATATTCTAAGTGTTCAATAAGTGCCAACAATTATTTTGTGTCAGTCAGTGGCATAAAATGAGACTTAATGACAAATGCTTATGTAGATTTCAAAGCATATTGATCGTAAAGCAGCTAAGTGTCCTTATGTGCCTTTTTTTAAGGATCTCTTTCAAAAGTAAGAAGGTGCTTGCTTTTCCCCCTTGGAGACAGTGCAACCTGCTTCCCACTCTCTGCATTCCTGCAAGTTCAGCTCTGTCCACGTTCTTAGGGTCAAGCCTCCAATGCCTGGCACATAGTAGGGGACCTAGAACATATGTTGAAGGAAAGTAGAAAGAAAAGAAAGAGGAAGGGATGGAGGGAGTGAAGAAGGATCCAAGAGGTCTACCTTATGCTCACTCTGGTGCAGGCTTGCCCATGGCCCAGGTAGATCTCCGAAACCAGCATTGCCCCCCTGAACCAGATGTCCAGTGTGGCAATCTGCCTACACCCACCTGCCTCTGGTCCCTTAGGCACCCCCAATAAGGGGACCTTCTGGTTGACATAACCATTGGTGGGGTTCCAAAGTGTTTTGGAGTGGCTTAAAACAGCTCTTACTTGGTCCCCAACTTTTCATACCCCAGCCCCGTTTTACTGACCTGGACCCCAGCTCTGTGACCTTCACCTCAATTCTGCGACTGGTCTCTTGAACTTGCTGTGCAGAAGGGGGCTTTCTACAGTCGCACTAACAAGAGAGTTTTCCTTATTTGAGCCCCTACTAGCCACAGGTAGGCATCGCACTGGACATTAGTATGTCCTTTAATGCCCCAAACAATCCTGGGAATTAAATTTTGTGAACTTTGTTTTATAGTTGGGGAAACTGAGCCTCAGAGGGGTAAAATGTCTGTCTCGGGGCCACATAGCTAGGAATCAAATGCCAGTCTCTGGCTTCAAAACTCATGCTTTAGTCATTCTTCAGCCTTGGCTTTTTTAGTGGACATCCACTTGCCTCTCAGAGCTCTCTGAGGCCTCAGGCAAGACTCCCTCCTGCCCCACCCCTCCAATTTTAGATCTGTGGAACCCCGTTTCCCCAGTTACTCACTTGGCTGCTGTATCAGCTAGACACCGTGTAGTTCCCAGGAGATCTGTACCCTGCAGTCCCCATTGCTTCAGGTTTGGACCACACCCTCCCAGGGACTGAAGTCCTGCCCTGAATTTCTGCCCGGTCACTGGGTCCTGCCATCACAGCTGTATTTTCCTGGGCCGGCCGGGGTGTCCACCAACTCCCCATGTGGGGCTCCTCATCATTGATCTGCTTATGTCAGGAAACTCTATTTCTTCCCCCAGACCTCTGATGCCCACTGCCTTTTCGAACGACCACCTGGCATTATCTAGAAACAGTGGGGAACTCATTCAACCTGGCAGGTTGTATGTCTAGCTCCTGAGGCTGTGTCTGGATGTTACCACACCCAGCAGACAAATAGCCTGCTTAGGAATCTGGGCTCCTCTTCCATACTGGGTTCCACAGACATAAGTGGGCTGCAGAGCCCCGTATTCAGGATAGGATGCAGTCCCAGAACTCCCTGGCGCCTCCTCTCTGGGGTCTAATTGAGCAGAGGCAGAGGTGGGAGAAATAGTCCCTAACCTCTGAATCCTCAGAAGAGGGAAGCTGGGATCCCAGGGCCTGGCAGATGATTAATAGGTATGGCATATTAGATTCGACCCATCAGGGCAACATTAAATGTGATTTATGACTTGGTTTTAATTGAGATTTTACTGAATTATTATTCAATGCAGAGAGCAGACCTGGACCCATATTCCTAAGTGTCCCAGGAGTCCTGCACTCAGAGCTGAGGGAATACGTCCTGCCCGAGCAGGATATATACTCTCTCCCAGCATGGGGCCAGAGGAAGCCTCTTGCTCTGCCTGTCCCCAGCCCTCCTGCTCTGGGCCAGAGAGGGTCAACCTTGCAAGAACAGCAAACACAGAGCAGTTTGCTTTCTGCCCCCTGGTTTTCCTTAACCCTTTCAAACTCAAGTTCAAACCACAGGCTGACCTGGTTTGCAAGATGCAACAATGAATCTAAGGTGTAAGTGACTTAATGGAGTATTTCCATCCTAAAAGAGAACAGAAGAATTTAAGCAATGCTCAACTCAGAGGAATGACCTTTCTGACTTGGGATTTTAGACCCCTGGGGAGATATTTGAGGGGCTTGCCCATGGACAGACATCCAGAGACAGCTGAGAGTTTTGGAGAGGGATATGAAAGACAAGGTGAGACTTGAGGCTCCTTGATGAACAGGGCTGGCGTTCACTGCCACCCTACTATTAGTACAGTCATACTGAGTGGGACAGTGTCTGAGGGGACGGTGGCGGCCAGGGCAGGGAGGACAAGGAGGTAGGTGGGAATTTTCCCCCCACCCCACAGGGTTGCTCTCTGACCTACAAGTGGGAAAATTGGGCTTAAATGACATTTATTGAATTTTCGTTAATATATAAAGCACTGCATTTCCCATAATGTGAATGCCAGTGAAAAATGGATTCGTGCCTGCTTCATAGAGAGAAGCTTGCCTTTAAAGTACTAATGCAAATGTGTCCTTTGGGAGAGAGGGAACGGCAAATTAGATGGAAGTTTGCAATATGATATGGCAGCAGAGAAAGCTCAGGCTCAGCCCTGCGCCCGAGGACATGCAGAGCTGGAAGAGGCCTGAACTTGGGCTACTCGCCTTCCTTGCTGAAGACCTTCCGAGGGTGTAAGAGCTTGTCACTGCTGGCCTAGTAAAGGAGGCCGCACACTGTGGAGGGAAGGGCATGGGTACAGAGGTATAGATATGGGTTTGGATCCCTCCTGGTAATCTCTGGGCAAATTCCTTACCCTCTCTGAGGCTTGGCTTCCTCAATCATATAGGGATGGGGACAGTACTTACCCATGGAGTTCGTGTGAGGTTTAATTGAGATACTACATTTAAGCATGTGGTGTATATAACAGTTTGTTGCCTTTACCTTTAGACCTTCCTTTAACAAAATATGTTCATTTATTCCACATTTGTCGAGCTTCTATCATGTACAACATGGCTCCTGACCCCAAGGAGCATAGGATATTGAGGTAAATGCAGAGGAAATCATGAAAACACAGAGGAGGGGGAATTCATCCCATCTGAGGAAGAAGGGGGAAATCTGAGAAAGTTACCCACGTTATTATATGGTTTTACTTATTTGTGGAACATAAGGAATAGCATGGAGGACATTAGGAGAAGGAGGGGAAAAATGAAGCGGGGGAAATCAGAGGGGGAGATGAACCATGAGAGACTATGGACTCTAAGAAACAGACTCAGGGTTTTAGAGGGGAGGGGGGTGGGGGGAATGGGTTAGCCTGGTGATGGGTATTAAGGAAGGCATGTACTGAATGGAACACTGGGTGTTAATACGAAAACAATGAAGCATGGATCACTACATCAAAAACTAATGATGTACTGTATGGTGACTAACATAACATAATAAAAAAATTATAATAAAAAAAAAGAAAGCTACCCACTTTTAGTGTTAAGTGTGAGTAGAAGGAACCAAAGGAAAGGCATCCAGGCAGAGGAGAGGGCAAGAGCCACGGCATGGTGATGAGAGTCTGCACGGTGTGTTTAGAGCCTCAGTTTGGCCGGAGCAGGAGGTGGGGTCGGGGGATGGGAGCAGGTGAGGCCACTCAGGTCGTCAGCAGTCAGACTAAGGAGGGTTCGTGCTGAGCAGGGTGAGCTTTTTCTGTGTGTTTTGGGTAGTAAAAGGGAATCATGGTAGGGTTCTCGCCAGGAAGATGGCAGTGGTTCTCAGAGTGTGTGGAGGCTGGTCTAGGGAGGCTAGGGCAGAATGGCTGGTTGGGAGGCTCCTGCTGTGCTAGTCCCGGCAACAGAGGAAGGTCGGGCAGGGAAGAAGGTCAGACGTCGAGTGTCAGAGTGGGGATGGGGATGGAGATGTGGGCAGAGGCTTGAGACAGTTTTAGGAAGTGAAGTGGGCAGAGAACAAGTCTGAGGGAGGAGTCAAAATGGTCTTATGTTTGGAGATTGCCACCAACTGACATCAAATCCAGGAAGAGAAGCATTTGATGAGGAAGTGACAGAGCTCCGGCTTGGGCTTGTCAAGTCTGATGGACCTACAGGGCTGCTGGCTGGGACGACTGGCGAGGGTAGGGCCAAATACAGAGCAGGACTAGAAATGGGCCCTGGCTCCCTGCTAGATGTTCTGGGGCTTCAACCACAAACAACCATGGCCTTGACCCTTGAATAGTTCATGGTCCTCCCAGGAGGCAGATAAAGGCCTCGTTGCCAGGAGAACACAACTCAAAGAGTGACTGATGATGTATGTCAGTCAGAGAAGGTTCAGAGAGCAGGAGAGTTTTGAGCTGGACCCTAATGGATGCCTAGAAACTCACCAAGCAGGGGCTGAGGTTGGTGCATGGGGTTGTGCTTCCCAACAGCTGGGAAAGACATGCAAAGCCACAGAGGAGCTGGATGGTCAGGCTTGGGGAGCATTGCATGGCCTCTTGTGACTGGACTGGGGGCTGCCCTGACACCTGGGGAGCAGGAGATTTGAGGTTCTTAGAAAGCTGGCTAGGGAGCTCCAGCATAGCTCCTGAGGAAGTAGAGCCTAACAGTCTCAAAAATGGGAAGCCTGGATGTGGGACACTTTTCTCTGGCGTCAGTGTGGCTCATAGACTGGAGTGAAGAGAGACTGAGGCTGCACGCGTGGAAACCAGCTGAAGACGACTGCACTGGTCCAGGTGGGAGATGCAGAGGGCAGCCGCTCCATTAGGGCAAGTGAGCAGGACAGAGAGGGCAAATGCAAGAACCTCTCAGAGGGAAAACGTGCAGCAGCGGGCACTGGGTGGTGGGGGCACAGGGGAGAGGCAGGGATGCTCGGGAGGTCTCTCATCGGCACTGAGATGCGGGATGCTCACTATGAGAAGGAGTAAACTGAGGAGAGGTGGGGGTGCAGAGAGTGGGTTCAGGTCTGGATATGTCATCTTTGAGGGGCTGGAGGAAAAATCTAATGAGCAGCAGGTGTGTGGATCTGGAGCCAAGGAGAGAGGTTCAGATTCAAGAGCTACCAGTGTACATGGGATAGTTGAATGGGAATTCGACTGGGAGTGGATCAGATCATCCAAAGAGAATGTATAGAATGAAACTAAAAGGCAGATAAAACAGGGGAGCACCAGCATGCAAAGGGCTGGCCGGAGGAGGACAGTCTGTAGAAAGAGGAGAGCCATGGTGAGAAGGGCTCAAAAGAGAATCAGCCTAAAGAAATGTCCAGGAGGTTGGAGAGGAGACACCTGCGTGCCTCCTCCAGTCTCACTCTGACACAGGGTGTATCTTGTGCTTTGTAATTGTTTATTCACTTGCTCCCCCATCAGCCTCTCGGCTATAATAAAATGATATTTTAAGTAGCAAGCTAGCTCTGCAGCCAAAGGTGTGGCTCCTACACCTTGCCTGATCCTCCCCACTCAGCCCCACTGGGTAGCCATAGTGACGTTGGAGGCATGAGACTGAGGCACTTTACCTTTGATTCTTACTTCCCTTTTATGTGTGAGTGGCTAACAGAGTGAGAGAGTACACTCTTTAATGTACAATCCAGCCGGAAAGATCAATGGCAGCTTAACATGCATTTCTGTCTAATATTCACTTTGGCAGGTCTTTGTAATAAAAATGCTGTTTTTAATGAAGTGCATTAAAATGAGAAGATTCATGGCTAGCCTGTGTGCTTTTATCACTACTGCCTCCTCTTGAGCTGTCAGAGCACAAGCCGCTCTGTGGGAGGGAAGCAGAGGAATGTCATTTTAGGAATCACATACATGCAAATTCCCCATTTCTGGAAAGATCCATTTTACTGATGTGTATGTTTCAGTTTAATTCACTATATTCCCATAATATGATATATTTCCAAAGATGTGCATTTGAGAGAAAGTTGAGCTATGAGCTAGGTGGTGGAGGGATAGAGAGAAGAGTCCTGCTATGGGCTGAATTGTGTCCCCCCAAATTTATATGTTGAAGTCCTAACCCTCAGAACTTCACAATGTGGTGACCATATTGGGAGATAAGATCTTTGAAGAGGTGATTATATTAAAATGAGGCTGTTGCAGTGGCCCTAATTCAGTCTGACTGGTGTCCTTTAAAGAAGAGGAGACTGGACCATCAACAGATGAATGGATAAAGAAGATGTGGTATATATACACAATGGAATATTATGCAGCCATCAAAAGGAATAAGATCTTGCCATTTGCAACGACGTGGATGGAACTGGAGGGTATTATGCTGAGCGAAATAAGTCAAACAGAGAAAGACATGTATCATATGACCTCACTGATATGAGGAATTCTTAATCTCAGGAAACAAACTGAGGGTTGCTGGAGTGGGGGGTGGGGTGGGAGGGATGGGGTGACTGGGTGATGGACACTGGGGAGGGTATGTGCTCTGGTAAGCGCTGTGAATTGTGCAAGACTGTTGAATCTCAGATCTGTACCTCTGAA
>NW_022589776.1:3286591-3324065 GCF_004348235.1 Phoca vitulina
GCATGGAGCACTGGGTGTTATGCACAAACAATGAATCATGGAACACTATATCTAAAACTAATGATGTAATGTATGGGGATTAACATAACAATAAAAAAATTTAAAAAAAAATAAAGAAGAGGAGACTGGATGCACGGAGAGACCTCAGGAGGATGTGTGCATGCAGAAAAGACCACATGAAGAGGCAGCAATTGGAAGGTTGTCTGCAAGCCCAGGAGAGAGGCCTCAGAGGAAACCATCCCTGCCAGTACCTTGATCTTGGACCTCCAGCCTCCAGAACTGTGAGAAAATAGATCTCTGCTGTTTAAGCCACCCAGTCTGTGGTATTTTGTTATGGCAGCTCTAGCAGACTGATATAAGACCCAAATCTTGAGATCAGAGCAATGGGCTCTGAGCTAATCCTTTGAGAGAAGAAAGTGATCCAAAGGGACAAGAGGATAGCCCATAGCCAGGTATACCCTGGAGGCCAGTGGGGTATCTGGAAACTTTTAGAAAACAGAGAGCGAGGGTGTTGGTAGCAGTGGCGACCTCTGTCTTTGGAAGCCTGAAATATCTCCCCTTGTAAGAAAGACTACACTTAGAACATGCTGCGTAATGGGATTATGCTCATAAAAGCTGGTAAAGAGTTTTCATAGACAAGTAGGTAAACAGGCACTCAATTACTATTTGTTGAATGTCACTAAATGAACTGAGAGACAGCATAGCAGAGTCGCTAGAAGCACAGGCACCGGGACACTGGCTCCACCACATACCAGCTACCTGACCCCTTTGTGCCTCAGTTTTTCCATCTGTGATATGGGAGTCACAGGAGTACCTACCTCATGGGCTGCTGTGAGAATAAATTAGTGTTATTTTTTAACATGCTTTGAGCAATGTCTGGCACATGAGAACGTGCTGTGTTCAAGTAGGTGAGTGGCTTGGGTTCGACGTGAAGAAGTCCAGTGCAACAGCTGCCCATGCAAAAGCAGGGCAGGATGCCCAAGCCAGTAAGCCCTTTATGGCCCAAGTCCCAAGTCCTGTGTACTGCCTCAGTGTCCCCTCTGCTCCCCAGTGCTGCTCTCCTTCAGGTTCTCATTGACTCTTGTTTAGACTCTCCCCAGCATCTCCAATCTGATCTCCTTGCCCTCAGCATCTTCTCCCCTGATTTCTTCCACCATTCTGCCAAAGTAATATTCAAAAAGTCGTGGCTTATTTCTGCTGGTTACTCCACGACCTAAGGGCTTGGGGAAGGGGGTGGGGTGCTGGTGAGTTGGCTAAGAAATTTCACGAAACAATATGCCAAGTGTTGGGGGTACAATAACTTTTCAGGAGTGGAGGGATAAAATCAAGCTCTTCGGCACAAAAAGGTCTTTAATAATCTGATCCTTAGTATACTTCTCTGGTTTTATTTCCTAACTCATAGTTTATGCCACACAAATGCCGAATGCATACAGTTCTGGGACTATGCAGTTCTGGGTCAATGTTACCATACCTTTGAGCATGCTCTGCCCTGTGTATTCTCTGTGCCCTGGCACACTCTTGTCCTTTTTATTCTTAATCTGATGGATTTGTGTTCACTTTCCAAAGTCCAAAAGGCCTCCTTGAGGCCTGTACAAATAGGATTCAGAGCTCCCAAATCATTCTGTTCTTACCCAGGATAAGAAAACAAAACTTGTTCCTATCCAGCTTACTTGCTATCAATAAATAAATATAAGAAGGAGAATCCAGAGAATAAGCAGGAATTTGAAATCATTGAAGGACTAAAACTGGCATTTCTTCCAAAGTATCTGGCTGCTCCTCAAAACTTCAGCAAGTGCTATAATAAAATGATATTTTAAGTAGCAAGCTAGCTCTGCAGCCAAAGGGGGCATTTGGGTCAACAGAGTAAAGAGCTCTGCGGTGACAAAAGAGCTGGCACAGAAAGACCACACACAGCCCAGATGGGAGAATCAAAGAAGTGTCATGTTGGTTTTAGCCCGTGGGCCTTAAAGTCATCAACACACCTGTGCAGGGTAGTCTGCTGTCTCGTTCATACTCCGTTCCATCTTTGCACATCTGGGACAACAGGCAAGAGAGCTTGGTGACCACATACCCGTCTCCCAGAGCCTAGAAGCAAGCTAGCGTGTGCCATGATCACGAGACAGGGAGATCTCAGGAAAACAACTGCCTCTCTGAGCATCAGTTTACACATCTATAAAATGGTCTGATTTATAAGATTACCCAGAGGACTGAGTAAGCAATGAATGGCAAAAGGGCTTTTCTAACTCAGAACACTGCAGATTCGGGTTTTGCTTGGGGGCAGAACTGCTCTGTAAGTGGTTTTAGTGCTCGTCACTCCACTTTGCTGCCTTGACAGCTCCTTTGAGCACCCAAAGCACAGTCCCCAGTGTCTTCATGCTGCTCAGTGACTTCCCAAGGCCTGTCTCCAAATTGTGCCCTCTGGGCTTCTCCTCTTTGGAAGCATGGGAAACAATTCACATTCCATACTCCCACCCCAGATCCCCAAAGTCTACTTCAGGGCTTACTGGGAGGTAGATGAATTTATCTGCTGACTGATTTTTCTTTTTTTTTTTTTTGCAAAAGCCTTAGCAAGTAATCACAGTTTTGTGCACGACCCCTCCGCTGTAAAGTACTAGAGACATATCATCTGACATATTACTCCAACACCAAATCGTGGCCCTTTTGGGAATTTGAACTCTGTGGAAACTCAGGATGGGGGTTGGGGGAGCAAACTCAAGACTGTTGGTCCCTAGAGCCCTGTAACAGCACAAGGGAAGCATCTGCTATGCAAGCCTATGGATAAACTACAATACCCTATAATGGGATTCCCCTAACTGCATTTTAAGGAGAGGATAATGGAAAGGTGGGATTGCATGAAAAAAAAAAAGTGCTGGAAGAATGGCTTTTAAATGTTTCTATATTTTGGTAACACATTAGCAAAATATAAGTGAAAAAATCCGTAAGGATAAATGAGATGATGATAACCATGGATCATTTTTAGTTCCTGGGAAGCACAGCACCATATAGATTTGAGGTGTTATTATTATGTGTATAATATATAGAGAGACATTGTATATTTATTCACAGCGAAGCTCACATATGTCATTCCTACTAATAACATTTTCTTTCCTAGCTCTGGTGTAAAAGGAGATACGCCATTTTCATATGTTCCACACATACTCAGAGGAACCTGCTTGGAATATTTTTGCTGATGAAATTTTCTGGGTTGTAACATTCATCTCTTTGAAGCACTTGCTTCCTATAAACCCACGTGGAGGTTTGTGCTTTTACCTCTCATTGCGATGCCATCTACACGTGGATTTTTGTGTCAACTGCTTATCTCAGGCATTAGCCAATTTTTTGTCTGTTTGTATTGTTTATAAGGTGCTGGACACACATGGTGCTTTGCGAGTGGACCCGGCTCCCTGCCCTGTGGAGAGCACCACCTAATGAAAATAGACAAGCCCAGCACACTGGAAATCATACAAATACAAGATGAAATATGCTGCTGGCTTGGGAATCGGGAAAGGCCAGTCGGGACTTAGAGGATCTGGAGAAAGAAAGGGAAGAATTCGGAGGGAAAGGATGATCTAAAATTGAGGCACTTGGAGTCCGTTCTTACACACACACACACACACACACACACACACCACACCACACACACACACACACACACACACACACACACACACGCTGAGTTGGAAGGAACCTGTTGAAGTCGTCAGTTCCCCTCATCTCCCAGTATGTTTTTCTCTCCCCTCCGGCCATGTCCCTCGGCCTTGATCATCCCCAACAGTGGGGACAGGCCATTTAAGTGCAGATCTTTGTAGAGCAAGCGTTTAATCTCCAGCTGGCTTCCTCTGCCACCCAGCATGCTTCTGGGTGGCTCATTGCCTATACTGTCACTGGCTAGGTGCTCAAAGAATGCAAATTCACTTGCGTTATTAGTGATCACAAGGTGCAATGGAGAAATTAAATGTGCTGCAAATAAAGGAGTATATAGTTCATCCTCACATTAAAAATAAACCATTTGGGGTTATGTGTAATTGCTCTCTTGGATTCTTCATTTCATTGGCAATTCTCTTTAGAGTGGATAATTGGAAACTCCCGGTTTAATTTATACACACAGACCTACACAGTTTTGGGTGAGAAAACTTGCACCAACTTTCAATATGTATGCATACATTGTCCACATGGAGTGAAATTCGTATGAGAGGAAGAGAAGGAGAGAAAGAAAGGGAATGGAGCAGACAGGACTCAGTTGCGTGAATTTGAAAAAAAGCAGAGTGCAACAGAGAGCAGAAGTAGGCTCCCATGTGAATACCGGCTCTGGGTCTGACCTGTGCAGGTCATTTAACCTCTCTGTGTTTCCATTTCTCCATCCAGTTATGTATTTTGTAAACATTCAATTACGTTCCTGGTGTGGCCCAAGAGGTAGAGTAGATCCAACCCTTGGATTCATCTCTGTTTCTGTGAATGAATTCTATCTAGCCCAGCATCCTTTGGCGACACTTGTCTACCCTCTGTTAATGAAGTCCACTATCTGTGCTTCCCTTCAAGCATCCACCAGGGTGAATGATGTAAGAAAGATGGAAGGAGATTGATACCCAGCTCAAAGTTCCCCACCAGTGTGGAAGAGGACGTCAAGGGACCTTGTTGGTACAAAATGATTTGGCTGCCTCCCTTTGGTAGGACCTGCTCCTGCTTCTCTGGGAGTGGTACTTAAACCATCAGCACCCTCTGTTAAATTCTACTTATCACCACTGGCAATTTGGCCATTGGGGCTCATATGGTACAAATGCGGCCAATAAAAGGAAATAGGACTTCATGCTATGGTTATAAGTTGGTAGGTTCTGGGGCATATGGATTATATTAGCCTATATACTTAGAGCATTATTTTATGCCAAGCCTCTTCCATACATTTCATCTTCACTGTAGCAGCTTGACACTATTATCCCCATTTGACAGGTGAAAAAATTAAGGTTCAGAAGAGTTAAAAAGCCTGTTCAAGATTACACACAGGTTGAGCTGGGATACAAATTCCAGATAATTTGTTCTCAACCACTGGCAAGACTTTGTTTCATGATGACTCTGGAGGGGCTGCCAAGAAGCTGCCCAACTGTGCTTCTTTGCTATAGGAAGGACACCCTCTCTGCCCATGGTATAACTTTTTGGTTTCCTTGAAAAAATCAGGGCACCTATTTTTATAGCACTGGATTGGAATACATTCAGAAGGCTTCACCTGAGGTCTCCCTAAAGAGGACCCCAACCAATAAGTCAGTATCCCCCAGAGAAGCCCTTCTTTCTTCAAACCCTCTACGTTAAGGTGATTAGGCTACTCACTAGGGAGTCTCTAAGCAGGTAGTGTAGTCTTTATCCTCCTCTTCTCCCTAAGAATTTTAATCCTGATGACCCAATACCCCAAATTCAGCCCCCTAATTTCTCTAAACTCTCCTTGAGCCTGTCAGCTTCTATTGCACAGAGGTCTCCTGACTGGACTTGGCAACCGGAGTTCCTGAGGTTGGTATTCAGATTAGCCCCACATACCATTCTTGATACCACACTTAAGTAACAGTACAGCTTGACTACTCATTGATTATTGACTCACTGAGGTCTGAGCTCTGAATATGAGATGTGGATTTCTAAGGATCTCATGGCATCCCTCTGATATGCTTTGTGGCTGGCTGATTCCTTTGAAAACCCTTCCAGCTGCTGTGGGTAGCTGCATTTTCCAGTTACTTCTGAGCCAAACTAATGAGGCATGCTAATTTTGGGAGATGCATAACCATTGACAAACCTTCAAATCTCCAGGAATAGGATTCTGGTGAGATTCTAGATAAATGCTAAGGTATTTGAGACCTCCAGAAGTAGCTCTTGTCTTTGTGTTTCTCTGAAAGAACAAGGACGGGTGGTGGCACCAGCCAATAGGAGCAGGAGCAGAGGGAGGAGAGGGCACAATGACCACAGGGAATGATCTGCTTTCATATGCTAAATTCTGGCAATCTCCATGGAGGCTTTCCCTCAGCTTCCTCATAGCAGCCCTGGGACTGACAGTGACCCCCGGACTCCTCCCACAGTTCTCTGGACTGATCCTTGGTTCCGTTCTCCAGCTGCAAGGTCAAGAACTTGGACATGCCCTGGGGCTATGCCCTTTGAAGGAGATCTGTGTGAAAAACTAAGAAAGCAGCACAAATAACTGGCCTGGAGAATGTGATAAGCAGAGAGAAGGATGGATTTAGTCAATACTGTGAGCAGTAGTTCGTCCCCATTGTCTCCTACAGCCTCATTTTCCCTCCCCTCTAATCATTATGGCTAATATTTACTGAATGCTTACACTATACTTGGCACTGTGCTAAGTACTTTACATGCCATTATATAATTCAGTTCCCACAATGCTATATGAGAAGTTTGGAGGGAAGTTTAGAGAGGTTAAGAAGCTTACGTGAAATCAAATGCTAGTAAATTAGAAAGGTCAGATTTGAACTCAGAACTCTCCCAGCCCCCCCAAAGCCACTAGTTTTACTACCTTTTCTCTGACCTCCCTCTTTTCTCCAGGTGTCTAATGTCCCCAGTTCTCCTTTTAGCCCTTTGGGTCTCATTGCCCTATCTTTTCCAGGGGCTATTTTAGGCTACTTCTTATCCTTTTATTAATCCACACTTACATGATTCTATATTTATTCACCCTAGGGATGTTTCTTTTTGATAGAATAAACTAATTTCTGCTAAAGTGTCAATGACTACCAAGGAGTAATATATTATCTTAAACTGAATATCCTCTGCATTGTCACGGTGGATTACTATACCTTACCATCAAGGAGAGAGAAATTTGTAAATCTCAGCCTTTATGTCTGAATCAGTAAGAAAATTTGAAGTTTGGGAAAGGGGAGTGGGGCATTCATCTTTGCACCCTTTGAATCACATTATCTTACTAGCTTGACATATAGTAAATGCTCAATAAATGTTTATCAATAAAATGGATGGATGAATGAATGAGTGAACGAACACATGAATGAATATGAAAATATCTAGACAAGATTTAAGTGTGTGGCAATACTATGTCTGGACAGTAGAGGCCACTATTAACATTTTCCAACATCTGTGCCAGTAGTAATCATTGCAGGGAAAGCCTGGGGCATGGACAATTCTGTTATCCTAAAGGTTGATTATGTGGATAAAATTCTGAGATGAATTTCAGTGTGCTCTCTCCCCTCACTAAGCCCTTCATCAGAAGTATAGACGAGGGATAGTTCTCTCTGCTGCCTGGAGAGAAGACCAGACCCTCCCTTCCCTAGAATAACTGATGCTGTTGGGGAGTCCGCTTGAGACAGAGCCCACATAGAATGATGACAGCAAAAACCTCCCCTGATAGACTCTGCATTTGTGGGTGGCTCTAGGGAGGAGGATGAGGACGGTGGGATTGAGCATTGGCTAAATGTTGGTCTCTGCTTTTTGGTATAACTTTCTGATTAGAGCACTACCAGAAGGCAATATTCCAGATAATCCCCCAATTCCAACCTTCACCATGGTAACTCAGATAGGAATCTGGGAATCTAAATGGACCCAGAACTTTTCTCTAGGAACAAGCGTAGTCTTTTGCCCAGAAAGCCCTGTCCCAATGAGTCCTGTTGGGAGTGGGAGTAATAGCTGTTCTGGTTGGCATCCTCTGTACCAGAGCCATTTGAATAGGTTCTCGGGGTTATCTCTTCTGTGAGGCTTCCCTGAAAGACTCTGCCTCCCCAACCACACACCTGCCCCAAGTGTTGTCACATTCTACATACACTGAGCGGTCAGTTCATTAACGTTTTCTAGGTATATCACTGTGCATTCTTCAAAGGCAGAGACTTTTTTTTTTTTTAATCTTGAGGTCCTAGAAGAATTAGTGATTGAAGTCCACTAGGTTGCACTGTGATGATCCAAATCAGCTATCAGGACAACAAAATTAACCTACTATTTAATTGTCATGTTGTTTATGTCGCGTGGATAGAGGAAAGGGAAGGAAATAAAAACAGTACTTTCCCAACTTCGCCTTTGGCCTTTGCTATGGTGACAGGAGGGGATAAAACTTTTCTTGCTGAACATAATGAACCAGAGTTAATTTTATGCATGTTTATTTTTGTTTCTTCATGCACAACAGGAGATCCTTAATGACCACCCAACTTGTGTCTTATTAAATTGAAAAAGATGAAATGAATTGCATGAACCATAAGCTTATATGCTACCATAGGCTAATGAGGGAAATGCTGATTAAAGTTTACTCAGCAAAGAACAGTAACACTGTATACCCTGAGCAGAGCAAAATAAATGTACACCAAGGGGATACACTAAGAAGGTGAGTATCTAGCCTGATACTTTACAATTATTAGTTGAACATATGAATTAATTAACTGGCTAGGAACAATGCAATAAATGAAGATGATAAGATCCCTCTGTTCCCTTCTTAATAGATTAATGGAGTCGAACTCACTGAAACTTACTCTAAGGTTCTATGAAATATGGAGCCAGCACCAAGAGAGCCCAAATCCAAGTGTGCCATTCTCCCTAGGCTGTGTGTGCTCGCAGACACAGCCAGGAGAGGTATCTAGACCTCATCAGATGGAGACCTCACCCAGTGGTCTCTCACAGGAAGTCCAAAATTCTGTTTTGCACCTCAAAGCTTGTTTTGTCTCATGTGGAAGGAGAAGTTGACCAGTTGCTCCAAACTGGGCTAGATGGTGCCTGCAACTTAACTCACTGGGCACTCATTTCAAGTCAGCTCCCCAAAGATTTATTAAATACTATGTGTAAGCAAGGAGTTATGCCCAGTGCTGGTGGCAAAC
Source organism: Phoca vitulina (assembly GCF_004348235.1). Classification (NCBI taxonomy): domain Eukaryota; kingdom Metazoa; phylum Chordata; class Mammalia; order Carnivora; family Phocidae; genus Phoca; species Phoca vitulina. Next base: position 3,295,387 of record NW_022589776.1, read on the forward strand.
AGATAAATGAACAGGCTACCATCCCTGCCTTCGAAGGCCTCCCAGTCTACTGGGGCGGCAGATAAATCAAGAGATGAGTAAGATGTCCTGTGTGGTAACTGCTATGAGGGAGATGCAGTAGGAGTCTAGAGGAGGGGACACCTGATCACACCTGCTCAGAGTGGGAGATTAGAAGGAAAGGGCTCTTTGAGAGGAGGTGGAACCTGGGCTGAGTCTAGGATGAGTTCAAAGATTATGTCCAGGGCTTTGGGACAATAGAATGGGGCAGATACAGCAAAGAGGGCCTTGCCGGTAAAACAACAGAGGCCCATCCCTACACCTGTAAGAGGAGGTGTGGCTAGAACACAATGGGAAGAAGAGGGAAGGGGTGAGAAGATGGGCAAATGGTAAACACAGGCCAACTGAAGGAGGGAGGGTCTGGATGCTAAGAGCTTAGATTTGACCCTGAAAGGAACAGTGAGCCACTGAAGAGCTTCCTAATGGGTCAAAAAGGGGGTGCTTACTGGATTTGATCCTCTGCCATCAGTTTAGAGATGAGTTGTCAGGATGTTGGATTTTGAAGGGGACAGAACCAGACCCCAGAGGCAGCTGAATGTAGGAGACTGGCAACCAGGAGATTGGGCTTCCAGTTCAGGCTCTGTCACTGAGCTCCCTTAAGTCTGGAGGGCTCTTGGCGTCTTGCCTTTGTGCCTGCAGACACCCTGCCTGGTACTAACAGCTGTCAGGTGTGTCTTCTACAGGTCCCATGGCCCATGCGCCCCCCGACTCTCATGGTGCTTTACTTGCCAGTTTCCTTGTCCATATGCCCCCACTGGACCATGCACTCCTAAAGGGCAAGGATCCTTTTCCCTTGTTCAACATGACATCCCTGGTATGCAGCACAGGGCAAGGTACGTAGAGGTTGCTCAACAAATCTTCTTTTAATGACCAAAGGAGTGAATGAATGGACAGAAGGACGGATGGAAGGTCACCTAACCTCTCTGAGCCTTTATTTACTTCATTGGCGTATTGGTAAAATGAAAACCATCTCTATGCTCCGGTCTGATTATCAAACTCTTCACTCCAACCCTCTACAGTCCTTAATGTGTTACTTTCCCTCTCCCCCACAGCCTCTCTCCCTCCTTTACCTCTTCTCCCTGTGCTCCCACTGTCTCCTCTCTCCCTTGCTAGACTCCTGCTCCTATGTTGTGTTCCATTTCTTCACTTTCCCCTGGCTTTCCTGTTGCATACATTCCCTCCCCTCACCTCTGTGTTCTCTCCCTCTGAAGGTCACACTCCTTTGCCCTTTCCTTGCTTCCTGGCTCTCCCTCTGACTCCCCCCTGCTTCTTCCCATTTGGTCCTCCTTCCCTTCCCTGATTGTTTTTGTCCTCATGAAATTTCTACTAACCTAATTTCCTGCTTGGCTTTTGCTCCTGGCACTTGGTTCTAACTGACCTCCAGACTCTTCTCTCCATTTATTCTGAACAGAACAAACTGGCAATGATAATAACATGGATGCTATTTCAGCAAAGAAAGGAATAAAGAAGTAGAAGATGTATTTGAAGGGACTGGCAGATCAGTTGTGGAAGGAAGGACGGACACCACTGAGTTCATCATTGAGAATACCCTGTCTTCCGATGGAGCTTCGGAGGATTTGCAAGCATATGATGAGCATCTGGAACTGTTCTTTCCAGAAAATAATATATCAGAAGGCAGAAAAATAATTATGTTTCCCTCAATGATCCCAGCAAAGATGTTTGCTTTCCTAAAGGACCTCAAGGCACTCATAAAACTAGGAAAACTGAGTTAAGTGCTTTTTATTAAACCATTAAGAGTTTTTATTCAGCTAAGACAAATGTCTTCACTGAAGGATACAGAGTTTGATAGTATAGAAAATACCCAGATGAAAACTTATCTGAATAAGACATGCATTTGGCATTTAGGTCTCCAAGTGTCTGATTCCCTCCTTCAGCCCCAATCAGCCAACCAAAGAATATTCTCTAATGCTGGACTCACTGAGTCTGGAGACGTGATGGAGAGCAGGCATGAGAGGTCTTGGCAGCACTGGAAGTTTCCTGAAGCATAAATGATTTTGTGGACTAAGATGGAAGGAGCAAGGAATCTGTTTTCTTTCCTCACTAGCCAGGGACCCCCCAGCTCTCCCTGCCTACTCCGCTTCAGTGGCCTCAGGGAGCCTGAGCGATGTGCCGGGGACCAGGACATTGACAAGGAGGAAGGGCAGTCAGGAATGGGGGATTCCCATCCATCTTCAGAGCCCTCAAATCTCTGGTCGACCATGAAATACATAAAGGGTGTGGACTCAGAAAAGACACATTTAAAGCTTTCCATTCCCTGCTTTCCCATCATACCTGCTGGATCCATGATCATCCTAGAGCAGATTTTTCTGGGGACATTGCAGCTCTTGCCTTAGTTCTTTCCCCACTTTTTCAAGATGGAATAAGAACCAGCTATGAGAATCTTGTGTGCCAAAGGATTTAGTATAATAATGTTTATTTATAAGGAATAAAATTGAGCTAGGCACAGTGAGCTTGCAATGGCTCAGACTTAATAATAGTAATAGCTAACATTTATTGGCTATTTACCATGTGCCAGGCACCATGCCAAGCATTTTATATATAATTTCTTATTTTGTCCTCATAACAGTTCTATAAGGAAGAAACATGTTGTCATCACCATCCTAGGTGATTTAACCCACCGAAGGTCATTCTAAGGCACACTCGTTTGATGATCTTCCCAGCATCCTTTTCCTTGGGGAATTGACTGCCTTCCTTCTGGGAACCGCTCTTCCCCTTTTCCTCTGCCCTACCCACATGGCTACTGTGGGAATGACCATGGATTTTTGTGACTTGCCCCAGCCAAAGGTGGCCACCCCAAGGCATTTTTGAATCCTGGAAGAGAGAGCAAGATCAGTCTGAAGTTCTACTGTGATAACCTGGAGTCTGATACTAGCCACATTTTCTGGAACGTGAAGCACCTGGGGGAAAGTCGAATGAATGACACACACCAGAGCATTGGTGGCCTTGAAGTGCCAGACTACAGTTGCTCCTGAGGCCCAACTTCTTCTCTTGGGCTCCTCCAGCCACCCCAGTGCTTTCATGATAAAGATTCTCCTTTGCTTTAGTTCCTTCAAATTGGTCCCAGGAAAGCAGTGCTGAGTAGCAGTTATGTGCATGGGCTTTGGGGCCAGACAGCCTAAGCCTAATCCAGACTCCACTAAACCATGCTTGTGTGATCTCGAGCAGGTCACTCACTGCCTCGTGCCTCAACTTCATCTCAACAATGGGGATAATAACAGTACCTACCACTGCAGATTTTTCTGGGGGTTATAACTCAGGTAAAGTAATTAGCACTGTGCCTGGTACGGGGTGAGATTCCAAAAAAAGGTGTTCCTTATTTCTAATACTAATTTTGATTGCCACTTTTGTTATGATCATTAATATTTTTTCTACTGATCATTTGTGGAATCACAGGGTTCTAGTTAAGGCTCTCTGTGGTACCTGGGATTTGAAACTTTCCACCCACATTTCTGGAAATGTTCCTGGGGAAAGGGTGGAGTTGAGTGTGTGGATGGCTGTGAAGGTGTCCATGTGGGATTTGGCTGAGGGCATCGAACTGGTGTTTGATTGCAGGCCTGGGGTAGTTCAGAAATAAGAGCTAATAATATCTTCAAAAGACTTCAGTGAACAGACTGCCACTTTGTGCAAACTGTGAGGTGGGGTGTGGGAACATGGAGAGCCAGATTGATTTTTAAAATGCTGAACTTCCAGGCTGTTGTAAGAAGCAGTCAGCAAATGAGAGATCTATAAACCCTGGGAACACACAGTGCATCGCTGCGGACAGTGCCGGGAGATGGATTAAGCATTGAGAATGAGTACTTTGCAGAACAAAGAAGTTTTTATGTGATGTCAGAATTTGAAAATTCCCAGAACTGTTTTTTTATGGGCAAAGTTGGGTGGGAAGAGAAGGGTGGAGAATGAAATTAAATTTCTTTAAAAGGATCACCGCTGAGGATTAAATGCTGGTTGGAAGAAAGCACTAGAAGCCAGATGTGATTTGGGAATGCAGTGAGGGGCAATGGAGGGGAATAGATTCAATACAACCCTGCCCAGTTTTTCTGCTGGGCTGGGAAATTGATTTAGCGGGAGCTGGGCAGGGATCCTCAGAGACCCTGCACAGTCTTTGGTGGAAAGTGGGGCAGATCGGTTACCGGGCCCAGCTTCTCATGCTTCCCAGGTATCTCTTTTCAAGAAAGTCACTTGGGTTGGGGCACCGATTATTGATCCTCAGCTACCATCCACGTTCCAGCATGGGCCAGTGCTCATGTCACTCAAGGAAACGCAAGAAGAAACTCCCAGAATCCCCTGCTACCATGAAAAGCTGGTGAATGACATGTGGGGCAGGGAATGAGAAGAAAATGTGTCTTCTGGCCCCAAGAAGGGTGGATGGGGCAGGTGGGGAGGGAAGGGTGCCAACACTTTGAGGAGAGGCCAAAGAAGATGGAACATTTAGGATAAAAGAACAGGAATCTTGAGGACAAAGAGGGTGTTTGGAGTTCATGGGACTTGAACCTGTAAGTGAATGCAGTCTACCCCAGGGAAGGTGAATGAATCAAAGTCACCCAATGTAGCGGTGAATGTGTCACAGCCCTAGGACTTCAATTCATGGAGGACCGTAGTAATTTATTTGTTAGTGTCTCCACACATATTTTAGACCCCTGTCAACACCCTGAGGGTGCAAGGAAGTGATATGATTATCTCCCCTGAATACATGGGCAAGCACAGCTATTGTAGAAAAATAGAACAGCCCAGGTCACCCAGGATGAGCCAGGAACAAGCCAGAAGCTCTGAATGGCAGCACAGTGTCCTTCCCTTCTACCTTGCTCACAAAGGCCAGGTCCACTTCTGAGTAATTCATGTGGTCCCCAGGCACACTTCCATCCCATGCAAAGGATGACCATTGCACTCTGTGGATGGAGGTTAGACAGGGTCAGAGCCGCAGTCTTTGCTGGGAAAAAGCTGGGGACTCCTACAGTCTTCAGGGTTTGTGCAAACAATGTGCTTGTCCCAATCCCCAAGTAAAGCATGGTTGCTGAGCCAAGCTGAACTGTGTGTTACCATTCATTTAGGAGGGGCTAAGATAGGAGTGGAGACGGTGTCTTCTTGGGGATACAGGGTAACTCCTTCCCCTCCCTGTGGTCTTACTGCCCTGGAAGTCCCAAAGGCACAAATCTCGAAGGGAGCTGGCTAATTCTTTGATGTTGTGACATGAATGACGGCTGGCTGATGGTGAGCTGAGTGTCCTTTGTGCTTGACCATGTTTAGTTTTTAATAACACTCACCATCCAGAGTCTGGTACTTGTCTAAGAACTTTATATCTACCATAACTTGTGTTTTTCAGAAAGTTGAAATGGTATATCTATACATTTTTCAAACTTCAACCAAAAGAACTACACATTTTCAATCCACAATATATGGGTTTCTTATAACATAATAAATTCAAATAATAATTCATTTCCTATTTTGTCACAAAATCCTTCTAGCATGTCATCTCCTGACTTCGCCTGCTTACCACTGAGGGGGACTGAGCTCTGGTGATTTCCTCCCATTCCCCTCTGGCAAAATAGAACCTCAGAACAGGAACGTAAATGCCTCGGGATCACACAAGTTAGCAGACACATCCAGACCGCCTGAGTTTAAATACAGCACATCCTACCATTGCCCAAGCATCCACATAATTATGTCTAAATTCCCAGTCCCAGACTTTTAAACTGTAAGCTTTTTGATAGTTGGTTCCATGAATTATTTAAAAGTTACATAAAGGAAGATCACTCATTGTGGGTCAAAGGCCATTGATGACAATCCCATGAGGGGCCCAAATGTAGGCCTCCCAGTAACCACTTGCAGAACTAAATTTGTTTTCCTGCTCAACGAACAAACAAATTGCATCAAATTTTGGGGGTGGGGGAAGTTAACAAGAGCATTCAATTTTCCAGTTTTTCTTTCTGGAGAAAGCCCGAGTTTGTTTTGTCTGTTGTTTTTGAATATTGCATGTGCTGGTATCATTTACAAGAGTCATTTGGTGATCAGATTGCATGTCTCCCTTGTTTAGATAGTTTTGTAGATGGATCGGCAGTTGTTTGCATACAGCTGTGCACATCTGGCATGCAGGTGTTTTCTGATAGGCCAACTTGCTTACGGAATTATCTCTTCTGGGAATGAAGACAAGAAATTGCCAAAGACCTTAGACAAAGCTGTCCATGAACTAGGGCACTGATTTGTTTCTGACAAAAATTTTCTGAGAATAGTTGGGCAAGATGATGAGCTACACATGCAGAAACAGGAGGGGTCACAGAATTCCCATCCTCAAAGACAGGTGTGTGCCAAGGCCCGACGTGGTTTAGGGGGCTTGGGACAGTCTGGGGGGTTAGTCAAACTTCTACCATGAATACTCAGGGATGAAATTGAATAGCCAATTGGAATTTCTTAAAAATAATCTTGTGTGGGTGTGTGTGGGGGTGTGTGGGGATTGGGGGTTATGGATGGAAAAGAGAGAAGTATGGGATTGATGATTTTTATAGCTGAGTGATCGGTACACGGAGCTGTACCAATTGACAACTCTATTTTTATGAATTGAAATAATTTTCTGTAATAAAAAGTTAAAAACAAAATCTGTTCCTACATATGGGCACCCAGAAGTACAGTTTGTATTTTTAGGCCTTTTATTAATTCCAGGTAGCGGATGGCTGTGGGCATGCAGGAATGGACACAGGCAGTGAGAGGAGCAAGAGATGGGTGGAGGGCCACTCGCGGAGCAAGGGCGAAAAGCAGGACAAGAGAGAGACTGAGAGAAGGGGAAGAAAAAGCTAAGTGGGAGAGAATGGACTTGGCACCCTCACCTCCCCCGTGGCACATTATTCTCTACTGTACCCATTAGAAAACGGTGCCTTTTTCTTGTGTACCACGTCTGTCCCCACGCTCTTTCCCCAAACACTTGGCAGTCACTACCAGGAAGGGAGCCTGTGGTTCCATGAAATATGCCCAGAAAAGGGGCTGGTAGAAATCAAATGTGCACTGAAGCCACATTCTGTCACAGCTCCAAACCTAATCCAAGGGGTGACCAAGAAAGAGAGAAAGGTGAAAGAGGGAAGGTGACCAAGGAAACAAAAAGCAAGGCAGTTTTGGAGGAAGCGCTCTTCAGGGGAGAAGCTTACCTGGGCCATCGACTTGCTTATGCCCAGAAGAGGTGAGCCTGCGTGCCTCAGGCCCTCGGAACATACCTGGTCCCTCCTCTGGCAGATGCCTGGCTGGGAGCAACTGACTCTGTCCTGGCCCAGCAAGCAAAGGTCCCCTCTGGCTTGTTACAACCTCAATGGGAGAAGTGGTGGCCACCTTTCCAACCAGGACAGCCTCCTCCAGGCTCCTTTCCAGACCTTTCCAAAACCACAAATACTCTGAACTAAGCCTGTGAATGACCCTTTCCATTCCCCGCTGCCAGCCGGGCTCCAGGCTGAGCCCCGCTTCTTCCCAACAGAGGAAGACATGCTCGGGGTTAAGGGCCTGGGAAGGAGGTGAGAGCATTTGCTGTGCTGCAGGGGGAGCATATGGCTGGGTGGCTGCAGCTAGCTGCGGCAATTTGCAGGAGGTGCCCACAGCTCTGAAGTCCGCTGTGCACACTAGAGTCAGCCACACAGCCTGGGCAGGTGCGGGGTGGCAACCATCTCAGCTTTCCTTTGCTATCAGGGCCCCCCCTGCTTCCTCCTCCCTCCTTCCTCCCCTGTCTTGTGTCTTTTCAGTGGCTGGGTCTGAGCCACCTCTCCCCACTCCTCCTGGTGCCTGGCCCCAGTGGCCCCTTGCCCCTCACCCCTCCCTGCAGCCCCCCATCGGCCCTTGAACAGCTGGGCTCTCTGGGGACGCGGCTGCTTGGGCTGCAGTTCTGTGGGCACAGGTGGCCCTGGCAGATGCAAGTTCTTTCCATTCATGTGGGTAAACAGTAAACATTATATTAAAATATTCATCACCAGAGCCTCTGCCTGAATGTTAATCTGGGGTGGGAGCTGATTCCTCGTCCCCGGCAGAGCACACAGTGCCACTGTCACTGTGGTGGCAGAATGGTCAGGAAAGGTCGGCCTGAGTGCAAAAGCATTGATTTTTGCATTTGCTTTTTTTGGGGGGTGAGCTGGGGGAGAGACTGTGGGGCTTTCTGGCCAGAGAGATGGCCCGTATAACTGCGAGGACGGTATTTGTAGGGCATTGCTGCTGCTGAGCCAGTGGACCCAGGTGGACCTGTAGAATAAGCCGGAATCGGATGCAGGGCTCCTGGCTGCCTGTTTATCACCTTTGTATTTATATGTCCAGCTGTGTCCTGAATGCTAAAAAGTCCTGTGGCTCTTCAAGCACCAGCTAGTTATCCATTTGCTCTGTGTTGTTAAGGATTGCATGCCATGTACCTGTTTGATCTTTGCCATTGAGCCCTAGGAGTCCTGACGGAGTCTGGACAGTGCCTCGGTGATAGCAGAGGAAGGACAATCTAGCTTCTTTCTCAAGGAGAGATCATTGGAGGAAGGGGACACACTGTTCTCGGCGTCGAAAACATTTCAGTGGCAGGAAGTTCTTGCCTAGTGTTCTGACCAGGCAGTGCTTTCCTGCCTGCCCTTGAGAATTCACAGTCCAGTGCAGACAGAGATAAATACACCATGTACTGGGCTAATTAGTCAGGTCAAAGAGCTGTGGGAACCCGGAGAAGGGACTGACGACACCACACAGAACAGAAGACGTTTGGAGTGATACTCAGTAGCAATAAAATTTCCTAGGCAGAGGGAAGTCATAGACCAAATACTTTATCTAGCACTTACCGAGTACAAAGCACTATTCTAAACACATTACTGTGTATTTACCCTGCAAGGCAAGTCTATGAAGTTGGTATTATTATTACCTCTATTTTATAAAGGAGACAACGGAAGCATGGTAAGAGTCAATGACTTGGTGAAGGATCACACTAGTAAGTGTCAGAGCTTGGATTTGAACCCAGGCAGACTGGCTTTTCACCGTTTTACTGCATTGCCTTTAGATGAGCACAGGATGTTCGGGGAGCCCGTGAAGAAATCAGTACAGCTGGGGCCCATGGACTGAGTGTGTGAGGAGTGGTTTTCAAGCTGGACGTAGAGTTGAGCCAGATCGTGAAGGACCTCACATGATTAGATCTCATCCTACAGAAAATGGGGTCAATGACAATTATCTTCTGCCAAATAACACTAGTCTCTCCAGACTCGGCATAGGTCTTACTGGTCAACCCGTCAGTAGCTCTTGGCCAACTCCTCTCTACACTTGGAATATTCCTTGCTGGGCTCTAGACAGTGCTGATCACGAGGGGGGATTCTTCCACTTGCTACTCAGTCTACTCTTTTTGATGTACCCAAGAATTGCACTCATCTCTGTAGTAGTCTGCTTGGGCTGCCATAACAAAATACCACAGGCTGGGTGGCTTAAACAACCAAAATTAATTTTCTCACAGTTCTGGAGGCTGGATGTCCAAGATGAAGGTGCCAGCCTGGTTGCTTTCTGATGAGAGCTCCCCCCTTGGGTTGTAGACAGCTGCCTTCTTGCTGTGTGTTCACATGGCTTTATTTTTTTGTGTGCACATGGGGATGGGGGCATGGGGTGGGAATGGGAGCATGGGGGTGGGGAGTGGGAGCAACCTCTCTGGTGTCTCTTCTTATGAGGGTACTAATCTTATCATGAGGACCCCACTCTCACGACCTCATCTAACCCTGATTACTTCCCAAAGGCCCCATCTCCAAATACCATCACACTGGAGGCGTAGGGCTTCAATATGCATCTTGGGAAGACAAACATTCAGTCTATTACATCCATGGAGGACTCAGACCCATTACCTCCTGCATCTAGTTGAGGAAAAGCCCTAGGGTGTGGAAGCAAGGGCAGGCAAACTCCAGGATGGCCTGAAATTTCACAGCTTATCACGTCTCCCTTCTCCTCCTCCTTCTTCCTCTTCCCCTCTCCCTCCCTTTCCCCTTCCCCCTCCTTTCCTCCTTGACCTCCCTCCCTCCCTCTCTCACACACAGATAAACACTTTTAATTTTAAGTAAACTATCATACAGACACACACACTTATCATTCCTTATACAAGTCAAGGTAACCTCCTCATTGAGGTCATCTGAACTCCCTCTATATATACCCCACAGCACCCACAAGACATTTCTACATGTTTGTCTACTGTCTGCTTTTCTGGCAGGGACCATGGCATACCTGTATTTTTAGCTCTGGTGCCTGCACAGTGCCGGCAGCTCTCAGTAAGTGCCGATGGAAGGCTTATCGAGTGACTCAATGAACATGCTCTTAGGACATGAGGATGTAAAAGATGATCCCTTAGATGTACTGGGAGTGGAATTGGGGGAAAGATATACTTGAGGTCACTGGCGACGATGTTCCCCAACTAGATTCAGGACCAAGACCTGGGAACAGCGCAACCCACGGCCGTCCTGTGACGCTGTCCATGGTGGCTGCCGGCTGGCTGGCTGAGCTCCTACGTCAAGACCGTGTGATGATCATGACATCATAGGTGCCGTTGATGCCTGCTGGGACCTGCTGTGACCTGGGACCTGCATCAGGGGTTTTACACAGGCAGTCCCATCAATCCTCACATACCCAAACTGTGTCTTCCTTGAACTCACTCATGAAAAGGAGCAGAATTAAGAAGTCTCGCTGCAGTCCCTGAATATTCCATTGTGTCGCTTCCTCAGGTCCCGTCACGGAGCCACTGAGAGACACCAGATTGTACTTCAGGGGAACATGCTGGCTGATTCCTCCTGGAGGATGTTTAACATCTTACCCTCCTCGAGGCATTTTGGAATTAATTTTCGGAAGTCTTTGCATTGTTTTACCACATAGAGAAGTTCATGTTCTGGTGCGTTTTCCCGTTATTAAAATAGAAATACAGCTTGTACTTTCTGAGGGCCTGATTCTCACGGATTCCAAGTCTCTGCATTATTTTTAGACTCCCGTATATATGTGACTGAAGTCTGCAGGAGCACATCCATCTCACTTATTTAAATACCTTTCACCAGGTATTCCCTGCCTTATCCTTGTTTTCCCACCCTGCCAATCCGCGTGGATGTGCTACATACGTCTCTCTAATAACCTGGGTGGGAGCTCGGCACACGCATGGCTCCTCATTCTGTGAAATAAGTACAAATTGAAGTGTTGGCTGGCACAGGCTCTTCTTGGTGACTTGAGGCTGCCACATGCATGGAGCTTCTCTGGCACTGTTTACTGACATCTCTCATTTTCTGTCTTGCTGGGATCTGGGAATACTTTAAACATTCAGCTCGAGGTAGCACTTAGCATTTATTAACTGCCAGTTCCGTGCCAGGCACTGGGCAAGCACATCCCTGCTCCCCATCTCACTCATCTCGCTCCCCATGAGAGTGTTCTGGGAGTCTGTAAAATGATCTGCATTTTGCGAACAAGAAACTGAGGCTCAGAGTTTAAATAAACTGGATCGAGTTCTCCTAGCTATTAAAAGGGGGAACAGGGGTTTTAATCCAGCTTTTTTTTTTTTTTCATTTTATACGCATCTCTAAAGGGCCTACTATGGTCTAGGTGCCACTCAAAACATGTTACAAATACTAATGCATCTAATCCTTATAGTCATACTTCAGGGTAGGTACTGTCTGATGTTAACAGATAAGGAAACTGAGGCACAGAGGAATGAAGTGACTTGCCCACATTTATCCAGCTGGTGGATGGTGGAGCCACACACTCAGCTGCCTCTCATAGCTCCTGGACTTCAGGTCTTGCTTGCCTAGGGAGGGGTGATTCCCATGGAACAAAGCCCACCAGAAGGACCTCCCCTCCCCCCACCTACTCGGAACTTCTTAATTGTGACCCTGATTGCTCTGGCCATTCTTCTTTTCCTCCTTGGCTCCTTTCAAGAGTCCTTTGGGGGAAAAATAGTACTTAAAATCTAATTTTCTAGTACGCACCCTGTTGCTGCCCCCCCTTCTTCCCTCCATGGAGCCTCCATATCAGGCCTGCGGGAGCAGAAGGCACCAAAGCCCAGGAATCATTTGCTCTCCACCTGCCCTGCCACCCCCTCTCTCACTGTCAATTTCAGCAAATGTCATTAATTCGAAAGGCAAGGGACCAGGAAGAATGGATTTTGAATTAACTAGTTCCGATAATCTGATATTTTTCCTGGAGCATGACAGGGTGTCCAGTTAGCCGGGGAACAACCATTGCTTCCACGTGTGCATTCTCTTGGACAAACCAATAGCTGCTTAACAAGGTTTTGCTGTAAAGGGTGATCAAATAGGCTTTCGTGTTTCGCAGAGGTTCTAGGCCTGGATCCCGATGCCTGTGGCAGCTGCTGATGGGGTGGGGTGGGGGGGGGCTCCTGGGGGAGAAATAGGCTTCCACTTTATGAAGAATACATGCTTCTGGGCATCCCTGAGGCTCACACGTGGTCTTCGCCCGAGTCCCCCATCAGTACCGTTAGCAGGTCCCTCGGTATCTTCAGTGCTTGCATTAGGTAATAATCACTAGTGCTTAAACCAGACAGGTGCTGCCGAGGTCTTGCAAAATGCCTTGTAGCAGAGATGGTTGACTACCCACCCAAAACCTGTGCAAGCGCTGCCGGCACCACCGGTACAGTCTCTATCCCCTTATGCCTGGCAAGTCCTCATTGCGGGCACATGAGCCTGGGGGACGGGGGTCCCTGCCAGGCCAGGGAGGGTATGTAGGTGTGTCTTTCCCCCTCTGTCCTCCATGTGCCACCTGGATGCAGGGAACTCCAAGGAGCCACAGACAGAGGAGCCTCAGGTGCTCTGTCCATGAGGAACACCCACCCTGGGCCACTGGGACAAGGTGAAATCAACTTCTATTATGGGGTGTCTCTTTGTGTCGGTAGCTTGTGTCACCCTGACTGAGGCATCCTCTTCAATCCTTCTGTTCTTGTTTTTCTCCCGCATTAAGCCAGGGAAGCTCCGGGCCCTAGTTTGAATCTCAGCAGAGAAGGGATGTGGTAGGGGAGACGTCGCCACCAGGAGAGGTGTGGATGCTGGGGAGCTAGCACAGAGTGCAGGGAGCTGGGGATTTAAAACCTGACCATATAAAAGTCAAACTCTGAGTAGTAACTTAAGCGAACTGCCTGTCTGGTGTGGCCAATTACCATGCAGCACAAATGACTCTTAGTATCATCATCTATCACTAATATGTACCATAAGAACGAGGTTGTAGGTTGCATTTGATTATAGCATTAAATTCTGCTCAAATTTCTGTTGCTGGTATTCGAGCCACACTTTATGGAACAAGGTCATCTGATCATAATTAAAAAGAAAAACAACAACAACAGAGGAAACATAAACCAGAAGTAAAATCTACACAGGCTGACACTCCACAGGGCATGTGCCTTGGATTCTGGCTCCTTCGAGGTTGAAATTGTGCGGGACCTCTCCAATCCAATTGTGTATTTAATGCTTGGGGTTTTTTTTTGTTTGTTTGTGTTTGTTGTTGGTTTTCCCTTTCCAAATATATACAGAAGAGGCAGAAAAATATTCCTTTGGAGTAGAAATTGGGAGTGGCACTGTCTTCCCCTCCAGTTAAAAATAACAAAGGAAAACACGCCTCATGAGTAATAATAATAATAATTATAGTAACAATAACTTACATTTCTGAGTATTTAACATGAGCCTAGCAGAGCTCTAAGAGCTACACTTGTCAAATGTGGGATGGTGGAGCCAGGCTTTCCAGGGAGGGTGACAGAAGCTGAGGAGGGGGTGCTGACCCTTCTTTTCCTTGACACTTGACCTGTCACCTTTGTTTCCTCTGTACCCCTAGCTGAAGTTAAAAGCTGGGGATGTTTTGTACTTGCTGCCCTGTTCAACTCCCTTCACACCCTCCCTTCAGGAGCCCTGCCTCTGTGCCCTGCTCTCTGCAGGCTTCTTTCACGATCCTACACCCCATGTGCTGAGGGTCTTCCTCAGTGCTAGGCTCTTCCTCCATGTCAGGTTCTTCTGGGGAGAAATGAGCTAACCCAGTTAGTTATCTCAGGTAATTCATCAAACAGTTTCCCCTTACAGCCTTCATGTCCTGGTTAAGGTGCTCTCCAAGTCCTTTTGGAGTGGCACAGGGATGGATATAGATGCAGGCTTGGGTGAAGGGAGAGCCTATATTTTTTAGCAGTGTCCCAGCAGGAGGCATACCTGTCTGTTCTGCCCACCTCTTGCTTGCATCCCCGCCCTACTCCCAGGACATAGCCACTATGACCATATTTTTAGAACTACAATTGAACTAGCTTGACAAACACCAATTAGGATGCAACACAACAGAAGAGTTGAGAGTAAAAGTGCCCCCAGAAAATACCGTACCTGTGGTTGTGGTCACCATGCAGGTAGCAGCAGTCATTTCTACCACAAAGGACAGTTCTGATGGCCCTAGCGACAGGCCACGTGTCTCTCCTGCCCCCAACATGGTGATGATGCACGTTCCGTGACAGCCTCAATCTTGCTGAGACTTGAACCAAAATGGGAACAACAGCCCTGGTGGAGCTCAAAGGCTGTCTTCACATCACCCACATGTCATGAACGACTCAGGACCTCCTGTGGGACACTGGGGAGTAGTTGAGCTTCCGTGACAGGCCAGTCACTTTGGTTTTGGGATATTGAATGTCGAGCCCAGGGAGTTGTAGGCAGGCTCTTCATTTGCCAAAGGGAAAGCTAAAACATGAAGCTCAGGCCTCCTCAGCTTCTATTTTCCTCGTATGGATGTAGAATTTCTGAGTGCCTTGGCGCTTGGGAGGGCCTCCGAAACCCAGCAGCTCTGACCTCACTGCGGATTCCGTAACCCCAGGACCCTGTAATAAGCCCAGGTGAATAAAAGTTGTGTGTTGACAACAAAGGATGCTGGGAGGAGACACTGTGGGCAAAGAAGAACCAAGGCTGCGCTTTTGCTGGGCGACCTTGGGGACAAGCGTGCATTTGACTTCTGTGCCTCTCTGCCCGACTCAGCCACAGCTTTGTTTTAAAAGCAGAACCAGATGCTGCCTCTGAGATCAGCTTCAGGGCTGAAAATAAATTAGGAAAAGAAGGTTCCATACAGGGAGGCAGCAGGGCAAGGAATGCAGCATGCCCTAGAAAAGCCTGATTAAGACCATGCACAGAAGGGGAGTTGCCCAATTCAAAGCGTCTGGACAGAAGAGGTGTGGAGCAGAAGGCTGTCTCACCCTTTGCCTGGCTTTCCCCTTTTAGCTAGTGCTGCCAGCTAAATGGGGTCTTGGCAAAGATATATTCATCCAGTCCTGATGGGCAAAGAAGAAAGCAGAGCCAGGCGGAAGGGCAATGGGCTTGTGTCCGGGGTTAACCAGGATTCCAAGATGGCCTCCAACATTCCCATTTCCTGGTGCAACAAAGTTTGGGAACTCTGGTGGAGTGAATGTTAGGGGTACTCTGTTCAGACACATCCAACCCCCATGCTGGAATATTGGCCGCTGAAGGCTCACAGCTATGTCCTTCCCTGACCATTGCCCTGGGTCACAGGGCATTTCCCCACCCAGGCTCCCCTTTCCAGCCCTTTGCAGGGATATAAAGACCTGTCCCCTTGCCTCAATTTGGAATAATTCAATGGGTCATCCCAACTCCATGGTGCCCTGCAGAGTTGACTGAAGTTTCACCAAAAACCACATTGTCACCTCTTCTCCTCACTCAGTCCTGCCTTCCTCACCTCTGTAAAGATCTACCCCCCCCCCCCCCCCGCCCCCTGCCAAGAGTTCTCTATGATAAAACTCGTGCATGCAACTCTCTGGCTCAAAGTCTGTTTCCAGGAAATCCAATCTAAAGCAATGAATAACAGTTATCAAGACAGGAGCTCAATGTCACTAATCATCCAGGAATTAAACATCAAAAGCACACTGAGATCTCACCTTGCAGCTACTAAGTATTATAAAAAAGACAAGACAACAAATGCTGGTGAAGATGTGGAGGGTTTGAGGGTGGCGTGGAGGGCACGATCAGATATACCCTTGGTAAAAATAATCAAGACTGCAGGATGGATTTGACCTATTGGACAAATCAAGGATATTCTTCAAGATTTTTGAGGAGTTCTACAATCATCCCCTAAATATTAGACCACGGCTTAAGTGCCAGTCACAGAGTCTTGAAACGCAACCAACACCTGTTCGTGCAGCTCCCTGGGGTGGCCACACATGAGCGTGAGAGAGAGCAGGATGCCCTGTCGCAGCCGTGCATGGGTGCACGAAGGGTTCGTATGGACAGGCTCAGTGGCATTGCTCAGGATGACTGGGAGACCAGAGCCTTGGACAGAGACCCTGGGCCCCCATGGCTGAAGGAATGGAAGGCTCTCTGAGATGAGAAGGTCAAGCTCAAGAGGCTTCTAGGAGGCTGCGTTCCAGCAGTATAAGCACTAATGGAGGGTCAGGGCTTATGCCCTGGAGCTCCAGAACCTGACAGCCCATGCTCTTCTTCTGTAATGGGTTATAATAGCACTATTCATATGGAAGGAATCAATACATTTATTATATGTTATCTATAAATTAGGTAATATATATGAGAGTACTTGGTAAATGGAAAAAGAGCTGTATAGATGAAAGGTATTACGTCTTCTTCTATGGTATTTATGTAAATGAGCCAGTGGAGATAGCTGAGTTCTGGAAACTATAAATCCCTGTACAAATGAGAAGCTACATGATTAGGTATTTCACAAGGTACCCAAAGCCTGGGGCAAGTGGGTCCTGGCTCCCATTCTGCAAGGGCAGCTCTCTCCCAGCAGAATGAGCACTGCGCTCAGAGCCAGTGGGCTGAAATCTCACAACGCTCCATTCACAGAGCTGTGGAATAACACTAGTCAAGCTGAGCAATTTGCAGAGTAAATTAAGGGGAATAAAATTCCTGTAACAGATCCTGGGAGGAGGGAGGAGGTGAGGAGGAAGAAGGAGGAGGCAGGCAGAAATTTTTAGCTTTTTTTTTTTTTTGCTATAGTCTGTTGCATGATGAAAAGTGTGCTGGGAATCAGAACTAGGCAAAACCATGCATGTGTGGAATGCCCTTCTGGAAGGGATGGCAGGGTTCCATGTTAACATGGAGTTTCTAGTCTCAAAAGGCTTATCATAAGGTGTAACCCTAATGGTGGATGCTGTGAGGGTCTTGACAGTGGGGTGTACCGAGAGGGCCCATGTCTGAAATACTTCACACATTTCACACTGCTTCACCCATGATGAGGCTGTTCCTAGAGGAAACTGGTCTTTGAAGGGAGTTTCATTTTCTAGGGTGAAAACTATCCCTTGGGTTGGGTAGCTCCACTGGTGTCTTAATATTTCATATTACTTGGATTATAGCTGTCACTTTGCAATCAACCAGTGTTGAAGGATGGCTGCTTTTTACAAGGCTGGTGCTAGGCACTTTACATGCATTATCTCTTTACTCCTCACACTACTACAAGGTAGGTACTATGAAGATCTGATTTATAGATATGGATACTGAGGCTTCGAGAGGGTTGATAATGTCTCTGCCCCAGAGGAAGAGGCAGGTCAGCAGTTAAACGGCTTGCTGGAATCCATACTTTGTGTGCCTGCCACCATCTTGTATCTCCTAGGAGCGCCTTTTGCTGTGTCCTACACGCTAACCTGCCTGCGCCCTGACCCAGGTCCTCACGCACCTCTCACTCTGGAGTTCGAGCACCGACTCTGGCCTGGGCTGCTGGCCCCCAGGTCGGCTTAGTGTCTGCACATCCACCCCTGCTCCTCTGCAGCTGCTTGCTGTCCATTTTGATGTCTCTGCGGACAGCAAAGGACACAGTCAACAAAACCAAAAGACAACCGACAGAAAGGGAGAAGATATTTGCAAATGACATATCAGATAAAGGGCTAGTATCCAAAATCTAAAGAACTTATCAAACTCAACACCCAAAGAACAAATAATCCAATCAAGAAATGGGCAGAAAACATGAACAGAAATTTCTGCAAAGAAGACATCCAAATGGCAAACAGACTCATGAAAAAGTGCTCAACATCGCTCGGCATCAGGGAAATCCAAATCAAAACCTCAATGAGATACCACCTCACACCAGTCAAAATGGCTAAAATTAACAAGTCAGGAAACGACAGATGTTGGCGAGGATGTGGAGAAAGGGGAACCCTCCTACATTGTTGGTGGGAATGCGTAGGGGAACGGAGGGAAAAATGAAACAAGACGAAACCAGAGAGGGAGACAAACCATAAGAGACTCTTAATCTCAGGAAACAAACTGAGGGTTTCTGGAGTGGTGGGGGGTGGGAGGGATGTGGTTAGATGATGGACATTGAGGAGGGTATGGTGAGCGCTGTGAATTGTGCAAGACTGATGAATCACAGACCTGTACCCCTGAAACAAATAATACACTATATGTTAATAGATTACTCTGCAGAAAGAGCAGTTCCGTGCTCCACAGTGTAACAGGAAGACTCCCTGCTCCAGAGTCATCTCTGGCTCCCCAGGCAGAATGACTGACTGGCCGAGAGGAGCGGAGCAATACCAAAGGGTTTTCAGAGCAGGTGGGGGAACAGATCCCACTAAGTGTGTGTTCTCATCACTTCTCCCTTTCACCCTGGGATATGCTGGGGCCATTTCCACAGCAGGGCAGCAGTCAAGACCTCTGCCTTAGTACCTCAGTGTCAGAGGCTAGAGATGTCACAGGGATGTCACGTTCATGGGCTAAAGCAGAAGTTTAGATCCAGTGACGATAGTGCCCACACCTGGGCCCATGCCTCCTCAGCAGGCAGAGTGCTATGGTGAAAATGCCTGAGTTTGAATCTGATTCTGCCATGAGTTGGCTGTGTCGGTTTAGGCAAGTTCCTTAACCTCTCTGGACTCAGTTTTTCCCATCTGTAAAATTATAATTCCTACCTAACAGGATTTTTGTGACGAGCATGTAAGAAGCAATAGGTGGATTATAGCCTGTAAACAATGGGTACAGTAACTGTCCACGGGGTACAATGGGAAGAGGAGAGGGATTGGGAGCCACTCTTACTGGGGCCATGCCGCCCTGCAAGGATGAGCCTATGAAGGAATACAAAGTTATAGAACTCTTCTTCTGACTTTCTGAATAAACCTCAAAACTCCAAACACTCTTTAAAAAGGAGCTGAGTCTAGAGTGTCCCTCTGTAATAATGGTTCGGAGACAAGGTGTTCTCTATGTGTTCCTTCCAAATTGCTCATGGTAATCATGAGCACTGTTGTGGCACCATATCCCAGACAACATTCTAGACACTTATATTAGCTCATTTAATTCTTGTTATGGGCTGAATTGTGTCCCCCCAAATGCTTATGTTGAAGTTCTAACCCCCATTACCTCAGCATGTGACTGTATTTGAAGGTAAGCTCTTTAAAGAGGTAATTACGTTAAAATTGGCTATTAGTATGGGTTCTAATCCAATCTGCCTGTCCTTGGGAGAAAAGAAGATTAGGACACACAGAGAGACCCCAGGAGTACACGCAGACAGAGAAAAGAGCATGTGAAGAGACAGTGAGAAGCTAGCTGGGCCCTCTGCAAGCCAAGAAGAGAGGCCTCAGAGGAAATTAATCCTGTCAACACCTTCACCTTGGACTTCCAGCCCTCCAGGACGGTGAGGAAATAGTACCTGTTGTTTAAACCACCCAGGGTGTAGTCACTTGTTATGGAAGCCCTAGCAAACTAAAAACAGTGCTCACAATGAACAGTGAGGTAGGAAATATTATTAGCCCCATTGCTGTTCATTGACTCATCTGATGTAGATTTGCTAGGTGCCCACTCTGAGCCCAGGCCTGGGTTAAGTGCCAAGAATGTATTGGTGAACTAGACCCAGCCTCTGACTTTGCAGAGCTTAAAGACAGGAGAACTTGTCTGTGACGGAGACAGGAGAGTCAATAAACCGTAACAGTGTAGCAGAGGTGTGTGACATGGTGGGGAATGTGGGCTCCATGGGACCATGATGGTGCCAAGGGTAATGGAGCCAAGTCTGAATGGAATACATGGAAGTTCTCCCTGTAGGTCCACTCCTTTGGGGGCAAAGACCTTGCCATTGCTCCGTGGCTAGGGATAGCCGGGCTAGCTGAGCAGCTGCCTCTTCCTTGGTGCCCCCCTGGAAGTGAGTAGGGCCAGTGTGGGGAGATACAAGCCAATGAAGGTGGAGATACTATGACACAACCCATACGTCACATGAACTCCAGCAGGTTGCTTGGGAATCTTGATCTCAAGGATTCTGAAAATTAGTTCACCTGCAGGCCAAGTGAATGATGATCCTCCCTCTTCTGCTTTCCCAGCTATGAAATCCTCCACATGACCATCAGAGTTTCTAAACTAGAACCACAACCAGTGGTAGCTGAGCATTCCTCTGTGCCAGGATCATCACATGGGTTACCTGATTATCATCACCTGACCGAGTCTGAAAGTCTTCCTGCAGTATCTGAGGCCAGTGGCAGCCTTTGTTTAGTTGTCTGTCCAATCTCATGTCTGGTCTCTACCTTCTTCCCTTCCTGAGCCCCTTGTGTTCCCCTACCTGACACACACCCCATGACTCAGGCCTGTACAACCTCTACCCAGTCCCTGCCCTCTTGTCTCTATAATATTCCACAACCTCCAACACTTTCTTCACCTATCCAGCATAACAAACTCCTACCAATCCTTCAAGACCCTGTTCCTTCTCATTGTCTTCCTGCAGTACCAGGCAGATACTTCTATTAAAATACCTATCACAATGCATGGCCTCCAGTGTATTAATATGTCTCTGTCCACCACCAGCCTGAGAGGTAAGAAGAGACTATCATCTTTGTCTGTCGGCCTAGCATATCAGCAATGCAAAGTGGACACTAAACCATGTCTGTGTAGATCCTTCCTTCTTTTCTCTCTTTCCTTCTTTCTTTCCTTCCTTTTTTTATTTATTTTTTCTTTTTTGATTCTGGTGTTTTGTTAGGTTAAACAATCGACCATATTCTGATAATTTTTTTTTTTTGAGACTGTGTATCTTGAAATAAGAAGAACCAAAACTATACTGTTTTCTCCATTGTCTTCTCAATCGCCTCAAAGCTTAGTATTTCTCTTTGCAATTGTTCTTTATGGGGAGGATATGGTTAGGTCCTCTATTCTGTTCCAGACAGCCTGATCTTCTTATTTTCTCCCCAAAATCCATGCCTGTTCCCTTTCTGGTCTTTTCTCATGCCATTTCTCCCTACCTGGGAGGCCCTTTCCTGCCTACCCAAGACCTTCTCATCCCTCAAGGTCTACAAGCTTTGCTCCTCAAAGTGTGGTCTGTGCTCCAGCAGCATCAACATCACCTGAGAGCTTATTAGAAATGCAGAGTTTCAGTCCTCATTCAGACCTACTGAATCAGAAACCACATTTTAAAGAGCTCCAGGTGATTCATATGCATATAAATTTTGAGAAATACTGCTCTAGAGCAGGGCTCAGCAAAACTTTCCTGTAAAGGTTCAGACAGTAAATACTTTAAGCTTTGAGGACCATAGGGTCTTTGTCACAACTATTTAACTCTGCAGTTGTTAGCACAAAAGCAGCCACAGATAGCAAGCAAACAAATGGGTGTAGTTCTGGGCCAATATACCTTAATTTCAAAAGTCAGGTGTCAGGCCCTCTACCTATAATTTGCTGACACCTTCCTCGAATTCAACACTTTTGGTTACTATAATGGAAAGCCTTTAGGGTGGCCCCCCATGACCCCTTCTCTTGGTACTCACACTCTTGTGTAATTCCCTCTGCTGGAGTGTGCGTTGGATTTCTTGACTCATTTCTAACAAATAGAATATGGCAGAAATAATGGGAGGTCACTTCCAAGGTTAGGTTATAAAAAGACTGTGGCTTCCTTTTTGGGCCACTCTCCCTTTCTCTCTCTTTCTCAGATTGCTAGCTCCGGCAGAAGTCAGCCGCCATGTTGTTACGCACACTGTGGAAAGGCCCACATGGTGAGGAGCTGGGGACTTCCAACAACCATGTGAATAGGCTTGGAAGCACAGCCCCCTCCAGTCATCCCTTTGATGACTGCAGCTCCAGTTGACAGCTGGATTGCAACCTCACAAGAGACCCTGAACCTGAAACAAGCAACTAAGTTGCTTCCAGAGTCTCTACTCACAGAAACTGGGAGATAATAACTGATTATTGTTTTGACTTACTAGATGATTAATACAGTTACATGCCCCCAGACTACTCCCTTGTATCTCTCCCTCTGACTTCTATAGCACTGTTAGAGTGAGTGCATGAGCAGAAACCATCTCACACTGTTCTCTAATGATGTGGGTCAGTCCTATCTCCAGTAGTTACAGACTCTGAAGATATAGGGACCATATCTCATAAAGTAAATAGACATTCTTCACTGAGTATTTTCTGAATTAACCAAGAAGATGGGTTTTTTGTTGTTGTTGTTTTGGTTTGGTTTGGTTTGGGTTTCTTATTGGAAAATTAGGAGCCATAATTGGGCTGGGGCAAATGTTTCTTTTCACCAATGTCTTTTATTTTTTCTGAGACTACATAGGAACTATGGTTTCTCTTACTAGTTGAGTTTTTATCTGAAAAAATTAAAATAAAAAAAATAACCGAACACCTGAAACCTTTTTTCAATTACCTGCTAAGGTTACTTAAGCCAAACTTTGCTGTAGAACTGATTCTTTTCACTCTTCTTTTTGAATTCCTAGATGAGAGAGAAAAGAGCCTTTGGATGATAAAGGCTGTTCCTGGGTTATCTTCGAGAAAAAAATGTAATCCACTATATTCTGTTGCTTCCAGTTTTTCTCCTGCCTCTTGATTTTGTTGGTTCTTATCTCCTTTTTGTTATTTCACGGTTGCCTGGGTACCTAAAGAACTCCTCTCTTCACTCCCATTTTCAAGAGTTTGTTCATGGCAACTCCAAACTGCCTTGCTTCTAATGATTGGCTCTGGGAGTGGTAAAACTGTGGGTACAGAGGACAGGCTTTTAGAAGGAGACCTTTTCCAGTTGACCCAATGGTGTGGCCCAACAGTAACCCTAAAGAGCTAAAAATGCACCCTGTTTGATTTTGGTTTGTAAGGACTGTACCTAAACTCTTTCTGACCAGTGAAGAATGATGCTTTGTTAAATGTAGAAATTTCTGGATCAGGGGCCATATTGTCCTGCATTTTTAAAATTTTCTTCTTTTCCTGTGGATGAAAAAATGGAGGTAAAGTTTTCCAAATGGCAGAGATAGGCTTTATGGTGTGTGTGTGTGTGTGTGTGTGTGTGTGTGTGTGTGTAATCTCTTGAAAATGTATTTCAGTTTCCTCCCATAAGGCTGAATTCTTTATTTGGTCTGTGAATTATATCTTTCATCTTCAAAGTGCACTTGGTCCTAAGAGCTGTGAAGACCCTTGCACATAAGTCAAGAAGACACCACAAGTTGTTATCCACATGTAGGAAAATTATATGTTATTTTTGTCATGACCCAAGCCAGTTCATAGCATCCATCCTGTAATGATCATGATCTGTCCTTGGTGCTCGCCAGCACCATTATTATTGTTTCAGACCCCCTTTTGGGATAGAGGTCATTGTGCCAGGTTAGTGGGTATGGAAAAAAAATAATAACCATAGTCAAATACAGTTTCTATAACTATAAACTATTAGAAAACTCTTAATCTGATCCACTGGGAGGCTAGAGGAAATTGGATTAGTATCTGGGATTCCAAATCAAAACAAGTATTATTCAGTCATTGCAAATCAAGTTTATTCTATAAATCCAGGGGATGGCACACTTTTTCATAAAGGGCCAGATAGTAACTTACTAAACATACACCTTATTTTCTCCCCCTAACTGATAGCATGAGCATACTAGCACTGGCAGATTGTTTTTCTAGAAAGTTTAGGAAAACATGGTATTTATGATGCACACACGCAAAAAACTGTTTTGCTTACAATTTACACAGAATGCACATTAGGACTGGTTTAGGATTACTAAAAGCAAATTAATATTTATATGGCAAAAGTGCTACCAACATGGAAGTGAATATCGCACTTTTGCCTTGCAAGAGTAGATGTAATCATTTTGTTAAACAACTTCCTGCCCACATCTAGCCAATTTTTACTGCCAGTCGAACCTGAGTGTGGGCCTGTGGGACCCTCAGAATTGGGTCTGCTTGGGTCCCTCAGCTTCTACTTCTTCACTACGAATTTCAGAGCCCAGTGCAGCAAATGTATGATAACATAGAGCTTGCCTGCTAGCAAAACGGCAGAGTATGCACAGTAAATTAATTTAAATAAAGCATGTCAAATACTTGCTTCGGTTTAAATTCACAAAATGCCATTTCACTAAATTGTGTTTTCATTTATGTCATGCCAAACTATTTTTTTATTATTTTATAAGTTAGAACATGTAGAAAAATACATTTTTAGAATAAAACACTGTCATGATAAAGATATTTGAACCCTGTAATATTGATTTTATAGCAGAATGATGGATTATAAAGTCTAAGGGGCTTTTTTTTACTGTAATTAAAATAAACATTCATAAAGAATATCTATACCCCCTCTCCCCATGATGACCTGTGACAGCTGCCATTTGGCATCTCTGAAAAGTAACATTTCTGGTTTTTAGCACACCTTGGCGTGAAGTGTAGGGATTTATACAGACTACTCTCATACAGCCAAATCTCTGGAAGCTCCCCTTTCCTTCTCTAGACCCCCAGTGAGGTGATCACGGACTCTCCTCTTAGAATGGCACAGCAAACCTGAATTTTGGAACTTTTTTGCAGTATCATTTCCTGGTACATGTAGATGTCTCACCAAGCATGACATTATTCTATCACTTTTTTTTTTCTAATTATAAATCAATTTATTATTGTTGTTATTGATTTGCTCAAAATATTTCCATAAGAAGTCCTTGATATAAATTACTGTCATTATAATGGTAATAAAAGCAATTGGTTGTGACTTAACCATTTCTTATTTAAATGACAAAATATCTATAAAATTCTGTGCTATAACTGGACAAGGAACTAACTTTTAATCTCTATTTCTAAAAATTGGATATTTGTCAACTTGTTTTCTTTTTTCATCTTATCATTCTCCATGATATTTTATTTATTTATTTATTTATTTAAAATTTTTTTATTGTTATGTTAATCCCCATACATTACATCATTAGTTTTAGATATAGTGTTCCATGATTCATTGTTTGTGCATAACACCCAGTACTCCATGCAGAACGTGCCCTCCTCAATACCCATCACCAGGCTAACCCATCCTCCCACGCCCCTCCCCTCTAGAACCCTCAGTTTGTTTTTCAGAGTCCATCGTCTCTCATGGTTCGTCTACCCCTCCGATTTCCCCCCTTCATTCTTCCCCTCCTGCTACATTCTTCTTTTTTTTTTTTCTTTCTTAACATATATTGCATTATTTGTTTCAGAGGTACAGATCTGAGATTCAACAGTCTTGCACAATTCACAGCGCTTATCAGAGCACATACCCTCCCCAGTGTCCATCACCCAGTCACCCCATCCCTCCCACCCCACCCCCCACTCCAGCAACCCTCAGTTTGTTTCCTGAGATTAAGAATTCCTCATATCAGTGAGGTCATATGATACATGTCTTTCTCTGTTTGACTTATTTCGCTCAGCATAATACCCTCCAGTTCCATCCATGTCATTGCAAATGGCAAGATCTCATTCCTTTTGATGGCTGCATAATATTCCATTGTATATATATACCACCTCTTCTTTATCCATTCATCTGTCGATGGACATCTTGGCTCTTTCCACGGTTTGGCTATTGTGGACATTGCTGCTATAAACATCGGGGTGCACGTACCCTTTCGGATCCCTACTTTTGTATCTTTGGGGTAAATACCCAGTAGTGCAATTGCTGGATCGTATGGTAGCTCTATTTTCAACTTTTTGAGGAACCTCCATACTGTTTTCCAGAGTGGCTGCACCAGCTTGCATTCCCACCAACAGTGTAGGAGGGTTCCCCTTTCTCCACATCTCCGCCAACATCTGTCGTTTCCTGACTTGTTAATTTTAGCCATTCTGACTGGTGTGGGGTGGTATCTCATTGAGGTTTTGATTTGGATTTCCCTGATGCCGAGCGATGTTGAGCACTTTTTCATGTGTCTGTTGGCCATTTGGATGTCTTCTTTGGAAAAATGTCTGTTCATGTCTTCTGCCCATTTCTTGATTGGATTCTTTGTTCTTTGGGTGTTGAGTTTGATGAGTTCTTTATAGATTTTGGATACTAGCCCTTTATCTGGTATGTTATTTGCAAATATCTTCTTCCATTCTGTCAGTTGTCTTTTGGTTTTGTTGACTGTTTCCTTTGCTTTGCAAAAGCTTTTTATCTTGATGAAGTCCCAATAGTTCATTTTTGCCCTTGCTTCCCTTGCCTTTGGCGATATTTCTAGGAAGAAGTTGCTGCGGCTGAGGTCGAAGAGGTTGCTGCCTGTGTTCTCCTTTAGGATTTTGATGGACTCCTGTCTCACATTGAGGTCTTTCAACCATTTGGAGTCTATTTTTGTGTGTGGTGTAAGGAAATGGTCCAGTTTCATTCTTCTGCATGTGGCTGTCCAATTTTCCCAACACCATTTGTTGAAGACACTGTCTTTTTTCCATTGGACGTTCTTTCCTGTTTTGTCAAAGATGAGTTGACCATAGAGTTGAGGGTCCATTTCTGGGTTCTCTATTCTGTTCCATTGATCTATGGGCCTGTTTTTGTGCCAGTACCATACTGTCTTGATGATGACAGCTTTGTAATAGAGCTTGAAGTCCGGAGTTGTGATGCCGCCAGCTTTGCTTTTCTTTTTCAACATTCCTCTGGCTATTCAGGGTCTTTTCTGGTTCCATACAAATTTTAGGATTATTTGTTCCATTTCTTTGAAAAAAGTGGATGGTATTTTGATGGGGATTGCATTGAATGTGTAGATTGCTCTAGGTAGCATTGACATCTTCACAATATTTGTTCTTCCAATCCATGAGCATGGAACGTTTTTCCATTTCTTTGTGTCTTCCTCAATTTCTTTCATGAGTATTTTATAGTTTTCTGAGTACAGATCCTTTGCCTCTTTGTTTAGATTTATTCCTAGGTATCTTATGGTTTTGGGTGCAATTGTAAATGGGATCGACTCCTTAATTTCTCTTTCCTGTGTCTTGTTGTTGGTGTATAGGAATGCCACTGACTTCTGTGCATTGATTTTATATCCTGCCACTTTACTGAATTCCTGTATGAGTTCTAGCAGTTTTGGGGTGGAGTCTTTGGGATTTTCCACATAAAGTATCATATCATCTGCAAAGAGTGAAAGTTTGACTTCTTCTTTGCCGATTTGGATGCCTTTTATTTCTTTTTGTTGTCTGATTGCTGTGGCTAGGACTTCCAATACTATGTTGAATAGCAGTGGTGATAGTGGACATCCCTGCCGCGTTCCTGACCTTAGGGGGAAAGCTCTCAGTTTTTCCCCATTGAGAATAATATTCGCTGTAAGTTTTTCATAGATGGCTTTTATGATATTGAGATATGTACCCTCTATGCCTATACTCTGAAGAGTTTTGATCAAGAAAAGATGCTGTACTTTGTCAAATGCTTTTTCTGCATCTATTGAGAGGATCATATGATTCTTGTTCTTTCTTTTGTTAATGTATTGTATCATGTTGATTGATTTGCGGATGTTGAACCAACCTTGCAGCCCAGGGATAAATCCCACTTGGTCGTGGTGAATAATCCTTTTAATGTACTGTTGGATCCTATTGGCTAGTATTTTGGTGAGAATTTTTGCATCCATGTTCATCAGGGATATTGGTCTGTAATTCTCCTTTTTGATGGGGTCTTTGTCTGGTTTTGGGATCAAGGTAATGTTGGCCTCATAAAATGAGTTTGGAAGTTTTCCTTCCATTTCTATTTTTTCGAACAGTTTCAGAAGAATAGGTATTAATTCTTCTTGAAATGTTTGGTAGAATTCCCCTGGGAAGCCATCTGGCCCTGGGCTTTTGTGTTTTGGGAGATTTTTGATGACTGCTTCAATTTCCTTAGTGGTTATAGGTCTGTTCAGGTTTTCTATTTCTTCCTGGTTCAGTTTTGGTAGTTGATACATCTCTAGGAATGCATCCATTTCTTCCAGGTTATCTAATTTGCTGGCATAGAGTTGCGCATAATATGTTCTTATAATTGTTTGTATTTCTTTGGTGTTGGTTGTGATCTATCCTCTTTCATTCCTGATTTTGTTGATTTGGGTCATTTCTCTTTTCTTTTTGATAAGTCTGGCCAGGGGTTTATCAATCTTGTTAATTCTTTCAAAGAACCAGCTCCTTGTTTCGTTGATCTGTTCTACTGTTCTTTTAGTTTCTATTTCATTGATTTCTGCTCTGATCTTTATTATTTCTCTTCTCCTGCTGGGTTTAGGCTGTATTTGCTGTTCTTTCTCCAGCTCCTTTAGGTGTAGGGTTAGTTTGTGTACTTGAGACCTTTCTTGTTTCTTGAGAAAGACTTGTATTGCTATATACTTTCCTCTTAGGACTGCCTTTGCTGCATCCCAAAGATTTTGAATAGTTGTGTTTTCATTTTCATTGGTTTCCATGAATTTTTTTAATTCTTCTTTAATTTCCTGGTTGACCCATTCATTCTTTAGTAGGATGCTCTTTAGCCTCCATGTATTTGAGTTCTTTCCGACTTTCCTCTTGTGATTGAGTTCTAGTTTCAAAGCA